>NW_006799991.1:391063-571482 GCF_000485575.1 Poecilia formosa | reverse complement strand
TGTATATATATATATATATATATATACACATAAAGTAAATATGGAAAAAGCTTTTGTAACTTACGGGTAACCATCTTTTTCTGTTCATATTTACTGTTAAGCTTCATTTAATTCAACTGTTAAAAGTCCTAGGGATGGGAGCTGAGAATCACTCTTGGCTTTAAACACTGTGATGCAGGCATCAGATTGTTTTGATCTATTTTATTTTATCTGTCTCTATCAAATAGGATTAAATAACTAAATAAATGAGCACCCACCATCTACAGCCCATTCTATCTTTATTTACTTTCGACTATATGTTTTTAGCTTTCTATAATTTTGTAGGAATAAAAAAAAGAAAGGAATTAAGCCAAGCAAGAAAAAAAAAACAAACCAAAACAGAAGGAACCGAGTAAGGATTAAATGCTGTCACTATTTCTTAGAGCCCAAAAATACATCATCTCTGTCTCCCTCTGTCTGGTTTGGCAGCGTCCTCTGACAGTTTTGGGTAAAAAAGTGACTCAGCTCTTATGTAATAGTCATTTGCAGCTTTCTACAGAGGCATTTGTGAAGATTTGGTTAAACAAAATTGGAATATTTTTAGGAGGAAGTTTCTGCTGGACAAAGGTGAGAACGAGAGAGATGTGATAAAAAGAGGAATAGCTGAACTGTTTCTGTTGAATCAAGTAGGTGTGTGTGTGTAAAATCGGTCTTTTTTTAACCCGTCTCAATTTAAAAGCCAGGCACTGGTCGGATATCTGCTGTTTTACATGAATCCTGAGTTGTGATTGTGTGTTTTTTTTTTAAGAACTTTTCACCACTTAGTTGTTTATTGGACCTGTTAAGTTGCCATAATTAATTAACCCCCTCCCTCCCTCCACACGCACACACACACATACGCGCACACACACACCTGTATGCATGTGTCATGACTTTGCTGGTTAGAAACTTAACTTTGATCACTTTTGGCATCTCTGAATTTTATTAAATTAAATGTTGTGGTTTCTATATCAGAAGAGAGTTTACCAAGTTGGGGAATTTATTTAAATACAACCTCTGTTGTACAAAAAATGTATTTCATGGATCCTTGGATGCTTTGATGTCTTATTTAGAAAAGATAAATCAGCAGAAAAAGTTTGTGAAAAAATGTGGAACAGGTTGACTGTTCCACATTTGCAATATAACGTAGGTATTTCTGCTTTTATTAATGACTTGTGAATAACTCGACATGAAAAACAATAATGTTTGACGTTAAAGAACTCATTTTATGTACAGACTCATGTCTGATTCAAGTAAATTAGCTTTTATAAAGCTAATTTATAGCTTACATTTCATCACGAGTAGTGATGAAATGTAGATAAACTTTAACCAAGATGTGTGAATTTTCTAACAACATGTCGAGAACATTTCAGTACTTACTAATATGAATCTATTTTAAAGATTATACTTGAAATGTTCAAAACCACATGAAGGACACACTCCAGCCTTTCATGACAGTCACGTTAGCATGATCTGCAACCCGTCCCGCTAAATAAGATGGATGGCCTGAGGAGATGTGGGAAAAGAATACATATGAAAGCTTATTGTGCACATATGGTCCATTAAGCCCTTTCCTGCTTGTTTTTATGGCTGGTTTAATCTATTTTAATCTGTCAGAAAATCAATTTGTTCACGTCGCTGCCAGGTTACAGAGTGGAGCACTCCATCACACGTCCACGGACCTTGCCTGCCTGAGCTCGGCATTGTTCTGGATGCTAGTCATCAGAAAAAAAAAGCTATACAGAGATAAATGAATGCACTGATGGATGGACAGAGCGACGACGACGGAAAAAGACTGAAAAAGTAGGCTACGAGTTTCAGTGAAAGAGGGCGGAAAGAAACATTGATAGACAAATGGGGAAAAAACTTCTTAAGAACAAAAAAGGGTTGATGGCCATGATCTGATGTTTTAACGATGGTTGTTTCAGTTTATTAAAAAATGGCTCTACCCGTATTAATGCACATTTACATGTGAGATTATTTCCATAGTCTAATTGGTTAGGTTAATGTTAAAACACAGATAATAAAAACAAGGATGATAACTAGAGGTGATATTTTTGGCAAATCGGTGATTGGCTGATATGTACATATGTGAAGCCGATCTTATTCCCTGAATATTTAGCAGCAGACGTCTAAAAATCAAACACTGCTCTCTTCTGCTTTGCTTTAACAGAGGTTTGACTGACAGACCAGCATGTTTGCAGTGAACAATACTCACCTCACTGTTGTCAACTCAGCAACTTTCTTGCTGTATTTAGCGACATTTAAGACAAAAATATTGGCATCGGCCAAAATCGGAATCGACGGCAATCGGTGCTCCCCTAATGAAAACCACAGATATAACGCTGCTAAATAAGGAATGTGTAAATGAGTACAAAACTCATACATATTTACATATAACCAATTTTGCCATTTTTGGCTTTTTAGTAGCGAGTTTTGAAAATAATTTCTAAATTAAATGAAAAGTGAAAAGTCTCTTATGTTGAAATTGTATTCCAAGTATAAGTTGTAGATTGACCAATAGTGGTTTTTCTAAGCAGTATTGAATGATCGACCCTAGAATCTGCCCTCGTTCGCTGACTGGGATTTTTTTGAATAAATTGTTGCAATAGCCATGGAGCCAAGACAGAATTGTGATATTTTAACATGCTGTCCAAGCTAAGCCTTTCATATTTTTGAAGTATTTGACAATGATGACATGATTTAGGATTTTTATCACATTTCATGCTTGTTCGTAAACTAATTCAATTGATTTTAAAATTGATTTTCAAGTCGATGACCAAGTTGCTATACAGTATGTCATATGAGTGGCAACTATGGCATTAAAACATAACTTGGTTTTCTCTAAGGCTAAATTTAATTCTTTTCATAATCTCCTGCAGTCTCCCTCACAAAATTGAGTCAACTATGACTCTTATATATTTTAACTTTTGCACCTATCCTATTTTGTTTTGGATAAAAATATTGGAATCACTTAGTATTTGTCTTTTCTGGGAAAAAAAAAAAACATACCCACAGTTTAGCATTTGTTAATATGAAAATTTCTTATACCTGTATGTTAGGCTGGCCAGTGAATTCAGAGAAGATCTGGTCAGGTGAGACCATTACCAAGCTCTTTTGCAAGAACAAGATTCACTTGTCAGAATTATGTCCTAAAAAATCAGCATCAGCATCCCCACAGGCAAAACCAAAGGTGGAATCAATTAGGATTTAGTGCTGTCTTCTGGTAAGGGTACAGGTGTTTACTGCATTGAACAGGATCCGCACAGGATGGACAGAACACTGTATATTTCATGTTGACCTTAAGGTCAGTCTTAATTTTTGTCACAAAAAAAACGGAAGTATGAAATAAAAATGTCTTTTAGTGGGTATATTTATGTACAGTGAGATTTGTATCTAGTTTTTGAGTTTTTTGGTGGTTTGCTGTGTAAACAGAATATTTGATTTCCATGAAATGCAAGCAAAACCAAAACGAGAAACTGCTTTTGCAAACCCCAGATCTACATCCTCGCTCTGAACTGGTGATTATCTTAAGTTGAGCAAAAACCAAAATAAGTTCTGTAATTTCTCCAAAGCCTTCAGTGCTAAGAAAGCTAACTTGACAGAACGAATGAAAGCGGAAAACATATTTTCAGCAATAATCTCTGGACTTAGAAAGAGAACGAGAGATACCTGGGTTAAGGAGGTTTGGCTAAATCCATTACACCACTGCTGTGGGATTAACATAGCCAGGAGTAACTGGAACCAATAAATACCCATATGAAGACACTGCAGGGGCAGTGAAATGCGTCACTTCCACTCCTGATAGCACAGAAAGAAAGAAAAACCATTAAAATGGCATTTATTCCTCAGCTTAGAAAGAAGGAAAACTATCTCATGGAGTTTTTTTTAAAGGCAGGGAGGCTATTTTCGCCTTGAGCTGCTTGAAAAAGGAATACGCCTTATTAGCCCCTGCGACACACAGAGCGTTATTTGGTTATGCAGTGAAGCCTAAAACAGTGTCGGCATTTAAAGCCGCCTCGTCTTCCCATCTCACTGAGTGATTACCTCTGTCAGGACTTCAACAGAGCACGCAGGACACACACAAATGCACCCAAACAGGCAAGAACGCGCAGACATCCCTGTAAAAACCATGCACGCGCGCGCACACACATGCACACGGAGCATTTAAACACCTGTCCCCTAAAACACCCGAGAGCTCTTATCCTGCCTCTGTGCTGCACCTCAATGTGCAGTAATTCTGGAGAAAGACCTCTTTAAGATTTGAGGCCATAAAAAAGAAACGCAGTCAGAGACATTAAATGGTTGCTGTGGGTGCTGGGATGCATCTGCAGCTCAGAAAGGAAACATTCCTACCATTATCCTAAGACTCGATCTGTAAGCAACAGGGAAGGAGTTACTTGTTAAAATTTATTTGCTTTGTGATGCAAATATAGTAAATGTTACGGTGTAATTAAATCGCATTGAACCGTTTTTTTCTTTCTTTTTTCTTTAGCGACAAATGTAAAAAAAAGAAAAATAACGGAGCTGAAATAACACGGTTTCTGTTCGAAAGTTGGAAGCTGTTGGCTTGTAGCTCCTCTGCAGCTGATCTACCACTCGAACATGACAACACTCGTGTTCGAGAAATAAACTCGAAGGTGGATGAAGAAATCCAAGCCATACCTGTTGGCACGCTGTTCTACTGGTTAAACTTGCCTCAATTAAAACGGCATCAAAAAGTGATGAAAAGGCTGGGAAGTAGAAACTGAGAATATTACACTTCACCGTTCTCCCTGTTCTCCATCCAAGGACATCCACCGAATGTTTAATTTAAGATCAGACGGTAGCATTTTAACGGATTTCCACTGGGGATACTAACAAACAACCAGCAAGGACAGAAAACCAAGATGGCATTAGATGGAGAGGCAAAGTATTGCGGCTTTTATTGTCCAATGTTGTGCATATTGCACTGTAGCCCTAATAATTTTCTAACATATTATTCAGACTGGGTTTAGGATGACTTATTACAAGTAATTTAGCTTTTTATTTTGGTGTAAGAACATCTTATCCATGTGCCTTAAAAGAAGATGAATTTGGCATCTTGCAAACACAAATGTTTAAGAAAAAAAGAAACCTTTTTATAACTGTATTTGAACTTGATAAGAAATTAAGTTCAATTACAGCTAGCTGCTTTCAGATTTCATCAGATTTTATTGTCAAATTTAAACGTCTTCAGGCTTGCAGACACCGGGAAGCCTAGATAGAGTATTAACATCATTTTGTCGAGGCTCAGTTTATTTTCGCTGGCAGGATCTGCAAAATCATAAAAAAAAAAAATCTTAAACAGAACTCGTCTGACAACATAAACTAGGCAAAAAGATCTCAAAAAGCAACATGTTATACACATTCGCCAAGAAATGTTAAAGACTTTAAGAGAGAAATTTTTCAACCCACTCAATTCTTACTTGCACATAGAAAAATAATGTGTGGTTTTCAAACTCGTATTGTGTATTTGGGAACTGAAACAGACTGAACCACCATCAGGCAACTTTAAATTGTTGAGTTTATTCATGTAGACCTATGTTTGTTTTCTTAACTCGTACAGTATTTTACTATTTTAAAACAAGATAAAAAAATAAAAACTTCCTTTCTTCACCGAACTTTCATACATTTATTGTAGCAAATATATATGATTTCAGGCCTTTGTAAGGTCTTAGATTACAGTTATTACTTTAAATGTCTATAGGGTATAAAAGTGTGAAATTGTATAGTTAATCTGCACTTATTTTGTTGGTACTCTAGGTGAATAATTTAAGGTAGGATTATATATTTAACAAGTTGCCCATGGCGGTCTCTAATGTAAAAAATAATTGACTCTAGATAGTTTGGGAGATCATTGTGTTTATGTTTAAATGGTTTCTACATTCATTAAAGTTTTCTTGTCACTTTGAGAACTTGAAAAGATTTTTCTCATCTCACTGGTGTATTGTTATGTGAACTCAAAAAATGACTTCATCATATTACACTTAAGTGAACTCTGGTTAGACACAATAAAGAAATGGAAAGCAATAGCGCCCCGGGTAAGAAGAAAACTGTGCTGAGAGCAGTACTATCATTAGCTGTCAGATGAAAGAGATTGTTCCTTTGAAACAGGGGGCCCTGCTCCATATGATTTATGCTTATTTGCACCCTCATATCCCTGCAATTCATCCATCCCTTTTTTTTCTTTATGCATTTTTCCCCTCTCAAGTCTACTTCCTTGAGGCATACGTTTTCTCCTCTCCATTCACATGCCAGTTCCTCCCTCCACAATCCTTTCCCTGCAGATTTATTCAAGAATACAAATGAAATCCTCTCCTACGTTTGACTTGTATTAAACGCCTTCATTTAAAGGGAGACTTGTGAAAATACTCACACAGAGAAGATGTCAAGCCCGAGAGTCCTTAACATGCAGACTGTACACTCAGCTTTGTCCCCCTACTCAACATATGTGACCTGACCTGTCAGAGGCCTGGATAAACAAAATGAAAGAGCTTCACGCCGTTACTGACGTGAGGACATTTTGTACATCTTTACTTTTGCTGCAAAAGTATTCACACCCAATGTATCTTTTTACATTTTTTAAAATGTTATCTTTGATTCCCAAGGAAGTAAATTTTACATGACATTTGTCCTGAACATTACAAAGCCAACTGTAACATTTGAGAAAAGGAGGAAAAGTAGGCCATTACCTCATGATAAACAAAACAAAGATACAACTCCACTTCCCAGAGAAAGATTTTGTCTGTGGGAGTTAAAAAAATAAGGTAACACTTTATTTGAAGGGGGTTGAATAAGACTGTCATGACACTGTCATAAACATGACATAACACCTGTCATGAACATGAATAAGCCTTCATGAATATTTATGACTGTTGTCATAAAGCGTCATTCGGTAAATTATGACACTTTTAATACAAAGTTGACATTATTCAAAATGTCTTTGTTATGACAACTTGACATTAACCAAGAAATCATTACTGTTTAAACTTTACCTTTAATAACATAAAGTTACCTCATTTTTAAAGTGCAATCAGTAATACTTTTATAACAAATTTATATCAGTAATGATTTCTTGGTTAATGTCAAGTTGTCATAACAAAGACATTTTGAATAATGTCAACTTTGTATTAAAAGTGTCATAATTTACCGAATGACGCTTTATGACAACAGTCATAAATATTCATGAAGGCTTATTCATGTTCATGACAGGTGTTATGTCATGTTTATGACAGTGTCATGTCAGTCTTATTCAACCCCCTTCAAATAAAGTGTTACCCATTACCCTCTCTGAGAAGATGCCCCATTTCTGCTGTAAAACACGTCCCCACAGCATTATTTTGCCACTGCCATGCTTCTTTAAAGGGAAAGGTGTGTTCAGGGTGATGAGCAGTATTAATTTCGGTCCAGTTTTGAATGTAAGCCAGAACATTCGGTTTTTATCTCGTTTTTCCAGAGCACCTGCTTCCACGTGTTTCTTTTTTAACCATAGACGCCAAATTTGTGGAGTGCATGACTAGTAGTTGGCCTGTCAAGATTATTCAGGTTGAGCTGGGGATCTCACAATTGCAAGTGCACTACTTATTGTTGGCCTGTCGCATAACCCCCCCACACAAATACATAGCTGCTCGTAGTATAAGAGAAAGACGTGCAATTAGTGGGGAATGATTGCTTTTGGGGAGGAACAGTAAACTTTTATTCAGGGTTTTGTTCGGTGAGACTTGAGGCAATGAAATGAAATGCCTGCAATTTTCTCCCACCAGTGGAGATTTCACATCTGGGTGGTTGTCCTTCAGAAGCAGAAGAGACGAGTCATGATTAAAACTATTCTGATTCACAGTGAGCACTGGGAGAGGAAGGAGAGAGTTTTTCCCTTCCATTTTATGTCAGACTTTTAGTTCTGATCACTGAAGATTGAATTGGCCATCAGACTGAGTGTTAAGGGCGTATAATGACATTAAATCAAATGCACCCCCTCAGTGGATTTATGAAACAGCTGACTGGGACTTTAAGACGAGGTCTGTGTGAGAGACTGATGAATCAGCGTTGCATTCAGCAGTCAAACAGATGTTGTTCCCCTCCTGTTGCAGAGAAATTCCTATGGTGTCCTGCACGGGACATTTGGCACCCTGATGTCTGTCATTATTCATCCTGAGATGGTTTCCAATAACAAGGGCAGGCAGGGGGCATTTTTTCAGCATATTATCCAGAGAAATGCGTACATAATGCATGGCCCTAACATGGGCACACAGAGCACAAAGTGGCCTCGGCTCAGTGTGCTCCCGCCTGGAGAGCTGAACCAAAGCGCTGCTCAAAGTGCCCTTGGAAAGTGAAAGTATTTGGATGCTGATACAGGCCTGTGGGTGGTGGACGTCAGGAGCTCTTAAAGCTGACAGGTTTTATCGTATTCCTCAGCATGGATTAAGGGCAAAAGATAGAAAAAGATGTGAAATAAACTTTATTGCAAGAAAAGGCTGTCTTTAAATTTTTAGTAGCTCGGAAAGTTTCTGCCAGAGCCGTGCTCACAGCGGTGCTCTGCGGGAGAAGCAGCAGGCATTCACCACAAAGTGTGGGGGGAATATTTTACTTTATCCTCACGCTGCTTCCATACGACATCCGGAGAGCAGCAGCAACGGGGAGAAAATTGAGCAATGGACAAAAAAAGGGAAACTCAAATAGTTTGAAACATCCACACATCGACACAGCTCCACGTTGAGAAAAGTTGTGAAAGAAGATGACCAGAGTCTTGTGTTTCTGTCAACTTTGGTATGAATTTATTAACATCAAACATGTTATTTAGCCACGAAATATGTTAAATTAGAACTGTTAGGAAGGCTTGATTGTAGTTCATGCTGCTTAATCGTTTAAAATAAAAATAAATGCTCAGGTTGATGAAGATTCTGATTAGCCTTTGTCTCCCAATGTTTTTTTTTTTGTTTTTTTTTCAAGCTTCTGCTTTATTATTTGGCCTTCGTCACCTCGGAACCAGAAGTCACATAAAGGTTTTTCCCCCAAAATTAAATGGAAATCAAGACGAACAAATAAAATGAACACAAATCTAAACATTTAATGAGTTTGAACATGGATGCCTGTGTTCAAAATCTAGATTTTCTAATTGCTTTTTTAATTGGATGGTAAAAATGCTCCACTTAAAAAAGCTAAAATGACATAGCGGTAAGACAAAAATGTTGACACAGTGAGGTGTATGCAGATGTTGTTTTTCAGCAATAAAAAAAAATATAATTTTAGATGGCTTGCTTGTTTGTTTTGTGGAAACTACACCAAAATGTTTTGCTGCTGCTATTTGTGCAAACATTAAAGGGTGGTGTGAAAACACACAAACTAATCAGTGTCTGTCCAAACTCCTGACGCCAAACCATCACCCCTCAGTGTCAAGTCTGGTTTTATCCCATAGATGTGCTACAAATCCATGTTGCATACATAAATATGATGCAGGCATACTCCCAGAAGTAACAGTCTGTCCTGTAACCTCCACAGAATTGAGTTGGAAGTTAACGCTAAGACGCACAAGCATAACAAAAGTGTTTGTACTGTAAACTGCCCTGTTATCCAGTGCATTTAACACATTGACACCATTACTGTAGTCGTAAAGAACAGAGTTAAGGATCATACTGCGCTGGATGCTTACATTGAAATACTTAAGGAAAAATGATCAATTATAATTTTAATGGAGTCTTTAGATATAGAGATACCCCTAAACACCTGTGAATCCATCATTCAATCTTATGCATCTCAGAGGCAAGAATTACATTTAAAGAGATTATGCTCTGCATAGGTGCTCCTCAAAATTAGAATAACAAAAAACACCAATTCTGTTCCATTGATACTTTGTTCAGTTATTTAAATAACTGGCCTATATTCTGCATGCTTATGACTGACGAAAACACACACTGACTTTGCCGTCATTGAATTGATAAAATGAAACTCTGGAAGGTCAGCGGTGTGGTTTATTCGCTTTCACTCCAATCCCAAGACTTTCTGTTGAGTTGATTTTAAAGTTATGCATTGTAAGCTAAATGCCGCATTAGCGGAGCCTTGGGGAGTAAGGTTTGACATTGATGACTTTGTTAAGGGGAACATATGTTTGAACAGATCACCCCTCTTTAAATATAGGCTGGTATTGAATCCCCATGGCCTGAAGGCTGGCGGCAAAGTACGTCTGCATGACATTCTGCGGAAAGAGAGCGGGGTGGGTGGGTCTGCCGGAGAGGATGATGGAGCAGAGACAGAATGGGGTAAGAGAGGACGTCAGTATTAACATTATAAGCTCAGATGGAAAAAGTATTGTTGGGCCGAAGTGATGCATTCGTTCTGTTTGACTTTGAAAATCATGACATTTGAATTTTACTCATAACTTTCCAGTTGAATATTTAAAGACCTTGCTCTTTCTTAACGGTGGCTGTTTTTCCTCTTTATGATAGGGTTATAGTGGAATGTGTTGGTGCAGATTAGCTATTAACTTACCCTCAGATTTTTATACAAGAGTCATATGTGTTGAGAAATGTGCACTGCAGCAAATGATGAAAATGGAATGTGGAAAGAAACTATAAAATAATATTTAAGATCAATTGTTTAACAGTGAGAGGGCAAATAACAAGGATGAATAATTATGCACGATTTTTTTTGTAGTAAAAACAATGCTGACTTTTGCACATATTTACACGTTACCTAACGGTTTCCCTGAGATTGCAATTAAGGCACGTTTCCGTCAGCATCAACCTTTTCTTGGGAGTCTAGAAAAATCGAGACAATTTTCCAGCTTGAGCAGATGGTGAGCACTGAAGTGCCTGTTGACAGGTAGCCTATAGCGTGTTGTCTGGGCTGGCGGTATCACAGGCGCAGCAAGACACATGCATGGAAAAAAAAAGGAGAAAACACACACCTATGCACACAAACTCCAGCAGATTTAAGCCCTAATTGGTGCCCAGAAGGGTTTGAGGGAGACGGAGAATGATATGAAAGAGGAAATCAACATCAAACTGTCGACCAGCTGGTCAAGCAGCAGAGGAGAGAAAATTTACATTAAATGTTAAGTTTCACTGAGAATACAAGTGGAGCAAATTGAATTAAAGAAACAAATGTGTGACATGCAAGATGAACCTCTGAGGTCAAAAGACGGCAGCATCAACAGAAACTTTTCTTCAAAAGAAATGTACGTCTCATCTGCAGTACCTTTCTCTTGTTCAAGTTTATGAGCAAGTCATTTCTCAATCATATTTGGTTATAACTGGATGATAAAATCTTGTTTTTTTGTTGTTTTTTTTTGAAGTTGCAGCTTCAAATCTAATATTTAGCACAGAAAATGTTAAATAACTTTTGACATCCATGAGAAAAATGCAGTTTTGCAGAAAGCAACGGCAGATCAGAGCTTATCAGAGTAACGATCAAGAGACCCCTAAAAAAAAAATAAGTTACAACAGAAAACAAAATGTGTCTACTTTCCTGTTCATGAAAAAGGACGAAATGTGAATGAAACAGATTAGAGATGTGCAAAACTTTCTGTATGTGATGAGTAGAATAATTAAATTAGTGTTATGAGGCTTCCTCCAAATTTAACAGTGGTGTTCAAGGCCAAACACGTTCAGTGTAGTTTCATCAAACCACACAATAGGTCCATAAAAATTAAGGACTTTGTGCCTGAGTGCGTTTGGAAACTGTAATCTGAGTTTTTATGCTTGTTTGGGGTAATAGCTCTGTCTGTCGCCTTTTGTCGCATGTCTGTAGGACTTGTTTTACTGAGGATAATGGCACTTTTACCAGCTTTAGACTGCATCTTCATAATGTTTGCTGTTCAGGATGTGATGTACACGTCCTGCTTCTCACCAAGTTAGTTTCCGGGACATAGAGCCAGTCTCCTTCCCAAACAGCATGATGGCTGGGCATGTATCCACAATTAACGATTCTATGTTTTGAAACCATTTAATCCAGATTAAAAAAGTTATTCATGTATTACTGTAAATCGGTGAGATCATTTCTCCCCCAATTAAATGGAGCCAATGATGTCAGAAGCAACAGTACCACAAAACTAAAGCAGACTTTCACACAGGCAGTGTGAAATGTGCATTGCACGCAGAATGGTTTGATTGTTCCACTTTGGCTTCCATGTTAGCAGGTTAGTTTTCACACCAGCAGCACATCAGGCACGTCTCAGTTCACCTAAGCAGCTTCAACTCATCATCTGTCCTGACAGAGCTGTGAACGAAAGGCTGCTGCCGCTTTTTGAGCCAGTACAAGAGTAAGGTGTGACATACTTTTGATGGGCTCTACGAAACTAAAAAAAAAAGAAAAAAAGAAGTATCATACAAGAACAAAATACTTTTTTCAAAAATCACCATTTTCTATCTCTACTGATGTATTTATGTATAAATTCAATTTTATATTGTCTTTGTGTCCTTAGTGTTTGAAGGATGTTTGAATTGATGTATTCTCTTACTACAAAATTGGTGTATTAGAGAACTATAACTATTTGTGGTGTTTTTTAAAGCAAATTTAATAGGAATAATCAGCCACTGATCTCCACAGTTAAACTTGTATTTTTTTTAAAGTGAAATCATAATCCTCTTCCACTGTAATATCAAATAGCGTTATATTGTTTTTCGAGTTATTCCAAAGATTAAAAAAAAAAATGTCTTTGGTTTCCCAGCTGTTAAACTGCAAGAAATCTGCTTTGCTTTCATGCCAGCTTCCTTGACCTTTGTCAGACTTTACAATTGTGTCTTTTGTGCAAGTGTACAAGCATGATTGCATTGACAAAAACAGACCAACAGCGAAGCTTTGTGCTGGTTTGTCCTTTAGTGTGTATGAGTTAGAGCCACACAATCCAACCAATGGTCTGAGGCCAAATGGTGCATGGAGAGGCTTTGCCAGCATAAGTGGCCACTGGGGGCAGTGTTAAGAGTCCTGGAGGGATACACACACTCACTCACACACACACACACACACACACACACACAGGCCACATTTACTAATGCGCAGAGACAAACTCAGAAATGAGTGTGTGTCCTGGAGGGAGTGTGGGGTCGTTACCCTACTAATGGGGCCATATGGTCACAAAACAAACACTAACTGTTCCTCCTCTTTGCCTGTAATAAGGTCATGAAGATGCCGCTCTCATGCTGATGGAGAAAACCAGTCGAGGAAAATGTGCCACTGGATGTAGTCTGAGCTCAATGGGTGGAAGGTCAATAACCTGCAGCATTACTCTCCCATACCAGCCTGAGCAAAGGGAATTCAGTTATTTAAGAGATGGGACCACTAGTATATTTCTGTGAATACTTATGTAACAGTGCCATTAATAATGCTACAATGATACAGGGTCGTTGAAGCACTTCTGTCCTAGCATGCCAAGTTAGTGTGCCAGGTTATTTTTTACTCTCCATCCAGAGCACTGACAACAGTCAGATGCTGTGATATGTTCTGAGATCTAATTTATTAATGTGTGCAGGATTCAATTAAAGCACATACGTTGTCAAAGTGGCATTATGGTAAAGATTTTAACTTTTTTTTTTTTAATGGAATGACAAATTATTTGATTGTATTCCACTTTTATTTCGCTATTTTTTCACTTTTTATTATTTATCTTGTTGGAAATTGTATTCTGTAGAATTTAATGCCATTCTCTAAAGTTGGTACTGAAGTGGTGCATTTGTGGTGACATTACGATTTGTTTGCGATGCAAGCTGTACATCCATTTCCTGTCTGCCTCTGTCTGTTCCTTCAATAATTTACTTTATTTTGCTGAAGGAGGCATGATAGAATATTTGACTATTAGTCACAAGCTATAAGATAATGTGCACATGCTGAAATACATACACATAGACCCATAAGAATGTTTAAAAGGAAACTGGTTAGAATATTCTGGAAAAACCACAGAGGGTGTTTTTCAATTTAAAGGTCGTCTTTTTGTACAGGAAGTGTTTCAAACACATCGTTAAAAGCTTAAACTTAAATTACATTTGTGTATATTGTGCACGTAAGCATGCATCGTGTCGACGTATATATCTAGCTAGATTTTTATCCTGGCATGCAGAGGATGGTGCTGTTTGTGTTGAGATGCTGAGTGGATGTGCTGTTAAAAACGGTTAAAGCGGGGATGTCTGCAGTGGAGACACTATTAAACCTTCCTCTGCAGCAAATGTATGTGAAGCTAACTGGATCAAATTAATCAGCAGAGAACAGCCAAGTAAAACCAAAAAAAAGTAGTGAAAAATTAATATTTTTATGCAACTGCGTATCTCCACTTCTCTGCAAAAACCTTAAGACCGATTCATCTTGCCTCTTGTTTTTGCTCTCTTCTGCATAAAATCAGACCAAGGCTTCAGCTCAGACTTTCCACGTTTGCGTCATTGTCTTTTTGGGAAACTAAACAATTCTTTGTTGTGTTTTATTTTAAACGAACACTGTCTCATAATTCACTTCACAATCTAAACATCATTTAGGGGTCGGAGGAAATCTTTCTGGAGATTAAAATGTAGAATAATCTCAGACAATCATTGCCTTGAATGCATGTTGGTGTTGAAACATTGTATGAACAGGGGTAAAAAAAAAAAATGGCCCTGGCATTTTTGGTCATGGCTGCCCATGGAACTCGACATCTATCAGGGAATATATGTGCACGTTGTGGTGTTTCAAAAAAAATGTAGATAAAGCTCAGCAGCTTACACGTAAGAGAGTTACCATGTTAAAAATTGATCTGCCCTCTCACTACTCAGAGATTTTCATCTTAAGAAAGATGGTTGCAGTCTCACAATTTCCATCTTGAAATAAAAGTGGATGTCTAACAAACACTGGTAAAGATCTCTTTACAGTGTGTTATGAAATATACTGTTTAGACAAATTCACATTTATGCCCATAGTAAGACCATATATTCATGTGAAATAAAGAGCTTCTCATCAAAGTGGCACCTTTCACAGAATGAAAAACAGAGAATTTCTCTGCCACTATTTCAGCAAAGCAATGTTTCACTAATATTACATGATAATAACTGTGAGCTGTAACGCCTGCAAACTGTAGCACATGTGACCTCTTCTTCAATCTGTCCTGGGATCGTGTCTCTCTCCTCATCCTCTGACAGATCCGTCTGACCCACCGCTCCCTCTTTGAGGCTTATCGATTTCCACTCACTTCTCTCCAACTCTGGTCGGCTCAGATCGCAAAATTTGATAGCATTGGTCAAAGGGGAGTGAAGTGGTGGGCCAAATAGGGCTGAGAAATCTCATTGGATGAGCCCAATGTCCTTCAAGAACTCTGACAAAAAAAGAACTATGATTTTTCTTTTCTTTTTGTAAAATTATTATTATTCAGGAATTATTTTATTCTCCAATAAATTTTTTAACGGACTCTGTCAGCTGTAAGATCAAGAAATCATGCCCGAGTTGGATATATGATGGATTATAAAACAGTTTTATTTATGATCAATACAACCTAAAGTGGTTTAACATAGCTGCACAATAAGACGTCGTTTAGAATTACTCATTAATTCGGCTTGATCTTTAGGTGTGAAATGTTGGACAATATATGAAGTTATCAAACAGAAAAATAAAGTTTATCCAGCTGCACTTGGTGCAGCTCTCCTTGTCAGTTTTGTCCCACCAAAACTTTGATTTCAGAGGCTTAAACTAACATTAGTAAAATCTTGAATTTTGGAAAGGGATATGACGCACCTTACCACTTGGTGGGGTTGTTAGTCCAGCTATCTGGTGCCAGGTGAAAGGGCATCGCAGCATTACATAGAGTCCAGATGTGCTTAGAGGGATTTTATTTAAAGAATCTCATCTGTTACCAAAGTGCACATGGAGATAAAAAAAAAATAAAAAAATGTAATGTGATCACACAGTTTCTGTCCTCCAACACTGCAGGAAGTGTCCCATGAGTCACAGCACCAGGGAGCTGATTTTCCCCTCCTGAATTATTTTGTTATGGTGAATCCCCTGACATAAAAAAGCCACATTGCATCAGTTCATGATTATTAAGGATTTGCATCAGAAACAGCAGTAATATCCTCTGAGGAATGCTTATTTAACAGCACTCAATACCATCTGTTTCTCCAAAAACAAGGTGAGCATGGCCAGAAAGGACACACAAATACATTTATTATCAGATAGAGAGATTAGCAGTGATTAATGAGAAGTGACAGCAGATAATCATATTACTATTGCTCTATTCCTATTCAGATTTTGTTCTGTTCCAGCCCGGGAAAACAAAGTGACTAATCACGAGCATGTCATAGGCAGACTTTAATAGATGCATTAGAATTGATATACCCCCGGGGTGAAAGGGTTATTGCTCATACAGCAGAATCGTCTGCACCGGCAATTAAACCATACAGCTTCACAGGTTCATTTAAGAGACCTCTGCATCATGCAGCCATAAAAGAAAATGGTCAAATGTGTGGTAATTGCAGCAAATGTAAGTGTTTGAGCAAGAATATGTTAACGGGATTATCAAAGTTGTCTGTGTGTCTGGAGCAGAGGGGAAAATCGAGCTGTGTTACGTTCGTGACCTTTCAAATTAGATTCACTTTATCCACATAAGAGATTAGAGAAAAAAAAATATGACTACTGTATTCAGAAAAAAAAATGTTCTCTTGCTCTGTGGAGTGATCTTGTTCATATCGTTTTACGCAACAGGTTTGTGATATTCTAATGTGAAGTAAAACTATATTTTACTGTACTTTTGTTGTTTAAAAGAGCATAAAATATAATTAACATACAGTACCTTGCAAGAGAATGTTTTACTCTTAATATCCTGACAAAATAATGGATTGCAACCAGTTTTGTTCAGCTAATCAGAAAATAAGGCCCAGCTATGGAGCTCGGTTTGACCCAAACTGCTTTGTGAGGTTTAATGGAGAACATTGATGAACAAACGGCAACATGGGGGGGAATGTAAGCTAGATAAGTCCACATGGCACGCTTCAAATGTCTCAGATCTATGTTCACTCCAGCATCCTGAAATGGGAGCAATACAGAACAACTACAAACATCCTCAGACACGACCCTCAGCCTAAACGGACAGGACAAGGACGGCATCAGCCTGACAAGCAGCCAAGACCCACAACTCAGGTGGGATCTGTTACCAGGCCGACTATTTTTCATCTGCTCCAAAAACCTGCCCTTTACAGAAAAGTAGCGAGAAGAAAGGCCTTGTTGAAAGACGGTCCTTTTGAAATGTTCCATAAGCTATGTAGAATAATCCAACATCAGTTCATCTGTTGGTTGTGGAAGGTTGTACTGAGTTCTGTTCTGGTGGTTCTGGTTTCTTCTTGTTAAGGGGGAGTTTTTCTTCTCCACTGTCGCTACATACATGCTCAGTATGAGGGGTTGCTGTAAAGTCAAAGACACAACAAAGATGATTTTCTGCTTTCGTTGTCTGCTTGTCCAGAAGGAGTGAATGAAGCAAGTCGATGATTCGATACAATCTACTGAGTTTTAATACACTGATTTTAAGACGCTGTAAAACCATTGCCAGGTAAATTACACTACATGTTTTATTTATTTTTTTCCAATTTGTAAAGGGAGGAATTGCAGACTTTAGCTTATTTCTTGTTTTCCCTTTCTTGTTAATTTTATTGTTAATGCCATGCTAATTCTCAAGACTTTGTTGCAAATGTGTGTCTGGCTACTACTGATGTTGTTTAGCTTTTGCTTTGTCTAGTAAAGCTGCAACACACCGTCTTCTCTGAGCATGTGTGAGAGTTAAGGAGAGACATGCAGAGACGGGGAGCAACATTCAGCAAAAGGTGATCTGTGCTTTTCACATGGGGAAGAGTAAATGTTCAGATACACTATTGGCATGCACGCGTGTGCTGCTGCTGCTGCTTTTTCACGGCAGATTAAAGCCTCCTGTGGTCAATTTGCTCTCCCTAATGTCAGGTCCCCTCCAAAGTCTTGAATCGCTCGTAGCCTAGCAACCGTGGCTACAGCTAAGGGAAGCGCAACCATGCATGCAAAATCCCACCTGCCAAGGTGTGTGAGTGTGCGTATGCATGTGTGTGTGTTAATATGTTCTGTGCAAGTGTCTGAATGTATGATTTGCTCATCTTTTATGTATTCAAATACCAATTTGTGTGTGCGCGCGTTTCTGCCAGGTGAATAGCTGAATATGGAACATGTATGACCACTGCAGGTGGCTCCTGAGATGATTTTTGTTTCCCCCAAAATTGTCTTTAGAGTTTCACATTTCTCAGTAATTCTGAAATGCATATATACCATTCCTCTCATGCGCCAAAACTCACTTCTGCTCTACTGAGAAACCGGCTTTCGGTGAGATTACAACTCTCTTACAGTGAGTCTGACTCATACAGGATATTATGTTGGATCTTCAGGTTAATCAGGGTCACATTTTCATCAGATACTACAGTGAATCCAAAACGAGAGAGCAGGTGAGAGAGAAATTAAGAACCAGCATCAAAAACTTCTTGTCACCAAGCTAAACGTAGATGGCAATGTTGTAATTTATTCTTTATTTGTTCAACCCCCGGTAACGTTGCTATGAATGATTCATGACGCAGATAAATTTGAACAGTTTAACAAGTAGTTTTATCAATATTTTCTCCCACGACCGGCCCTTTGAGGACATTATTGATCTTGATATGGACCAAAATGAAACGGAGTTTGACACCCCCGCTATAGAGCGTTAGCTTAATGTGTTGTGTCCTCTTCCTTTGGCTTTTTAATGGGCCAAAAATTGTTTCCAACACCAGCATAAGGGCCAGGACAGGAAGAAGATGATGGGTAATGATGCCCTTTGTTCAGAAATGTTTAAAACTTGGCCAAAATTTAGACAAGCTACAGTAATGCAAGGCACGTTTAGGCACGTTTGATTAAAATATAGTTAAAAGTGCTTTTTGTTTTGGAATTGATTAATATCACGTGGAAATAAAAAAACTTGTCTTTGTTTAATGCTGAATTAAAAATAGTGGAATGAATGAAGAACGAAACGGATCATATTTTACGTGATTTGTGACTTAATATTAAGAGTCTGTTTTGAAAAGACGGCATTAGATTGGACACTTACCAAATATTCAGGGGTTGTTTATGATTAATTAGGTCACTGGGCTCCATCTGTGACCAGGGCAACATCTAAAAGGTGTCTCTGGCCATGAAATAGTTGAACAGAGAATAGGAGGGCGCTGCAGGGAGGGAGACATAAGCCAGCAGCAGCACTAGATTACATTAGCAAGGCATGAGGCAGCGAGAAGGTCAGTGAATCAGATACCGGTTCAATATAGCAGCCCGGCTGTGAGGGCAGGAGCTGAGCTGGTCTGCTATCCTAGCAGATTGCTGAGGAAGCCTTGTCTTTGCGAATCTGTTTAAGGAATTTGAGCATGCTGGGAACGGACAGAAGAGCTGACTCCTGAAAATGGCAGCCCGTCCATTTCATCTGTGTGGGAGGAGGAACTTTTGTTGCTGAGTAGATGTGTATTAGCAATACAGAAGACAAGCAGTTTCTGTGGCGTTTTCGTCTTTGTCTGTGTTTTGCATAAATCAATTCGCACCTGCACACTTGTTTCCTACAGCACACACAGATATTTCCACAATTTTGCTTATTGTGTAAGATGTCCTTTGCTTTTGTGAAAACTTTCTGGCGTTTGATAGATTACAGCATCACAGTAAAATGATATCCACAGCAAAACCTGCATTTTTTTGGTTTTGTTTTGCCGCACTACCATTTATAAAAATCAATTACAGCCTCATCTACGCCGGAGCTCTTGCTTCGAATTAATCTAAAATTTGAGTGGCTAATAGATCACACCGACTTAGATATGGTCCCTCTAACTTTTAATGGCTGACACTTACAGTAGATGACGAGTTCAGCACTCTTAGCCCATTATACTGTTAGTGGACACACAGTGCAATCAGGAGGGTCAAAGATTTTAGTGTGCTCCATCAGTCAAGTGCACCACTCAGTTGGATTCTAATTGACCTGCTGTAAAAGGAGTGGACGAGCTAGACCTCTCCCAGTGAGAAGTAATAACTGTTAATTGTCAAATTGGCCAGTAGGGGAAGCCATACTACACCACAGTCCTATTAAACAAATGATGTCCAAATCACAGAGAGGAAAAACTGTATAAAAACATTTAATGAAATTAGCTCAGAGTAAAATACTTCAACGTTAAACACGGGGATGTTTGGGATTCTTACACCAAGTAGCGACTAATAGCTTATATTCTGCACAGCAAAATGATAAAAACAGCTTTTTCTAAGCTTTCAGAGCATGAGCAATAATACGCAACAAGCACCCAGAAAAAAAATATACGGCAGACTTTTAAAATAGCTGATCAGAAATATGCCTGTAATACATAATGCTTAAAGTAATATTTGATGTTCTTGGGTTGGTATTCTCTGTGAAGTCTTGCTTTACAAAATGGATTTAGGCTAAAATCACTGCCTTACAGTCTTCTGCCTCCTCGCCTCTAACTGAGAAAAGACGTGGGTGATCTCCCTTATGTTGACTCTAGCAAAAAAGGGTTTGACTTTGAGAGCCATCGCAAAGCCGTAAACTTCAGTGTTCCCAGAAAAAAATTAAAAAACTCCTTCTCTCATCAAAACCTTAAAGCAAGCTTGAGAAAGTTAAAGGCTTGGAAAATGCAGAGTAAGTGTTATCTAGAATCAAAGACACAACATTGTTAGACTAAAAAGCAACAGAGAAATCAATGTCTTCAGACATTAAGTTTGACTTTGAGATTTTCTCTGTTTAGGGGGGAAAAAAATTAGGGGATGAGTTTGTGTGCAAGAAGCAGGTTAGACATTTCGAGTTGAAACATCTGCAATAAACTAAATCAAATCAGTAAAACTATTACACACTTGTATAAATATGCTATCCTGCGTTAAAAGTGACAATAAAATCAGTGCTGTCATCCCTTCACGTTCTGCGTCTCATCCTTGAGGAGTCATTGAGGACTGCACTGTCACGGAGTTACTTGACTTTCTTTGGTTTTGTGACAGAATAAAGTACTTAGTAAGTGTTGGAGAGTTTGACATTGTGTTTCTTTTTCACTTTGACAGGAATTCACATGTGAACACACACAGCTTTGCTATTTTACCGCCTGGATGGATACACTGACTGGTTGTTTTGACAGAATGGGCAGACGGACCTTTTCAATGTCAAATCCTTGTTTTAGGAGATTTATAGGCCAAACAATGTATTTAAGCTGCCTTTTACTTAATGAAAACTGTTCATGAAGTAATTTACCTTTTGGGAGATGAGCATGCATTATTATAAAATGTGTGTTAATGGAATCAATGACAGAACATCTTTGAGGAGAATGAAACACAAGCATAATACAAGAATAAAAACATTTTATGAAAAAAAAATCCTTAAAAAATTAATCTTTGAATCTTTGAAACTTCATGTATAGTCATTATGAGGTTTGCGCACTTATTTTACTGTTTCTTCTTGAGCATTTTGACAAAAAAACAACTAAAGTTTGTGCTAATAGTTTCATAGTTTACTATAGTGAACACACAGAAAGAGCTGCAGTCTTTCAAATTTGTTTCATAAAAATAAGAGCATCATCAAGGTCAAAGTCCTAAAAACACGGGAAAAACAACCATATAAATTTACACCTGCTTTAGAAAAAAATGTTGTAGCTGTGTTATTTAGTATTTCCGCCATTGATAAAAACTTTAAAGCTAACAACATTTTTCTGAATTATTCATTTATTAAAAAACCGCATAGTTTTCTTGCTACTGCTGCTGGTCTTCAGAGCTCAGATAAAAGCGACCTTTCCTCCAAGAAGAGACAGAGTCTTCCGCGAGTTCTCCAACACGACTTCGCTGCGATTGTTAGGTATGTCTGCCTGCGTGTGTGTCTTCCTGCAGCCTGGTAGGAGCATGTGGCAGACGTTATCGTTGTTTGTGTGTGAATGTGTATTTGGCGTGCCGGACCGCAGTTGGAAAGCGTAGCGAGAATCCTAGAAGCTGTTGGAAGGAGATGATTGGCTTCAGAACATGGTGGCCCCTTTGTGACAGATGGTTGGGTGCTGGACGAGCCGAGCCGAAATCACCCACTCACACATATGTGGGCTCCCACAAGCCTGCACGCAGAAACGCACGCACACACGCACGCATACACACGGCAACATTTTAAAATTCCCTTACATAATCCAACATGCATGTCTACATGTGAATACAAACGCGAAGAGCGTGTGGTCTTTACGTACTTACTATTAGCAAAAAACTGGAAAACCCAGACATCGAGAACCGGATATTTACGGAGGTCTTCCAGTGTGCAAATATGGAATAATGACGCTCAAAAAGAGGCGGATAAACAGACACACAGCTTGACAGTTAGACAGATGCACAGACAAACGTTTAGGCAGATGGGTATGAATTTGGATAATGGCATAAAAACAATATGTACCCTAACCAGTGCCAGTGTTTTGGTTTTACTGGGGGTTTGCAGCCTTGGGTCTAACACAATACAGCTTTGCTGTGTGTCTCCCTGAACAAACAGGAGGGGATCTGCTGCCTACTGTTTCTGCTAGCCAATACTGCTCTCACTGTCACTGCCACCACCATCACAGCCATCAGTGCTGCAGCAACAAATAACACCACGTTGCTTGCCACAAAAGCGCATGCTGCTAGAAATGCCAAAACTAAACATCCATTCAGATTTGGCGAGTCAGAGCAGAGGATTAAAGGGAACGCTACAGCAGTCGGTCTGATTTTGATGACCCTTCAAATATTGTCGACCTCACTCTTTTGCTGTTGTGATGCAAAAACTTTAAAGTAGGTACTTGACATAATAT
The DNA here is from genome assembly GCF_000485575.1 of Poecilia formosa. Taxonomy (NCBI): domain Eukaryota; kingdom Metazoa; phylum Chordata; class Actinopteri; order Cyprinodontiformes; family Poeciliidae; genus Poecilia; species Poecilia formosa. The sequence continues at coordinate 548,668 of NW_006799991.1, read as the reverse complement.
ATCAATTTCATGGCAGGATGTTCCCATGAAGGAGAACCCTGTAACAAGATAAAGTTAGTTTTCCTTTCTACTGCTCGCAGTGCTATGAATGATTGTCTCAGTTTCATATCAGAGACTGCATCAGTCTCTTTGTTAGACTTAGAATGTCAAATCTCTGATATGCAGGCTGCCTTTCGTTGGGTACTAGCTTATTTAAATAAATAAATAAATAAATAAATAAATAAATGCTATGGCCCTCTAAGATGGATCCGCAAAGTGCAGGGACTCAGCAAAGTTTTCTGGCGTACAGAGCAAAAATAAGTTGAGAGTAAGAACCTTCTAGTTGTTTTGCATTGTTTTCAGCTGAATTTCTAAACTAACCACTTCCAGGTGTACTTTTTGCTCTGCATGGAGCGTTTGCAAAATGCCTGGCAGCTATTGGCTGCATGGATATTAGTGACAGCACACCACGACACGTCGCAAGCTTGCGGAGCTGCTTGCTGTGAGTTTCTTTGCTTGAAGCAGCAGGAACCGTTGTTGTCAACTCAACAGCAGCTGTGCTGTTGTCGCTTTCATAGTTTAAAATGCTCACAATTCTTATTCCAGGTGCAAAATCCCCAGCTGAAAACTGCCACAGTGCCTGGAAGGGTTAGCACTTTTTTTTTGTAAGACCGACTGGACCACATCGACAAGAAAAAAATTATTTTAACCTGATCGGTTTAAAATCCTGTTCCTCTGCTTTGCTGAGAGAGTGCATCAAACATGGACTGGTGCTAAGAAATGACGTAATTTACTCACACTGATTTAAAAACGTGTGCAAAAACATGCAAGTCCCAGAAAGATGAGGCTGGTAGTAAGAGGTCTCCTAAGTCCCTTCAACAAGACACAACAAAGAATATTGTGCGTTGGCTTCAAGTTCTCAAAATACTTTTAAGTCAGATTGGAAAAACTCCCAGATGCCTTTTTCTGTCTTAATAAAGGTCAGATTCATGGATTTTATCCAGAGGTTCACATAATCGTTGCTCACCTTCATCTTTGACAATTCAAAGATGGTGTAAAACTTTTGGCACATCTGTAAACGAATCAGATTGTACTAATAAGGTAAAACGGTCAAGTGAGGGAGCTCTCCAAACTCTGTTTAGTGCTTTAGAAATGAAAAATGATGACAGTATGAAGGCAGTAATAACAAGTGTTAGCTTAGTCATCACTGAAGCGACAAAATACTTTGATTCATTCAGAAATTTAACACAAACACAGTTTGATCACTTTCTATTGTTGGTCTTTGAGGATAAATTCCTCTTTATATTTTATAAAGGAACAAATATTATATTATTCATGACAAACACTACAGATTTGGATTTCTAGGCTATCAGTGCAGGGATGGAGGGATCTGAATACAAAGTGTTCATTTTAGCCGTAGAGAACTGAGACTTGACTCTGACTTGTGAACATCTCTGACAGCCACCACACTGAGGAGTGCTGTTCTGTGTGCAACATGATAGTTAGACAAGATCAGATGTTTTTAGTTGCTGACTGGCCGGCCATGATCAGGACTGGGAAGGTTCTCGGCACATCTCTCTATGTTTCTGTAGTAAAGTTAGGCTTTGTGAGGTCATCATTTGTATTGGGGGGTCACTCCCAGTGGACCACTTAACAATCTCAAGTCTGACAGTAATGACATGTTTATAGCTAAACCATTTCTGGCTGTTTACAAAGGGATAATATGCATGAAGGACACAGATCTAATCTCCTTCTGACTTATAATTCAGAATGTTTTAGCATCTGGGCTAACCGGTCCTAAAAACAGTATGAGTCATGCTTCCAGTCACATCACAAGATATTCTTCCCACCAAACTTTGATGTTTAAACTCATCCCAGTCTTCATTATGTAAATCCCCTCAAAAAAAAAATATATATATATATATTTTTATTTCTTTTTTTTTTACAAATTAACTCTTGTAGAGCCACGGTTCTCTGCACTGTAAAGCAGTGATGTTTGTCATCAGATGCCATTAAGGCTCCATCATGACATAATGGTGGGATTAAGGTGTATACATGTCAACACAATGTGATTAAAATCAGAATAATTAGCATATTTTAGCTTGATGAATGTTATTCACCAAAAAATATGAGCTTATTCAACATAAAGTATTCAGGAAATGCTGCTTACACGGAAGTGTGTTATTTAAAATAATGCCTTGCTTTGGTTAATACAGCAGTTTCTCCAACTTGAATTCATCCTAACTCAAGAATTTCCATAAGATGAAGGGAAGAGAGACGATGAATGACGTTGCTGTATTTACCAAATGAAAACTCTCGACAAATTTGTGACCAAAATGTTGAGGCCACACCTGCCAGTCAGGAATCTTAAATCAATTTTTTTTTTCTTCCGACAATGTGAATAGTGAAATCCAGTTTGCTTGAGACATTTTTTTTTTTTTTTCCCACCATTGAACATTGAAAATATGCAGTTTTCACATCCACTGCAGCAGTGGTCTGTAGAGAGCTGGTTGTGTGTAGTTACTGTGTACATAGAAAAAAAAAATACACGTCGAGGATCTCATTACTGCTTCCATTATCTGTCCTGGCAGTTTGCTTTATTGGGAAACCACACTGTGACTGGAGAATGCCCTCATGATGACAAGAACCTACCCAGATGAAGTGCCCTTGAGAAAGGCATTGAATCTTTGCCAGCTTTAGGCAGCAGGAGTGCAGCTCTGAACTACGAATCTGCCCCCTGATTTCCCTTTGAAGCAAAGCAAATGAAAAGGGAATTTTCCACCAGGAGTTTCTACGCGAGTACTTTCTTATTTATTCATTTTTAAAGATGATGAAAAGCTCAAATCTATTAAAAACTACTGAAAGAGAGCAGTAAAGGTTATAACAAATACACGCCAAACTGGAAAAGCAAACATTTTTTTGTGTCATCTTTTCCTTTCCTGTGAAGAGAAGTACGCGACAAAATGTTTTAATTTAGCATTCAGTCAGCTCTCTCATCAATTTTACCATCAAAAAGAGCAGTTTGGTTCAGTCTTCAGCCTCCAAAAGGTCACTTTGTGCCACGGAGAGATGGGTTTGATGCATCAAACCGAACAGAGACAGACTCAGATGTTCCCGCGAGACCACGTACATTATTTACACACCATCTGTTGGTCCAGTCATCAGCAGATGAAGTCCTATCCTGTTTGCCTCCGCTGCATGATTTACAAAACAGCTTAGTTAATTTGACATTGCTGGTTCACACACACAAATCAGGTGAGTGAGTAAGGACCATTAGGACAGTGAGGAAATTTTTTTATTGTTGCATTTATTTCTTTAGGTTTAATTCTTGTGGTCCCTGAGATATTATTTGGACAAACTAATTGCTTGACCTTGGTACCGTTACTTTTTTTTTTTATTACTGTAAATGTCTGCAGTAGTGGGACCAAGTCAGTAGTTTGAATATGCAGTAGGCAACACCTTTGGAAATGCTCTGACTTAAACAAGCCACAATTTCACACACAGCCCACAAAGCGACAGCTTTCATCTTTTCAGAGTTGGCCTCTAGGAAAAATGTTTAACATGTGTTGCTCGTGACATTATTTTTTCATGCATGATCAAGTCATGAGTTTATATGTGTCTTTTTTGATTACAGTTTGGTTTGAGAGTCTCTACTTTAGTGGTTCTTTCTAACGTACCTCGCTTGATCTGCTCGATATGTGGCCCGCCATCACGCTGTGAGTAAACCCTTCTTCAACGTGCATCATGGAGTGGCTTGCTGGTTTAAACATCTTTCAAAGACATAAAATCCATTTAGATCATAATTTATTCCAATACAACTGAGATTAAATCCACATGATATCATAATCTAATCAAATTCAGTTAATGCTAAATGGTGAAATGTATTTTCTAATCTAAGGAAGGCCATCTGATTGCCTAGAAATATTGAGTCTGCAGCCCTCCCTCCTTTTGAGGAAGCACATGGTGACAGTGGAGAGGAAGAACTCTCCGTAGAACGAATGGGAGCTTTTATCGAAACCTAGTTGGCGATCTGCAAAACATTTTTGACAGCCTTTGGTCTTTTGATATAATCTTTGTCAAACTGCAGATGGGGAATAATATTTAATTTGAGAGGAACTTTCTCTTTGAAGTCCTGCTTTGCGTAGTTTCATTTGGCTTTCTATTAATAATGGGATTGTAGGCATCAGACATATGCCCTTATAGTCTTTGTGAATAATGATTTGCTATTTGATTGATCTCTGTGGGTGAAAAGTATTCAGATGAACAGAAAAGACTTGCAAACAGCAGGACTCCAATCCTGACTATTTTATTGCATTTTGATGTTCTTCATCAGACTAATAAACGACAAACTCCCTCCTAAATCCTATGTGATGGTTGAAGGAACACATGTGAGCAGGGAAATGCCTGTTCATAAAGGTTATGGCAAACATTAAGGGCAAAGCGATCTTTGTGATCAGATTGAAAAATTAAGAGGTAAAGAGTATTTGGTAAAAACGCTGGACAAATACCAAGTAGCCGTTCAGATCATCAGATTTAATTTGTGTGAAAATTCTTAAAGCAGACGGACAAAAATATAAAAATATGTGCAAATTCTGGTAATTTACGTAATAAAATAAAAATGAGTAAAACTAAATGTTAAAAAATTCAGGCAAAAGACACATTTTCAAATTAATTTCACCAAAGTTTACAGTAGTATACAGTATATGTTTTAGAACAATGCAAAGCACTTCTTCTGACAGTGTATGCTGTTCATTCACTTGACCTCCAAATGCAGGTAGAAAATAACACGAGAACAGTAAAGACTGTGTAAAAAAATGCCTGAATTTGCATTTAACTTTATATATTTTTGGCCATCGTCTTCTGACGCAATTCCACTTCATTCTCATCTCCCTTCAGTGCTCCATCTGGAATTTCTCCCATTTAGCTTGATTTATCAGGATTAATTTAATCCTAGCCAATCAGTGAACAGAAGAAGAAGTTGTGAACGATATTACCTCAATTTTCCACACTTCTTTAGGAATTGTAGCCTGCCATGGTTTGGCAATGGCAGCAAAAGAAGTGAATGAAATGAATCCTTTCAACCAGTGTTGGTCACGTTTCCATATATTGAGCAATTAAAGAGGGAGCAACAGGAATTTTTAAAAGCTGGCAAAGGTGTCGCTCGGCTCCTCACTTCTCTCTTCACTGTTGAAGATGCAGGCAATTTACGGTAAACTTCGTAGCTTCTAGCTGGAACATTGCATACGTCACGACCGAACATTAGTGACTGGGTAAAATCAGGTCCAATCATTTAAAACTTCAACAGAGTCTCCCCTCCTATCCAGAAAGCAGTTGTTTCTCAACAGTCAAAGGTTTTGCTTTATCTGTGTAATCCAGCTTTATCTGTGATGCAAACACTTTTAAGATTAAACCTAATCGAATACTGACTGACGGTGTAAAAATAATTGTCAGAAACTTAAGGAAGTTACTTTAAAGAAGAAAAACTAAGCTGTACAGTTGTGTGTTGCTTCACCATCTCTGATGTGGTAAAAAAAAAAAATTCTACTTTTTCTTCCTGTCAAACATGTGATAAGGTGACAGAATGAGGACCCAAATATGCTTCACTTTTGCGAGCAAAATTCTGCATGCAGGTTTATTCAGAACTGTGAGGTCAAAACCAGGTTATCAGGCAATGGCATTTCCTCCACAGAAAAACAACTTGGCAGAGACAGAACCCAGAAACAGCATCAGTATGATTCAGATGGCAAAAAAAGAGGAAACAAGCTCGGGTCACAAAGCTGTGCTTAAAGAACTTAATAAATAAAATAGAAAGTAAGTTATGACAAATGAGACATGTATGTTAATGTATCGGAACAGGAACTACTCTTAGTACTGTATAAGTTTTTTTTCTTAAAATATATAAAAAAAATAAACCGTGAACATGTGAAACATGAAACTTTCTTTGAGGTTCAGAAATCCCCAAGTAGCAAAGTGAGGTGCAGCTATCCAATGAAGATGACTCAGATGTTTTCAAGCACTAACATGATGGACATGCTGCAAAATACCAAATGAACTTTATGATTAAACAAACAGTCCATTGAGTCGGATTATTATCTGAATACCAAAGCAGAAAATTAAAAGGGCCACGTTCATCGGAGAGGAGCCCAGTTAATGAATAACTCATGGAGTAGCTGTGTCTCTTTTGATTAGGCGGTGTGAAATCAACAAAGTGGACAAAGAAGTGAAGAAAGGTATCCCATTAATGTCACGAATGTGATCCAAGGAGAGCTAGAGGGCAACAACAGCCCCCCCACTGCACTTATTTGACTGTGGATGATTTGTCAAAGACAAGAAGCTCCTTATAAAATAATATGCTTCCGACTGCGCGGCTCATGCTTGTCATTTGGCAGCGCAGCCTTCTACATCACAGCTCGGCAGGATGCTGACATTCACACCATGCAGTAAGCGTGATCAGCTCTCACCCAGGCAGACGAAAAGTGGGTTTATATAGAAACTGAGAGGCAGTTTCATATGGTTGCACCTGGTGATAGAATATGGTGAGAACTGAGCCATATTAAACCCAACAACTCCCTGGAACGAGAGCACTTTAACTTCCTTTGCAATTTAAGCCTCTTGTTTTCATTAGATATTTCCTCTCATGAAGCGTTTTGGTTTTATCCCATTATAGATAAAAGCGTTGGCTTCTTTGCTGAAATTAATTTGAAGCTAAAATCTGCTGCAGTTGTGCTTCAAAGCAAGTGCTCCGTTTTAACTGCGAGTAATTTCAAAGGATGAACAGGTTCATTCCCCATTGACTTTGGCCTCAGCAAGAGACGCAGATCATTAAGGCGTTAATAGGACATGGAAGAGGAGCAGCTGAACACATCACAACCTAACAGCCATGATATTCTTCCCAACTGCTTTGACTTGCATCTCATAAGACATTACCAAAAGAAAAACAGTTGAAACTAGACGTTTATATGCACTGCATAGACAGACACATTGCTGTTTTTTTTATTTATTTAAATTTAGTCTGACGATATATCAGACTTAGCTATGTTAGGATTACCAAGGTTATTTTGGTTCCCACCTAGAAATGGTTTCCGTGTCCCTGAGTTAAGGTAATATGAGCTGAAAGAAAAGTCGGGGAGGAAGAGGCCATTACTTCAAAGCAACAGAAAAGCTAGAGTACAATGTGCATATGCACTGCAACACAAAGACTTTGATTTCTGGAGACGTGTCACGTGTCTGATGAGACTGAAATCACAGTTAAGTTTGTTGTTCTAGTGGGTGTTTTGCTGCAGAGGATACTGCACACGAAAGAGAGCATCATGTGGAAATACTGAAGCGACTTTTAAAAACGTCGGCCAGGAGGTTAACGCTGGGGCAAAAATGAGTCTTCCAAATGAACTATGACCCTAATCCTAAGCAAAATAGCAGTGAAGTGTTTTAAGGACAGTATTTTGGCCAGGCTGAAACTGTGAATACAGTTTGCTTGTAACAATTGTTACAAGCAAACATCAGATGATGTTGTCAATGTTCTGAATGTGACTTTTTGTCATTTTCCACAGTATAATTGGATAATTTTTGCTCCTCATTCCTTATTTTTTTTCACAAGTAGTTTTTCCACAATCCCATTACTGTCTCTGTAGACATTCCTCTACAGAGTCATTAAACAGCAGAGGATGGATCCTTGATGCTCAAGACTGGTACTTTCCCGACCCAGGACTTATCAGGATCAAAGCTTTTCATTCCAACATCAGACAGACAACCTCCTTTTCTTAGCAAAAGCAGACCGTCTGTGTTGAGCTCCACAAACCCTAGGTGCGAATTCACACCTATAGTTCAGTCAACTCTTTCTTTCCTTTGTTGGGAAACACCCACAACCAGTGACAACCTGTTATCACAAGATCTTCTGACCAGAACCTGCAAAAATCAGCCAGAGTCAACCGTTAGCTACAACAGACTTGACAGGCTGCTTTGATTTTGCATTTTTGTTCTCACATTCTAAAAGTACATTACATTTGTTGCTACTTCTCACCCATACTTTTGTTAAAGTGATACCTTACACAGCAAACATAAACTCAGGATTGACTGGGAATCTGCATCTTCCCAACTAGTTATCCCAACATTAGATTTGTCTTATTTTTCTGGAATATTCTGCATTCAATGGTTGATTTAAAATGGCATTTAAATCAACCACTGTAGTCTGTAGACAAGACAAAGTTTTACTTGTTCAGGTGAGGAGACACTCCAAAGGTAACAAATGGGTTCAGTTTTTAAATGGAGACTTTTCAGCTTTGTACATAGACCATGCAAGAAAAGCTCCGGAGTTACGCAATGGCCATTTGCCGCACCGGTGAAGTTCAGGCGAGGTCACCAAAGATGCTAAACCCGTTTAAAATCATCCTGCAAGAACGGAGAGAAACCAGAGGAATACTTGCTGTTTCTGTAACCACATTGTCCTGCCTGTGTTGTTTATGATCACAGAAAAGGTCAAAAATAAAACGAAGGAGAATACAGAATGAACATGAGCATTAGACGCACACAGGCGGATAGGAAGACAGCGGTTATGTAAACAGCTCATGAAGTTCTCTGAGCAGCCCGGGCCTCTCTTGAACGAAAATAACCAACCTTTCAATTCTTAGCATCAACAATGCCACATATACCTCCTTATATTGTGCAGGTCCCAAAATACACGGCAAAGCAACATTAACCTAGGACAGGAATCACAACCAAACATAAGAAAAAGTTAACTTGTGGACCAAGGCAGTGTTGGGGAGGGGTTGTACAAATAAGTGACAAGGCAGTAAATGTTTCTCTTTGCTGTAGAAAAGTTAGATGATAAACATTTCACCGTTAAGCTAATTACTATGCGATAAGTCATAGTATGGTGATAGAAGGACATACCCTTAAAGTACTTTAAATTACAGCCTGTTCACAAACGTAACATTTGATAACTTTGTTTCCTTTTGTCTTGTAAGAAATGTTGAGTGCTTGAGTGATTTACAACAAAATGTATTGACTCCAGCTTGTCAATCTTCCCCAAATTCCCTAATGGGCGACCGTCGGCTGTGGTGAATTTTCTCCGTGGAGTTTGTTAATGTAGAGGTTCTCTCTGGGTACTCTGGCTTCCTCCCACAGACCAAAAAAAAACAAAAAAACATCATTGTTGTTAATTAATTACTCTGAATTGCCTTTAGGTATCAATCTGTGCGTGCATGTTGTTTTGGTCCTGTGCGTCTCTGTGCTGTCCTCTGATGGACGGGTGACCTGTCCAGGGTGTAACCTGCCTCTGTCTCATTGACCAGCCTCCTGTAACCCTGCAAGGACAAGCGGGTAAAGATGATGGATGGATTTTAATTAGCTTAATGGTGAAATGTTTATCATCTAACTTTTCTACAGCAAAAACTTTCTATTTCATCATCTCTGATGAACCTCATTTGCTTTCTGCTCATAATTCATGTCTCAGCTTTTTGTTGTTCATTTCACAAATAGACGTTCATATTTATTTATTAAGAAGTTACTGGTGTTTTTCTTCCTGCTGTCCTCTCCTCCCCCCCTAATGACAATCTCCCTATCCAAATGAGACTGATCATAATCCTTCATTTCCCATAAATGGATGGTGCTGCACTGCATTTACAGTTTGGGTTTATTGGTTTGCATTATAGTTATACAGAGAATAATTGGAGGATTAGGGACAACTGCGGGCTAATCTTAAATGATGCAGCTGCTGTTTGTGGGATTTTGTTGATTGCTCCGTTTGCTGCACTCAATGCTCACTGCCAGAAGAGTTAGTCAAAACCTTTAAAAATAACTTGCATGTCTTGCAAAACTTAATTCTCTCAAAACTTCTTCTCACCGTCTTTTGTAATTAAGGATGAAGGACATGGAGGCACAAAGGTAGAAATGCAGGGGGCAGTGTTATCTCAGTGATGTAGCTGCACTTTATTTCTCCCTTTTGTCCTCCAGCTTCTCCTCAGAGGGCTCAGTGAGATCAGCGGTGCGTTTTATGTCTGCACTGTTACTACCTCACAATCATGACCGTCTCAGTAGCTTAAAGGTCACACTCAACACACATTAAACGTGTGATTTAATGTTGCACTTTTGGTGTGTGGTAAAACTAATTTCAAACCTTGAGAGACAAAAAAGGGTGAATGTAACAGGGCAGCAACTTTAATGTCTCCTTATTAACTAAAAAAAAAAAAAGATATTTCAAAAATACCAGAATAGCTTTTAACCTTTAAACTGAGCCCTTAGCATGATTGTTTTTGATTAAAAGGGTTTCTTGGTCAGTTAGATGAACAAGCTTTATGTTGCATCATTCTCCAGTCAAAAGTTTACACACACTCTTAATTATCATGAATGTCATTATTCGTTTTGGGTTTTGATGATTTATTTGAACAAATAACTTCAAAGCCAAGATTAGGTGCGTACATTTATTAAAGAGGTTTTCTCTAATCCAGATTGGGGTAAAATTATACAAATGGGCTTAAAAAAAAAAAAATCACTGCCACTGATATTTGGATGAGTATCATAGCAAGTTACAGAGAAACATCATGCTTCTGTATTTTGCCGCACTTCCAATCAGACGTTTGAGGGAACTGCTTTGATTCTGGGCAAAGAAGCGTTTCTTGATCCTTGTCGGTCAATACGCAACATTATTAAGATAGAAAGCTCAATAATATTCTATCATTCTCCATTCCAGACCAGTTGAAGTGGGTCTGATTTTGTAACACTCAGTTGTGTGTCCAGATTTCAACCATCACCAGATTTTAGGTGAAGTTAAATAATTTGTAAGTAGTCCTCCTTCTTTTGTCCAGCTATTTTCTGGACTGCACAAGTATCACCACACCACAAGGCTTGGCAGTCGGTACAGTTTTCTTGAATTCCCTGCAATTTACTCCCAAAACATTTCTTGTCTTTGTGGATGAACATTTTTGTAGCATGTACATGTGGACAAGTGGAGATTTAAATTGTGTAGTAGAGGTCTTAACTTCTGTCACTGCGGACCACCAAGGTTTAATGTGTCGATGTATCTAGATCTATTAATCTGGTCACTAGCAGAGCTCTGAAAATAGTGAAATGCCAAGAAGGTAACTTGATTCATGTGTTTTGAACGTATCTAAAAGTTCCCAGGTTCTCGGTTTAAGATTCATGCTTTGAGGAGTCGGGTTTGGAGCAGAGACTACATTTATGCTCAGTTGATGGTTTTACTTCACTTCAATCTGGATAAAGGCGCCGGCGCTTTGGCACCTCCTAGTTTACGACTTTGGGATGAAACAAAATATATCCTCAGTTGGATTTCCTTTCTTCTGAGGATGATCTTGGCCAAATGGTTAAAAGATAGACGTGGTTGAGCACTAAAACAAGACGGGGATCCACACTCAAAATTTGTTCACTAAGTGAAAGTCTTTCAAATGGCCTTGCCAGACACATCGGACTCGCTAAAATTAACTAAAACTGTAGTTCATGATCATCCTGTCTTTAAATCTAAAAGATACAAACATGTTCAAAGACCAGAATTATTTACACTCATACCCAGGATTAATGTGTACAACGTTTTCACTGACAGAGTATTCAGCATCGTATGGATTATTCTAATTAGAGGAATGTTCCTGTGAACTGATTTCAGTATTTTAGTTAGACTGAGATTTGAAAAGAACAACTAAGTGACAACAACTGACAACAGAAAGATTGTTTCACAGAAATATCTATGCAAAATCAGGGCAGATATTACATGCAGAATCTACATTTTCATAATGCATTTAGCTAGTTGTAGGGAATTTCCATAGCCTTCACCTCCTACTACTACTTCAGCAAATACACAAACCTGATCTTGTGGACTAAAATGCATAAGCTCACATAAACTGAACAACAAAAAGCATTCAGCAAGAGAGCAGCATGCGACTAATCACAACCGATACGGTCAATATTTGACACAACTATGGCAATACAATGTTTGTTTTTCAAATTATTACTAAGATTGTGCAGCCCTAAAGTAAATTTATGATTCTATTATGTAAAAGTTGAAGTATTTAAAAATTGTTAATGACAAGCAACCTCCCAGTTTTTAACACCTCATTTTATTGTCCCAACATTCAAAAGTACAAATAATTTAAACACAACAGTTTTATGAAAAAGAAAAAACAAACATTTACAGCAAGATTTTTATTTTGTTTCCAGTTTCAGAAATGACCTAAACTAGCAAGGATAACATGAAGTCATTCATCGCAATAATTGGATTAATAATAAGAATACTAAGAATAATAGCAATAATAATCATAATAATCATCATTGATAAGTGTTAAGTAATAACATAAGCAGGAGAGAGTAGAGAGAGCCGCGGTCAGGGGGCCCTGTGAACATTTTTTCATCTTTTTTGTCTTTAAAGATTTTGTTTATAGATTTTTCAGATAGTAAATAAACACGTCTCAGGAGGAAAATGAAAACTGACAAGAAGAGCCTAGTTCCTCTGTTCACCTTCCCTCCTCCACTACTGGCTGCGTTGTTCCTACTGGCAGGCTGCCACTATAAGGCGCTACGGGGGGATGGTGTGAGCCATAGGGGTCGGGCATAGAGCGAGGTGACGCAGCCCCATGTTTCAAACACACACACATACACACGCGCGCGCACACGCACACACACGCATACTCTAAACAATCACCCTTTGACATCTCCGTCACATACTCACAAACACGCATTCAAGGGTGTGCACTGAATGAATACATTTAAAGCATTTCCACTTCACACATAAATCTACTTCGGTATGCCGACAGACACGCTCACGTCGACGTAAAGGAACATGCGTACAAACGTGCACAGATGTGCGCCCACACAAACGTGCACACCGTGGTTTTCAGGCGGGAACACAGGCACGCGCATCCTAAGAGTTGAAAAAGTCACGCAGAGTACGAAATCCACACATCAGAACATTCTACTGGGGTCGTTGCATAATTCAGGCTCCCGACCGGCGGAGGGGAGCGTGAAGGGGTCTGGTTGGTCTGTTGCTGTTTCGACGTGATCGGAAAATGGGGGATGACGATATATAGAGAGAGATGACCCGGTTTTTCCAGATGGGACAGAAGGATGTAGCTACGCGTGTGAACGTTTCAAATGCTCCCCAACACACTTCCTTCATGTTTTCAAGCCTCAACAACAAACAGAAAAAAATCCAATTCCTTATATTTATACTTCTGGAACCTTTCCCTTACCTTTCTCCGTTCAAAATATATAATATATATCATATTAGAGTATATAAAATATAGACTCAGCACAATCCCCTTTTATACCTCCAGAGTATTTCTCAAATATAGCAACAACTGCTGCAAATAGCAGTTTGTGTGCAATGGTAACAACTTTTTAAAACATTTGTTGGTGTGTCATTTGAAAACATGATGAATATTCTTAAAAATAAGTTTTGACTCTTGAGTGACCTGTTTAGTCCAGTGCAATGAATGACCCTCGAATAACAATTTCAAAAAATGTAAATCTACCCAAGCCTCTAAGAGCTGTTATGTTGAATAAAAATGTATTTTTTTTTTGTTTATTTTTTTTTTGTTCTTTTGTTTTTTACTGAAAACTGAAAACTATGCTTTCAGACCCACATTTTTGCATAAGGTTTCATCACAAAGCGGTAGTAAGTGGAGGGAGGGTGTGGACGGAGTGGCTTTTTTAGAACTACACAAACTTATCACAGGTTATATTGAACCAGAACGACTGTTTATAACATTCTAATAAGACTAAACTTTATTGAAAAAGATCTAGAGATTTCATTTTTAACAAGACAAGGAAAAAAGCAATAGCAAATTTAACTATTAACTAGGTTATGCATAGCGAGTAACTGTTTCTAGTAATAAGGGAAGAGCGTCCCCCAACCCTCCAGACATTTTTTTCAGTTTTCTTGACTTTTAGGTTTTTTTATATTGTAATTTTGATATATTGGTACAAAGCACAAACGTACTAAAAGTTCTCTCAGTGCAGTGGACTACTGGAAGAGCCTCTCCACTAGTCGCTTTGTTCCCTTTTGCTCAGAAACGTCCCCCCTCCCTGTACCAGAACCACGCAAATACACAGACAATGAAACAAATAAATACATAAATACACAGATAAATTAAGCAGTTAATAAATATAGAATAAATACAAATAAATAGAAAAAATAAATAGTTTAAAAATAGATAAGTAAATAAACAAACACACTTATATTCTTTAAAATTTTGTTCAGTTTCTTTTGCCGCAGTAGTTAACTTAAAAGTTAATCCAATTTTTTTTTTCTCCACAAGCAACATGACAACAATTGAACAGTTTCCTCACAATTTTTTTTTCTAAGTAACTGAACCACCACTTCATAATAAACTGTCATATGAAAAAGACAAGCTCAAACGAAAAAACAGTGACAACTCAGATAAGTACAGTAGATATTGTAAAACAAATGTAGACTGTATATATATTTATATATATCATCTATTTGTACACAGCAAATAAAGACACAGTTGTCATAGATCCTTTTTAAGGAAAATATCTAGACTAACGGAACTAGCTAATCATCATTAAGTTTTGACAAACGTTTCACGCTCAGCGAGTAACCTAAAAGTCAGCAAGCCAAACAAAACAAACAAACAAAAAAGAAAATGTACAAATTTGTTCAGTGATTCTTACAAGGCCCCAAGCTAGTTTAATTTCCGCATAGAAATGGTGTCACCGGATTAGTGGGCCGACATTAAACAAATATTAAACAAAGAACAGCAGCTCAATTCAATGCCAACATCAAAGTATTTTTTTTCTTTAAACAACACATAGAACAACAAAGTTGAATATTTAAGATATGTGAATAATGTAGTATAGCACCTACGGTTGATCGCTAAAAGGAAGTTCTCTTCAAATGTTAAGTTCACAAACGCAGAGCAAAGGAAATGATATAGATAATGTATAGTAAGCTCTTTAAATGGATAGATGTGTATATATCTATGTACTGATATATCGACTCGTGACGAAACACAAGAAAACAAGTGGACAAAAGGGTCTTCTTGCTTTGGGCTCTGGACTATAAGGTTTGTTAGGCCTCGGAAAGACCCCATTTCCCTTCCCTTTTGGGTATCGCTGTTGAATAATTATGCACTAGTACACATGTGAAAAAATTACCAAAATCACCTGCCTTGGTTTGCATCCTCTTTTTCACAAAATCCTCCTTTCTACAAAATCCCGACCTACTCGGCATCACCAAAAAACAACGACCTCTGATCCTATAAAGTTACCACAGCAGAACGACAAGACAAGGTGGTGCCCCCTCCCGCCCGCCCCGGCCCCCCCAGTTAGCCAGTCAAAATATTTTTCTCTTTTTTTTTTCAAATCCAGATTCTTGTAAAAATTCTTCAATAATTATTATTTTAATCATCATTTATAAAAATAGATCTTCTTTCTATTTATTTTTATCTTTTTCTAAATGCATTTTTTTCAAGCAAAGAGATCTTCTCTTTGGCAACAGTGTTATTTTTTTTATTTTTATTATCTTAAATTACTGAACATATCATCAGGAAAGCTAACCCGTCCCCTCCCTCACCCCATCTCCCTAAATCCCAGTGAGGAAAGACATTATGTTTTGTTTGCGATACAAAACAAAAACAATGTTAGAAATTCTCTTTTTTTTTTTTTTTCTTCTTTTCTACATCTGAGTTTCAGGGGATCGTAGGATCCCATCTATAATCAATAAGGGGACGTTTTTAAATACACGCTACAAATGAATGAATGGTTTCACCAATTTAAAAAAGAGCCCCCTCCCTTCCATTGACAGGGGAGGTATATAATACTAACGACAGTGGATCCGGATTTACAAAAGAAAATTAAATCCTGAATCAAAGACAGAGAAAAGGTTCCGATCTTAAAAAGGATGACCTCTTCTCTGAAGTACGGGGATTTGCTACTGTTTACACAGAAGAGAAAAAATTTTTAACAACCACAACAAACGAAAAGAATATACAATAAAGAGAAGCCTGCATTATCACAGGAGCTTCGAAAAAACTCGTCAACATTTTCATCATTTAATTTTTGTAATACTCAGGCAACATTGGCTTATAGGTCCAAAGTTATAATATAAGCCATTTCTAGTTCAATTTGTTAGATGGTTTGTTGGCTGCTTTCTGTTCCAGGAGTTTGATTCTGCTGTGTTGGATGGCTGTAGGAGGGTGGCGGTGGTTGGAGAGACCTAAGGGACGAGTGGAGGTGGAGGGGAAGGGTCGGGGTCGGGGGGGGCGAATTTAGAGCAGACAAAGTCGCGGGGCGTCTGCTTCTGCCTGTCGAGAGTTCAGGACTTGTGTGTCTTGTTAGTCTTGAAGGAGACTTGCAAGACGCGGTCGCCCAACCTGTAGCCGTTGAGGCTGGCGATGGCCATGGCCGCCTCGTCGTAATTCGTCATGGTGACGAAGCCGAAGCCTTTGCACTTGTTGGTGTTGAAGTCACGGATCACCTTGACGTTGTTGACGGCGCCGAACGGGCCGAACAGCTGCCAGAGCACGCTCTCGTCCGAGTCCGGGGACAGGTTGTACACAAAGATGCACCAACCGGTGCCTGTGTGGCCGGGGATGTTCATGCCCACCAGGCTCGTCATGCTGTCAATGGTGATGGGGGAAAACCTAAGACAGGAGGCAGAATGGCGGGAAACGACATAAGAAGTTAAGTGGTAACAATTTGTAACCCATAAAGAAGCACTCTGCAATTAAAGGGATAGTTCAGGATTTGTGAAAACAACTCGCTTTGCTTACTTGCACTAGAAATTACAATTGAAGTGTTTATTTCAGTAATTCAGTTTAAAAAGTGACATTGATTTAAAACGCAAAAAGTGATGCGTTTCATTTTATTTGTTCGATTTTCACGACGCAGCACAGCTAAAGAAAACTACAAATTCAGTTTCTCAGAAAACTGCAACATTATAGCAAAGCAATAAAAAGGGATTCTTGATAAAGAAATGTTATGTTGTAGCTATTTTATGATTTCTGTGACAGTTGTTCAGCTGACGGTCGCTGGCACCTTCGACAAGCAGCAAGCGAGTTATCTCTTTATAAGCTGGCTCTTCAGAGATCTGTATCAAGCATACTAATGGAAAGTTGAGTGGAAGCAAAAGGTTTAGCAGAGAGTGGACAGCAGTGACCAAAACCTGTCTGGTGAAACTCTTTCTAGATTATTATTTTTTTCCTAGGTTTAAGATTTCTAACATGCGCAGGTCAGCGTTTTAAAATCTGCCACATACAGATGTGTCCATCTACTAATGTCACATTTTATGTGTTCAGCCTCTTCTTAACCAGAGACAGTTCAGAGATGCTGAAATACTTGAAAAATATCACTCTATTTGTAATATATAAATGTATACAAGCAAATAGATATACGATTCAATTATTGACTTGAATTACTTGAATAAATGATTGTTTGAAAATATATCAAAAGTCATGATTGGCACAAAAAGAGCCCAAGTTGCAAATTGAGATTAGCTGGATTTATAGGATAAAGCTAACAGATAGCATAAGAAGAGCAAAGACCAAAGTTTATTTCTGATGTCTTAAAAACCTCCGAACTCAAAACTATCACAGTGGTTCATACGAAGGCATTTTATCTGAACTTTAATGTACAAAAAAAAAAAAAAGCTAATAATTATCTTCACAGTAGAAGGCGGCCTGCCAGGCAGACGATCTTCCTGTGTGAATCATATGTTGAGTAAATGCCTGATCGAAAAGTCAGAAAGTGTCAAATTAAATGAGAGAACATTTCCTTGAGCACCAACTCACAGCACTTTGCTTTTCTATCAGTCTGCTAATGGAAATGCTTTACATGTTCTGTTCTCAGTGCTTTTTCTACACAGGAATATCACTGATGGTGCAGAACCTCCTACCTGCAGCTACGCCTAGTTAGACTTGATCTAACCGCTGGCAGATTTGGATTAAAAATTACTTTCATTTAGTCAGGAAGGTTGCTTCTGTTAGAAATTGAGGCAGGCCTCTCTAAGAGGACAAAGCTATCTATAAAGGTCAGTTTTTTGTGAAAATAATTTTTGTGCTTTTTGAACATTTTATTTTTTTAAAAAAGGAATGCGTAAATTTTGAACTTTCTGCAATGTCTCACATGGCATTGCAGCAATAAAGTGCTGATGATCTTTTTGCATGTCTTCACCAATATTTTGATGATTTATCTTTAGTGATGAACTCAAACTCATTGCTATAACTCTAATCTTTAGCTCCTTTAAAATAATTCTCTATCAGAAATCTGCTCCAAAACATTAATACTAGTACCAATCAAAATAAACATGTAGGTGATACTAATTAAAATGTTTACATTAATTTTGAATTTGCCAAGGTAACAAATACGACTGGGCTTAACTGAGAATGTGATGTTAAAGGGTTACAACATACTGTGTGTAGAAAC
Organism: Poecilia formosa; assembly: GCF_000485575.1. Lineage (NCBI taxonomy): Eukaryota > Metazoa > Chordata > Actinopteri > Cyprinodontiformes > Poeciliidae > Poecilia > Poecilia formosa. The sequence continues at coordinate 530,302 of NW_006799991.1, read as the reverse complement.
AAACTACAACATTTCTGAGACTGAAATTGTCGTCAGACTGGAATCGTTTCATCTTGGAACATGTTCGAACAGATCTAATTGTTTAAGTTTTTTATTTTACTTTTTTATGCTAAATTACCACAAAAAGAGCTTATAATAGTATGCCTTAAAAATTCTGAACTATTCCTTTACAATTGTTATGAACTATCACTAAATGCTGCTTTTTTCCCCTTTTTCTTTTTGCTCCTTCAACTGTCCTAGCTTGGACGCTTTACTCTATGATATCCTTTTCTCAAAAGCCAATTCTTCAGTGAAACACACAGGGTCTGATCTCAGACAAATTCAGTTAAATTACAACATACCATATAGAACATGTTCAGTAATGTACAAGTTTGTAGCATACGTACAAAGCTGTCATCAAAGCCCTACAGAGCTTATCAGATTTGAAAGCTCCCCTGTCAGCACTGACGGCAGTGCTTTCAGCGCTGAGCTGCACTTCTGCTGAAGAAGATGCAGATGAACGTTCTCTCTTTGTGTCCTCAAGTGGCTTCTTTCTGTGCCAAATTGCAGGAAGTTGTTGAATTAAACCATAGCCAGAAATTCATCAAAGATCATGCAGCAGCCTGCTAAATTTGTTCTCATTCGGCTCATAATCTTCCCCCTTTTCCTTGCGATGCAAGAGATTTGATTCCTCAGTTGACTTCACTTAATTGCCTTTCCAATAAAAGGAAAAGGGGGAAGAAGAAAAGAAATACCACCACTTTTTAAATAAAAGGTAAATGAAATAATAAAATAAAGGTTCATTTCTTATTCCAGCTCCCTACAAGAAACTACTATAGGCATTATTGGGAGTGCTTTAATCGAGATTTCCGCTTTGCTGCAGCTGTCTGAGCGAAGGCAGCCTTCTCAAAGAAAAAAGGAGGGGGGGGAAGGGGAGCAAACTAAATGGAAAATGGAAGCACTTTACAGCCCAGTGGCATTAAGGTACAAAGAGTATTCCTCCCCCTCCTGCAGGGTGTTCTGGTCTCTTCTATTTCAGAGCTCGTGGCACTGATCGATAGCGCTGCTTGCCACTTGGACTCTCAAGCCTTCTCTCTCCCATGTCTATATACGGTCGACAATCACCGCGACCTTCCTGCATGACTTTGGTCATGCAGAGTCTGCCTCTGGCCCTTTTGGGGTTGCTTAGAAATCTAAAGCATGCATTCAGATGGTTTGGCTCATAGGTTGTGCAAGAGAGGGGTTTTATGATGCAAGATCTTTTTTTTTTATATTTCTCTGTATGTCAGATGAGATGTAGTGCAATGTCATTTCAGTGTATTGTATGTGGCTTGCTGGCAGATCTTTTTGAACTTTGAATACGGAAAACACTATAAAATAAAATAAAAACATTACATAAAGTTGAATTTCTTTTAAAGATAAACATTTAATTTCAATAATTCAAATCAAAATATAAAATGCACGTTACATTGATTACTCACATCAAGCATTTAATTCTCAGCACAAAATGTAGCTTCACAGAAACTTCATAATATTACCTAAGATCAATAGAAGCAGATCTTACACAGAATGTGTACCCTCAATATTTAGTTGGGGCTTCTTTTGGATTAATTATTGCACCAGTGCAAGGTGGCGTGGAGCTCTTAAACCTGTGAAGGAAGCCCTGGTTTTATTAGCAGCTTCTACCTCATCCACATTGTTGGCTCTGCTTTCTCCCATCATGACGATACTCCACAGGCTCCCTGCAGGGCTCAGGTCAGGCCATTTTGGTGACAAATCAGTGTTACCACGGTCATTAAAGCACCTACTGGTACTTTTATTAAGCGCCTTTCTCTACATTTTCCCCTTTCCACTCAACTTGTGATTAATATGCTTGACTACAACACACTGTGGACAGCCAGCTCCTTTAACAAATAATTTGACTACCTGCTGCTTGTTGTTGGATGACGATCAAGTCCTCAGCCTTACCTTGAACTTGTAGGCCGCAACATTGCCACAACATAACCGTTTTTTGTTTTAAAAATCCCTCGTCATTGGTCGTTAGCAAAAATTGAATTGAATCAGATTCAAGTCATATTCATCCAATTTAATATAAACGATTAATAAATCCGTGTGAATAAGGATTGTGTGTAGGAGTTTCACTTTTTTGAGCTGAATTATTGAAATAAATTGTCTACTTGATGTGTGACTTTATGAAGTTTGATTATTATTTTCTCCCAACTGAAGTGTGTGAAATGTGGAGAGGCCTCTGAGTTTCAATCAGTGATGCTTTGGAGGTTTCCAAACTGCACTGTCGCGGGGATGTGGCGTGTGCCTGCATGTGTGTGTGGAAACATGTATGCAAGTATACCAATCGGAGTGGGACGAAACGCTACCCTATGTTACAGATGAGACCAGGGGTTGCATAGCAACAGTGTAGCTGACCAGATATCTATTCTGTCCCCTCTGAAGCAGAACAATCCCAGCTCTTACCACGTTAGATCACTGAATAACACGTCTAATTCTGACATTTTTAGGTAGAGGATTTAACATTTTCTCGGAGGCTTTCAGTCAACCGACTTCTGTCCCCTTGTGCTTGCAGCATGCAAGATGGCATTGTCAGCACGTCAAACATCTATCACCACAGTAGCTGCTGCTCTGAGTTATGTAACACCACCTTTGGTAGCAGGACAGCAAAATGAAAGATGGGAGCCGAAAAGAAGGAAATTGAGAAGAGCGGTGCCGAGCAAAGCTTGAGCTGTCTGCAGTGAAACAGCATTTCCTGTTTCCAGCAGGGATCCAAGTTCATCCAACCTTATCTTGCGTCTCATTTCCTAACTTCTGTAGAAACTGCTAAGATGTAACAGATAGTTGTGTAATTTTATTCAGTCGTACACAGTGCAGAAGTAAGAGACTGTGTACGAATACAGATTGTTGGCTTATAATAAAAGAAAAAGGGGCGTCTCTTAGAGTTTCTGTAAAATGAGAAGGTAGGAGAACCTGAATCCCCTAGAAGTAAAAGAAAAAAAATAAATGCACACACCTAGAAATTATAACCAGAGAACAAAATCCGTTGAGTACACAGAAACAACCCAAAACAATTCAAACACCACTAGCACTTGTCATAATCAAAACAAAGGGATTAAACACCACTGAAAACAAAGACTGACGGTTTTCTGTTCGTTACACCTGAGGTGGTTGGTAGGGAATCAATTCAAGCCGACAGAAGAAAAAAAAAATCAAACAAATCTCAAAATTAAAAATGCTTTTGACCTTGAACAAATTCAAACTTAAAGTGACTGCAAAAACCACAAGGAAAACTGAATTAGGAAAAAGAAGAAAAGGAAAAAAGGAAGTTGAAAAATCATTGAGTCAACATGGACATCTGGCATTGGGTGAAGTTTTTAATTACCTCTTTACGCCATAGGCCATATTAAGCAAATTGTCCAGCCTGTAAAGAGAAGGAGGGTTCTGGGGTTAATGGTGGGCAGATGGTCGACTCAATCAATGGAACTAATGTTAAGTCCCTGCAGGAACTGCATGGACCTCCTCACTCAAGTACAAACAAACCCATCTAAAGTTGGTCCATTACACTGAGGAGCCCCAGCAGAAAATGCTATCATCAGTCCATGAATCTACAGTACAATCAGTATGGTCTGTACTTGGTTACTGGCTCGCTGAGCAGGCACTGCACATGCTAATACCACAGTAGTGTGCTTCAGGAACATTCAGAATAATTGTAGGAACTTCCAATTAACTTATTACACAAGACCACATAGGTAAACTGGTGATTGTTTAGCATTGCAGTTACATCCAGAACATTAACTGCAGGCAGAGTGTGAGCGCAGCATTGCATCAGGCATCACTGGCATGATAGTGAAGCCAGAATGCCAAGCCATTGCAAATCATTATATCATTATACATGCAATAGATTGCATGTGGGTTTCTGCACAAGTTATGCCACCACACTGATGGTTTATTAGGATGGAGGTAAATGAATTTTTATTATACAGGGTTTTTAATTTGTGCTAACTTAATTGAGAGAACACCTGAGATGGCAAGGAAATGATCCAGAGTTCTGTCAGTGTAATGGTTTGGCATTTGAATGATGGTGAGTGAGAGAGGCGATGATGATTAGTTGGCTTTCTGTGTGGCAGAACAACAAAAACATGACTGGATGTTAAACTAGCCATGAAATTGCGAATGTCTGTCTTTGTGGTCGGGGTCAACCCGTTAAGTGATAACGGGTCAGGTGGAAAAGCCGAGCGTTAGTCAGATGGTGTCCTCCGTCTAAAAGGGTTAGCTTTTGGGAGATGTTTTGGTTTCATAATAATTTCAGCCTGTGGGTTTCATCCGTTGCAGTCATCCAGTGTCGATTACAGTTTGTGTCAGCGCGCTGGGCTTCAGAAACCTGTGGGCTGTGAGAAATGTTGGCCCTGGTGGATGGATGCAGTCTGCTTGGTGACTCAATGACCTTCATTTTTCACTTGGGCCTGGCCTGTTTCATATCTTATTAACTCCTCCGGCCTAATGGACAGAGGCCACGGCTTATTGAACAACAGCTGGGCAGCGACGCCTCATTCCTCTTAAAATCTCTACAAACTCCGACTTTGACTCAACCATGAAGGTTGTTTCTCCTTGACTTTCAAAGTCAACAATTCTTTACATGTCATCTTCTTCAAAATCTTATTCTAAAAATCATATTTTGCAACATAATCGCACAGTGGCATGTTTCAAACAAACTGCTTCTAAGCTTTAAAATAAACTAACGTAACCTGGAGCTTTTTAATTCCTCCTGTTTGACATTTAAACTCATGTAAGACGGTAGTTGTTTGGATTGTTTGGAATGTGCAACGCTGAATAAAAACATCAATACATGGTAGATAGTTGGAGTGCAAATGACTTGATCTTTGGCTCCATAAAGTTTGAGTTGTCTGGAAAGAAAAGCTGAGCTGGATACAAAATGTAACAACATATAACAAGATTACCTAATATCCAGATATTATATTTTAACATCGTTTTAAATAAATTACAAATGCTTCATAATTAACCAATACAAACATGAAATTTAGCCCAATACCTACAGGCTGATTTATTAAAACCACCTTGAGATATTTACAGACCATATATAAAGAAACAATTATCATTGTTTTAATTTGAAACTACTCCTGTCCATCTTCCTAGTTAGAGCAAAAACACATGCTCCTTCAAATATGGATTAAAACGGCCCAAAACGTCTGACTATAAACCACATGATGCTTCAAATCCAGCAACTAGGCATCGAAGCTGCTTCTATAAACATTTAGCTCACCTTCAGGAGCTCAGTGAATTCCTGGATTGTTCTCGATAAGATGCCATGCGCACTCATAAAATTCCTTCCCCTACTAAATTTTACGCTGTTAGTTGTTTTATAACAACGTGTGAGCAAGAACAACTACAAATCTGCAATAAAGTAGAAGGTAACATAAAATCAGTGAGCGGGGTCAGCAGATTTTAGGCACATAGTCTGAGAAGTGGACAACTTTACAACGAGTCAGTAGCTACAGACCTCCGAACTTTATGTGGCCTTCAGATTAGATCCACAGCAGTGTGCAGAGTTTTTTTTTTTTTTTGGATTGGGTTTCCAAGGAGGAACGTTGCATTCAAACCTCACATCATCAAGAACAATACAAAGTGCTGGGTGAGGTGGTGTATCTGGCTAATCTTCAGCAGTGGGGACATGGTTCCTGGAGTGATGACTCAAGACTCTTCAAGGATTCAAATGGACAAATCTGGTTTTGGTAGTTGCTAGGGGAACAGGTTTTTTGTGATTACACTGTGTGAAGTGTACAGTTTGGTACAGAGGGGTTTATGGTCCGGGGCTGTCTGTTAAGTGACCCTTGTTCCAGTGAAGTACTCTTAATGCTTCAGCATACCAAGACTTTCTGAGTAATTTCATGCTCCTTACGTTGTGGCAACTGTTTGGGGCTGACCCTTTTATGTTCCGGCGCGACTGCACAAATTAAGATCCATAAAGATGTGGATGAATGGGGTTGCTGTGGAAGAAGAGTCCTGATCCTCACACTTTGGGATGAAGAAGAGACTAATAGAGCCAGGTCTAAGAGTTGAAGCCGATTTAGATTTCAGAGACGCATAAACTCAAGTTACTTTGTGTGTCTGAAGGCAGACCAGCAAATACTTTTCGCAATCTAACTTAGTATATCATACTTTGTGGGAGACATTTCTCACTTTGAGTGAGTCTCTGTCTGGTTTCTTGACAGATCAGTTGCTTTTGTACAGAAAGGTAACTGCATCAAGCAACTCATGGTTTCAGGCAACTCGGTATTGATTCGGTCTGCTCTGATAAACTTTGAGACCTGCCCAAGTAAAGTGGACAACCTGAGGAGATGAATGCTCGTTTGTTCAAAGAGGACCAAAGCAGATAACAGAACTATGTATTTAGGTGTGAACACCATTTGTTTTCCCTGTTATAACCACCCAGTTTGATGAAGATGTGCAAATTAATAACAATTATATCTTACTATTTTGACTAAAACTTGCCTTGGAGAGAAAATAGTTTAGCAGTAGTAATCTTTCAGGGACAATTTAATATTGATAGTTTTTCACTGTAATTAAGTGGCTTGCACATTAGAAATCCTGCAGAGAATTGTCTTGTAGCGTAGCAGTTAATTAAGTCAAATATTTTGAATTGTAAATGAATAATAATTAAGCACGAACAATGCTTTTATATTGCAGCAAACCTGCTTTTAAACAGTTCATTTAAATTTGGTGTTATTTGTAGATCCATTTATTCCAAGATCATAGTGCAGTTACTCTGCGTTGTAGCAATTTTCCTGCCTAGAATAAGCGCAAAATGCAAAAGCAGCCTGAAAACAAAGAACTACAGAGGAGAGAAGGATATGCGGAATCATTAAAACAGTAATTAGCCCATTATGTGGGAAGGGAACGAACAGCCTGCTTTGTGGGTAAATGAGTCAATTGGAGAGGAAGCTCAGAGGAGAGGTGCTCCATCCCTGGGAGCATCAAGACATCTGCTGGCCGTGGGGCCACAACAAAACAACCTGCTGCTAAAACTCGCTCCCTACCCTCACATATGTATGAACACACGCGGATGCAGACTCACCGTGCAAACACTCTGCCAGCTCTTCACACTGCCTCTACAAGCGCAGCAGAAACAATGGGGCTTTTGTGCTCCCCATCAATGCAGTCTAATGGAGGAAAGGGCGCTTTTTTTCCTTTTCTTTTCTAAAACAAAAATCTGTTCAATTAAAATTGGCTCCTGCCCTGGATATAATGAGGCTAATTTGCTAATTACTAGCATTAGTTAACAACTGAGGATCAGAAACAAGCCCAGGATGTAGGGTTTGGTGTATTGTGTTGGGAGTCGATTATGTTTTCTGTCTTGGAAATAGACTGTACAAGTACAATATACATTAACACGCGTTACAGCAGGCCCATGTGATTTTGTCACGCAAGTTATCGGTCCTTTTCGGAGCTTGAAACATTGTTTTCAAACCTGCAAAGAAGTCCATCACTACAGTGGATTTAAAGAAGGAACATTTGTACATGTGACTTCAGCCTGAAATGTTATGCTGGATCAAAGTGATATTTCATGTTTTGAAAAAATAAAAAAATAAATAAACCTATTAAGGCAACAGTTTGCATAAGGTACTCGTTTCCAAGAAGCAGTGTCTTATTAGCTTAAACTGAGTTAAAGTGTTTATTTGCACAGCAATTAGAATTTTTTTATTTATATTTTTCTACTCCAAGCTGTATATATTTTAGTGCTTTTTGAACTTAAGCACATCTTTTTAATACATTTCAAACTATATGACATGGGTGAAAGCAACATTTTCCATTGGACTTAGATTGGGGCTTTAGGTTAACCACTCAAAAACATTGACTTTATTGTCCTTAAGGCACTTTCTAACTAACTTGGTGGTATACTTGGAGTCATTATCCACTTGGAATACTCTGATATACCAAATCCTTTCCTTAGGATTGTATGACTTGAGATTTTGCTTCAGTATGTTCCATATATTCTTCTTTTCTTATGATTTAATCTGTTTTAAGTGCACCACTCCCTCCAACAGCAAAACATCTACACAACATCTACTTCCCATACTTCACAGTCGGGACGGCTGTTCTCAACATCTGGAAATTTTAGCCAAGGATTTTCCCTATGATTTCACACAAGAAAGCGGTATGTTTGAGGTGGTGGTCAAAAATCTGTGCACAGACACACATCCACTTAACAAATGCTGTCAATCAACTGATTGAAAGCATATAAAAATCCCTGATACTGTCATCTGGGCTTTCCCAAAAAATGTTTTAAATAATAGTGGACTATGTGAACGTTTGATTTTGAAGAACATATTTAAAAGATAACTTTAGGATTTTGCAGGTGATTTTGTAGTCCCAATCGGTCCTTTAATATGGCTCTCAGTTTTAGTCTTTTTTTCCATAAGTTGAGTCATTTTTAAAAAAGAAGACATTAAAACATAATAATACTCTTTTTTTTGTTTGTATTTTTACAATTCTTTTGTTTAGGCATCAGTTTTAGAGAAACGACAAAGTAGTGCTCACCAAGCACATTTAAAACTTGCAAAGTGTTGAGGTTTCATTGAGGGGCTCAGGAGCAGAGAGCAGGAGCAGGAGGACACAGTGAGGAAGTGTCCTGTGGTTGTGAGTTGTGATGAGAAACGACAGCTCTCCTGCGGAGCCTGTAAATTGGCTTGGCGTATCACAGACACACAGCCACGCTACATCGCTCAGGTGTCACACCAGGGAAGCCGCTGCAGAAGAAAAATACCTTCCAAACTCTGACTTTGATGGAGAGTAAACAGCACGACCGGCTTAGTGTTATTGTAGCGGAGAAGAAAATGTATAAACACATGTTCTGTCTGTAATTCTGAACCATTCTCACTGAGTCTGACGATGGAGCGTAATGTGTGTCTGCGGGAAAGACGAAACCATCTCCAGATGTGGATGTGATTTAAAACAACTAATCAGTTTCAGGGTAGTGTGAATCGTAAGAAATGATTAGGTGTGACATCATTAAGGCAGTGGGCTTGTGTATAGAAAATTAAGCCATGGCTTGGTGTGAAAATGACCAACCTGTGCAAAAACAACTATTGGAGCTGAAAATTGCTTAACATCCTATTGAAACCCTGTTTGATTTAGGAATCATTTTACTTTCAAATCTTCTGTTCCCTTTTTATGCAACGGAAAATAATACAAAAAATAAAATAAAATTACAGCCTGCAGGGCAGGAATTGTGCCACATGAATTTGAATTACCAGTCATTTTAATTCTGGCACTTGATTTGTCCCTTTGTGCAGTTAAAAGAGCGGACAACATTATTAGGATTCATTATGAGTGTGTCTGTTATGTTTAATTATGACTGTAACGTAAAAGAAACGTGTTGCTTTTAAAGCTTTTTAACGCCAATACATGTTTTTACCCAGGCAAAAAAAAAAAAAAAAAAAAAAGATGCAGTGAAGAAACTGTCATGATGGCAAGGAGGTGAAATGACAAGACATAGAAAGTCGTGAACGACAGAACCCCACAGTCTCTTCTCAACAGTTTCTCTCTGATCGGGGTGGACACACCCAGAGCTCTCATTGGTCTACTGGACACCTGCACCAGGTGCAGAGCTCACAGCTGTTGTTCAAACAGAGGACCTATTTGGCAAAATGACTGTTCGCAGGAGGAAAATAGCCTCGCTGGTGTAACACAGACAAAGAGATGAGTCATGCTCTCTGTGTGTAGGTGTTGCATCCTCTGTTTAAAGAAATCTTATCAATTTCATTTGATGCAAATATTTTCAAAATCATCCTGCTGTTTATAGCAGATATATTGACTAAAAACAAATGTCAATATTGAAGCCTGCTGCATTTCTTCTGCTGACTAAATATTTAATTCTTCTTGCATTCTCCTGGGTTTATATAATATACATCCCAGTAGTGATAAAGTCCTTAAATAGACATACATTAAGCAGTTTCTTCTAGGGTTGCACGATACATAAAGCACATATTGATACTGGGGTTTGTAAACTCTGCTTGAGGCACATCTTTAAAGTCACATATACGGTTTAATCTGCCTGAACTCTTACCAGACCTATCCTGGGTCAACTCACCTGAACCTCTGAGCCTGGTGGTGGAGGGGCCCAGGGTATCGGCGGTTGGGTGACTGGTAGAGCTGCGACAGGAGGGCTTGGCTGGTCTTCTGACTTGGGTTGTTGGCAAACTTGACCGTGATTGGCTCTGCGGCACCAGAAGGTTTCTGGCCGTTCAGGCCCTTGATGGCCTCTTCTGCTTCTATCCTCTTATCAAAGCGGATGAAGCCCACACCTCGGGAGCCACCTGCGGGGCCAGCAGATCAAAAACAGACAGAGGGCTCCTTTTACTTTACAGGTATCAAACAGAATGTTAAAGTTTAACCTATACATGCATATATGTTTGCGTCGTAATGCGGGCATCACATTTTTCAAACTCTTGCTTTCTCCTTTCTCACTTCAGTAATTTAATCACAGAATAGTTCTTTGACAAAACCTTTTTTTTCTTTTTTGTCTGCATCTTTGGGCTTGTACGAGTTTCAGTAAGTTCAATCTGAGATTTTTAAGGTATTTTTTGAAAAAAGTCTAAATTTAAGAGTGTCTTAGTAACTTAAACAAACATAAAACCCAGAATACTAAATGTGTTTATTGGCAGAATAAACTGGTACTTGTTTGCAAACACAGATGCCACATTTGTCCTGAAAAAGAAGTCTGACTACAGATTACTTATCATTTAAAAAGTACTGTCATTTCTCAGGTGTTTAGAAGAGAAATGTATTTTCTACGGATATTTTTGTTTTGTTTTGAGGCATTGCCAAATGCAAACATAAACTAGCAAAATGGCATCTCCCAGAGTGAATGAAGTGACTGTAGACAAATCTACTTGATAGCATAGCCACTAGCCAGTTAGGAGCACTTCATGCTTAACATTATTTTTTCTGCTTATTCCGTTTTGTACTAATTTGCCTCTTCAGCCCTTTTATACTTGATGTTTATCCTGTAGATATCAGGACAAATTGCTCGTCTTCAAATATGCTTGCAGCACATTTCTGCTCTGTATTCACGGTGCATCTCTGAGCCAAAACCACACTTGATACTAGGATACTGTTTCGGCATCAGGTGACAGATCACATTGTTCTTCAATATTCCAACAAAAAACAAGCAAAGCAAACTATAACCATGTTTTTTTTGGACATTAATTAAAAAAAAAATCCTAACCCTTCAAATCTTCTCTCAATTAGGACAGTCGGTTTTGTCTCCAATGTAATTTTCCATGTACGATAGAGATGAGCGTTTTTTATACCATTCTTTAATTTAAATATGAATAAAGTATTTGCTTTTAACATACTTATGAGGCCAAACTTAAAGTTTTGGCTGTGTTTTTATACTTTATTAATTCATTTATTTCTGTTTGCGTTGTGCTTTAAAAAAAGAAAATGGTTTAAAGTTGGTCTTGTGTCAAGAGCTGGCATCTCCATTTCATTATTAAAAGCAAAATGTTTCAATGTTTTCAACATTTTGAAGTAGGGAAATATCTAGGAAATAAATGGATTTCTTCCTGAATGTCGCAAAAACAGATTTATTTTATTTTTTATTTTTTTGGAAATAAGAAGCAACTGGTAACTTTTAATGTGAAAGATTTCACAAATACCATACCATGGTTTTTATAAGAACTCTATATCCTATAAATAAAAGTCTGGCTCTTATAAAGACCTGCTCCCCCCAAGAAGTCATTTAGCATAAGAATAACCCGCACTGTAGACTAATTCCTTAGTTTAAAGCTGCATTGTCCACTCTTTTCTTCTACTGTCTGCAGTCTCGGTCACCACACACTCTTTGTAGCATTGCTCTCAGTGACATTTAAGCCGTTTCCTTGGCGACACTTTTTTGACTGCCACCTAAGAGGAACATTTAGAGATGTGCTTCCCAGGAGGTCCTTTATTGGTGTCTGTGAATGCTTTGTGTGTTTTATTGACTGTCTACGTATGGATGTGTGTGTGTGTGTGTGCATATGTGTACATGCACACTGGTATCTATTAATGGATGCTGTGCCTCGTTTTAATGAGGCTGCCTGGATGGCCCAGAGGATGCTCGCTCAGTGACAGCAGCACTCTGCCGAAGAGACTATTTACATAATACTGTGTGCACACAGACATGCCTGTGTGACTGAAGCTGAATAAAAGAAAGGCAGTAAGAAAGAAGCCAATGTTGTGTTTGAGGCATCATTGTGTACTGCCTCTTTCTCACACTTAAAAAGCTCTCCTTATTGTTATTCCACATTTTTGTACATGCCATCCCGCTCCCTATTTCTTTTTTATATACACTTCCTGTTGGCTTGTCTCATGGCACTAGCTCCCATGAATTCTTATTCAGAGAAGCACCTTGACCATCTCACTCTCTTTTGTTCTCGTTTCCTCAGCGGGGCGCAGGCATCACAAGGTTATTTAATTTCCAGCCAAGCTGCATCATAAAAATACGCTCTTTGAAAGCAAGTCATTAATTAAATATGTCTTATCCTGTTTCCACTCTACTGCTGCAAATAGTAATAAGTCGTCCTCTGGTTTTCGATTTGCTTTTTAAAGACACGATATAAGAAAATTTTCTGATATTTCGGGTAAAGTAACGGTTTTGTATTAAAAGATCAGTGTGCATTATTTACCGACATTTAGTGGCAACGAAGGTTCTCAATCTGAATCCTGGCCACGGTCTGTCTAGACTGAATATGCATGTTCTCCATGCATACATTGGTCAACCTTAACTGTCCTTACGTGCAGGGGCGGATCTAGAAAAATATTTATGGGGTGGCAAGAGGGGGGCAGGGATTTTTTCAGGGGTGGCAGGGGAAATCTGTCACGAAAATATTAGTAGCGCTATCATTTGTTATTGGATATATCTATTAAATACAACTTAAAATAAAGATTAGAAAACTGATGTTTGATAAATTCTCCATGATACAAATCTATAAACAGTTTAGTTTCTGTTAGTTCTGTCAAGATACAAGAAGGGGCGAATTTCTATTTATATTGGTCAATCATTTTATTTTAAATATGCTGTAGGAGCCGTAGTTTGACGACTGTTGTAAATATCACCACGTTTTACAAACACAGGGGATTAGCTCAGTTTTTGTCGCTTGTTTTTAGGAATTGCAGTGGCTGCAGTGCACCACAATAAAGCTGATAAACAGGTGAAGAACCAAACTAGACAGAACCACTTCTGACTGTTTGCCAAGCCAAACATCCAATAAAAGTTTCACTACGGCACTGGGGGTCATGTTTCTTGACACAGGCAGAACAAGGTTCAATGTCCAAACTTATTGATTGGTCTTGGTGATTTATTTTCCTCTTTCACCAATTACAGAGTTCAAACTTTCATTTGTTCTCATGCTACCACTCTTAAAAACCATCGGCCCCAAACCCAAATGCCTGCTGGTCCTTCAGGCCCCTAGCTTATAGAAAGTGGACTGACCCACATTACTTCCTGTCTAAATTTAGAAAATAAATAAGAAAAATAATGAAACAAAAAATAAATAAAATCAACAATTATCAACCTACAGACAAACTCTGTAAATAATACAAAAAATAGACATTTAAGAATAAAGTAACAAAATTCAAATGGACAAAGAAGTAAAGACAAAATAGCTCCAACAACTTTTATTCCGCCTTTTCTCGCTCTGTATGACATGTTGCCATGGCAACCGACAAACAACAGGTCAAAGAGCAGGTAGAGCAGAGATCACCGATCAGGGGAATCAACACCAAAAACAAACATTTCCCACACAAAGTAGCAAAAACACTAAAACAGAACATCCAGTCTGTTACTTTATGCTGTCAGGCTTAATGTCTATATTGTGATTATTAAGTTTTCGCTTGAACACCGCGGTGGTTGATTAGCTGATTTAAGGTTATCTCTCGCACTTCCCGCTACTTAGCAGTAGGTGTCAGGTTACATTGTGTTGCATTCAATGTTGTCGGAAAAAAGAGTTACATGCGCTTAATGTCCGATTTGCCATAACTATTTATTGAATTCATTGTCACTAACTGGGGTGGCAACAAGGGTGGCAAGGCTCTCGTTTGGGGTGGCAGCTGCCACCCCATGCCACCCCAGTAGATCCGCCCCTGCTTACGTGTGTAGATTAATAGTTATTTGTCTTGTTTATCTCTGTGATGGAAGTTAGCAACATTTCATAAACTGATGTTTAGAAATGCCGTCCTGATGCTTTTCTTGAAGTGCTTTGGTTTTATGATAAACTCTGATTGTGATTTAAAAAAATAATAATATTGGCCAGCTTATATCAGTGCATATAAAACAGCTCTGTCGATTCGCTTTGTTCATTTATTTGAACATAATCTCTTGTTCTTCTGAATACCTTTCAGATGAGCACTAATCTTTGAGATTTCTTTTTTTTTTAAAGTCAACAAATCCAGCTTTGGATTTCAGTCACAGATCTCACCAGAGCTGAGCCAAAGTATTTTAATTTCACCTGTTTGACAGTTTCATTAGCTTTCCACTGCAAATTATTTTTGTTTCTTTCCCACATTTAAAGATTCTGGTTCCCTCTCCTCTGACAGGCTTTCACAATTTCCCCTCCCTTTTTTTTTTTTACCTTTTGTGCCAGCTCTGTACCTGTACATTTTAATTAGGTTGTCACAAGCAGAAAATAACTATTCTAATGGGATCTGCACAGTGCAAACAACTACCACTGCTGATCCAACTGATTCATTTATTTATTACAGTTTTTGGCGAGTGTGAGCAGAGTGTGAGGTAAAATTAGGGGCATTGCTGTCTCTCTAGAGCTCCGTTTGGGCGGCAGCCATTTACTGTTCTTGTAATGGCCATTTGTAGATTATTAGATTTCTCCTAAGCACTAAATACTTCCCCCAGCAGCACACTTCTCCCTTATAATTGGAATCAGCACAATTTCACAAAAGTATTTTGCTACAAGACACTGGGACACTCCAAGAACCTTGCTCAAGGGCACCTCAGTGTTAGTTAAAGGAGCAGAGAGCGCTGCTCATATTCTTCCTCCACTGCGATGAGAAAGAAGAGAGGACTCTGTATCGTCCTTTAATCCTCACACTTGTTTGGCCTTGAGCTCCTCCTAAGCTGGTTCTCACTGGAGGCCCTCCAGATAAATGCTTGGCATACAGATGAAGGCCCGGCGCAAACACACACAGGAACGCACGCAATTATGTTGCGGCTTGAAGAAAAATGCTGCTAAGCATGAAGTGTGAACAGAGAGCACTTACGCTTAAGGTTGTACAAAAAAAAACAAAACACACAATTGTATCCATCTTCTGTGACATAGATCCACATGTGAACCATTGACCTGCAACAGGAGGCAAGAGAGCCAAAGTGGATAATAAACCAGGATTTTTGCTCCACATTGAGTGTCCACTCACATACCTGATCATGTCTCTTTTGCATTTCCTTGCTTAGCTTTGCAAAAAGGACATCCTACAGCATGAGTAATGATAAATGTTAATTAGGAACATTTACCCTAATGTACGATGTACGACTTAAAGATCCAAAGGTCTTGGATGCACGGTGATATACTTTTACACAACAAGGAGAAAAGGTCTAACTCGTAATTTTTTATTAAGACGTTCAGGTATGTTGGGCACTCTGCATGGAAAGTAACCCACAAAACTCTTCAAATCTTCGGAAACTTAGACATGTTTCATCTTGTTAAAACTTCAGAAACGTTTGTGTTTTTGTTGTAGGACTGCCTTTCAACTAAAGTTGTTTTTGAGCTGCTACCTTCCTTAGTCAGAAAGCAATAAAACAAAAACAGCTAAAGTTTCCATAACCAACTGCAATCTAAACTGAGTGTATTCCCTTGTTGCTTACTGCCATCTGAAACGCATGAGGTTTTGCATGGTTGTAAGTGGAAGGAAAAATAAGCAAGTTTTTCAAATTGTTCCACAAATAAAATCTGAAAAGCATAGCCATGTATATTGATGTCTCTGAAAAACATCCAGTACAAGCAAATGCCTTCAAAAGACGCCTGATTAATAACTGGAATCCATCTGTCTGTAATTTCATCTCGGTATAAATACAGCTGTTCTGTGAAGTTCACATAGGTTTGTTAATGAACATTAGTAAAGAAACAGCATCATGAAGACCAAGGAACAGGTTTTACAGCATCATTAGATTATGAAAAACTAACCCAAATGTTTTCTGAATCATCCATAAAGACAAAAGTCTGAAAAAAACTGCAAACGGGCCTTGAAGGGAGAACAGTAATCAAAGAAGCAGCCAAGAAACCCATGGTTACTCTGGAGGAGCTGCAGATCCACCTATTAGGAGGAAGAATTGTTGACAAGACTACAATTAGTCACCCATTACACACATTTCACTTTTCTGGAAAAAAAGCAAGTGGGTTATCCACAAAAGAAGCAACCCCATATGGTGAATCACATGCGGTGGCTGCATGCTGTGATGGTTTTTGTCAGCAGGCACAAGAAACCTGGTAGAAATTGGGTGGAAAAGGGAAGAAGGAGCTAAATCTGGAAAGAAAACATGTTGTAAGACTCAAAACCTGGACCTGCCAGTACAGTAAAGGGCGATTCTTTAGAGTCAGGGGAGCTGAAAACGAATGCCTGCCACACTTTTCAAATTTTTAATTGTGAAAATGCATATGAAAACCATGTTATTCTCCAAACTCTTCCTTTATCCAAAATACATGAATAAATAAAAAGGAGAATGCATGGCATTTGAAGACTTTGCATTATAAACCTCTAAACCCACAACATGTTGAACTTTGTACTTTTTCAAGCTTCTCACCATCTCGATGAGCCCCTTTTCTATCTAGTACTCGTGTTACACATCAGTTGTATTATACTATAACATGTCAGGTTAATTCAGAACCTTAGAGTTGGTATCTTTTAAACTGTCTTTTTTCATTCATTTTTTGCTGGAAACAGGCCAATCCCAATTGTCCTTGTAATGTTTCATCGTCGCTCTCCAGCAACTCGATGTTGGAGGTTGAAAATAATTTGACTCTACTGAAATTCAGGTTTAAAACAAAATCAGTTTGTCGCGAAGAAAAACGAACAATTGTCGAGATCAGCTCAAGGTTCAGGGCGTTGCGTTGTTTGCCAAACATTTCCAAGGGAAACTTGCCTTTGTGCTGCTGAATCCATTTAAACTGAAAATATTGCAAACATGCATAGCTTGAGCCAAATTTTCAACAAACCGTGCCATTTTCAGAGAAACTGATGGCTCAGAGGTTGTCATTTCCCCTAATGATAGAAATTTTGAAAACTATAATTCCAGGAAGCGGAGGGGGAGGAGAACGCTGCCTAAAATGAGCAGGCAAATTACAGACTAATCCAAGAGATCAGCAGGAAGAAGGCTTGATATGATAAGACTACCTGAGGAGCTCTGTAAAGGAGCAATGCCAAACGGCAAGCATTGATGCTCAGAAGAACTGATCTGAGGCTGTTTGAGGGACTCTCTGCAAACTAATAATGCATTTAGAGCCATCAGTCTGATTTACTTTAGTTTATTTGTGAGGCAAAACAAATTTTGCACTGTTCCTTAATCTCTTTGGTTGATTGCTGGGTAATTTGTCCCCATCCTCGTATTAACAAATAATGTTTTTACTCAAAGGAAAGTACACACTGCCTCTATTAGTATTTATGCCCCAGTTAGCCATCATTCTGCTCCTTATTTCTGCCATCCACAACATATCAAAGGTCAAGAGGTCAGTTACCTAATGAAGTTAAATTAGCTGCATCTAAATTTATAGAATATGTTTTACTATATTTATGTTACAGACTTGAAATGAATGCATTTACTGTAATGCCCCAACTGGAAAGATGGACAATAAGTAAGTAAGGTTCTGCTCATTCAGAAGGACGTTGGACCGTCATATGTTTAGGCTTGACAGCAAATATTTAAAATGTAGATTCAGAGCATGATATCATATAACATTAAAACAATGTCAAAAATCGTCTGGCTCGGAGAATGCTGAAGAAGACAATGTGAACACATGGATGGACAAATATTAAGTCATCAGAGGAATAAAAAAAAACACATTAATTAATTGAAAGTTAATATTTTTGTATAATTGTTCTTTGAACATAAATGAAGATTTGTTTATTTCTAATAGGGTAAAATATACACCGTGTGCATTTTCAAAACAGAGTAAAGCAGCTAGAAATGGGGGTTTACATGTTAAAGGCTGGATATTTATATATTTTTCAGACACATGGTGACTTTTCATAGCTGCCATATACACCATTTTCAATTGTTATGAAACTGGTCTATATATCAAACACAACTTGGAAGAAATTACTTTGCACTATAGCCGTATCTGACGCCTTAACATTTTAGTCATTCAATAGTTTATTTGGTAAAATAGGCTATATCGCAACAATATACCAATGCAATGCTGGAGGCAGAAAACAAGGCATTCAAAGAGTTTATTTAGTTAGCTTCAAACTTGGATTACAAAATGATGTTTGTACAAAATGCACATCACTTTAGTAAACTCAAATTAATTTTGGACAATAATGGAAGTCTAGAGCCTTGGAAACATACTGCAGCATCTAGGATTAGATCTGATTGTTTTGTTCAGGACTTTGACTAAAACCAAATCAAGCTCACGTTGTAATCACTGAGCTGCTTTGGATTAAAAAAAAAACAAAAACAAACACAGCTCACAATGTTCAGTTTGTCCTGCCCTGTGTTTAGTTGTTTTTTTTTTTTATATACCCTTGTCATGCCATATTAGTTTATTTTCCTCCTATTAAACACAACAACATAAACAAACTAGGAATCTAAGAAGCCAAATCCTGTGACTGTCCTTTCAAGCAGCCCCAGAAGCCTGGCTCTACTTATCAAGCACCTGCCAGCCGTACCGCTGACATTAGAGCACAATGTACTTACTAAAGTACAGCAGTCTGTCTTTCTCACTCACTTTCTCCCCCCTTCTCACTCTTTTTCTAGCCTCCCTTTCCTCCACAGTAATCAACAGGAGCTTACGTAACTCTCTCTACCTGTGCTTATCGCTCCATAACACACCGACAGGCACATTGTCTGCCTTACTAATAACACGCCACCTCAGACTAGGGCAAGGGGAAACGGGAGGAGAGAAGAGGGGGGAGACGAGGAGTGAGTACCGGGGTGGGGAAAGGCAAGACTGAGAAGAAAAAAGGGAGAGAGTGCAAAAAAGTGGAGACGGGGAGTAAAGGAAGGAAAGGACAAAAGGAGAGAGAAGGTGACAGAGGAGAATGTAAAGAGGTGACAGAAAAAAGGATGATGATGAAAGGAAGCTGTGCTATTCTTGCTCGCTCCTTCCCAAACAAAGCCACTATTTCTCTAAAACCCACTATCATTTCCCCAAACAGTGACTGACTGACAAAGAGAAATGACTGCTCCTCTGAGAGCACCGGAAAAAAAAAAAAAAAAGGAGAGGTGAGAAACCTGGCTGCCAGGTAATGAAATACGCACACTTTCTGTTTCCCTTTTCAAACACACACAGACCTTCATCCATCTAGTGAACTCTATCCTTGTCATCAGGGCCACACAATTAAGAAGACAGAAACAAGCATGAATACGTGTGTCTACAGCTGAAATATTGTTGTTTTTAGGGGGTATTCTGCTCCTCCGTTTAAGGACTTTTATCTTCTATGTAAGAAACTATGGCGTGCCAACTGTAATAAATAATTAAATTTACCTTGCTAGAGCATTTTATAATATGGCAGAGCAAAAAAAGAGACCCTCTTCCTGCTGGCTTCTAATTAGAGGCAGAAAAACTGCAATGTCCTTGTTTTAAGTAACATTAGTGAGCCTGGGTACAGATGGCATTTGAAAAAGCAACGCGAGGAGAGGAGAAGAGACTTTGAAGAGTGGAGGTGCCCTGTGCTTTAGCCTCTGTCAGAGCACAGCTCCAACCATCTGTCTGGTGTGTGCATATGTAAGAACTGATACACATAGCAGACATAGCAGTATGAGTTTTTTTTTTTTTTGTATGTGTGTGTGTTAGCTTATTGCAGAGATGACATGCACTCCAATGATTAAAGGAGAAAAAAAAGGCAGAGATGGAAGGGACCTCTCCACTCATTCTACCTTGACCGCTTTGTTCTCGGATACTTGGCCAGACGGAGTGGTGTCATTATTCAAACTGAGAAAGAGGAGAAAAACTACTACATGAGAGTGATAATAGTCTCTCAGAAATCATTTTATATCTGACTCACAACCACAAAATCCAGACGCGGATTGCTTGAAAACCCAAGGAAGCGAGTAAACCAGAGAGCGTGTAGACAATGTCCCCGTGTGCACAGCACTTGGAACAAGCTTCAGGTGTAATGACATTCAATTCCGGTTAATCATATTGCGATACAATACTTTTAGGACAATTTACTACAGATAGATTCTGGAAAGAAGTCTACATATATAAAGGAGGATTGGAAAGAAAAAAAAGTCCGAATTTGGCAAAGTGCATAAATAAATCATAAGATTTTCTTAATATTTGCATTTTGCATCCAAAGTCGTATTTGATTTATTCACAGATGAATTGCACTTAAACAATGAATGTGTTCTTTAAACAAGTGCTCAGACTTTACAGCTTAATCACAGATTTTGTGTTTAATAAACTTTAAAGTGATTACAGTAAAAGGTTTTGTCCTGTGGATGTCTATAATCATTTATTATTTATTAATAGAGATAAACTGTCCCTAAACAAAATACTTCAGGACCAAACCCAATGTAAAAATAAAAAAATGGAATAAAATGTATAACTTCTTAAACAGATTATTTAACATTTTGCTTTAAAGCAGCTTTTTCATTCATATCTGAGTCAGATCATTTGTAAATGATTTACAAATATTGATACTCCCTTTTTTTCCTTTTTTTTTGTGCAAATTTTCTGCTGTTCATTTGTGGAGGTGTAAGCTAATTTAGTACCAAGGTGACTATAACAAGTATTTGATACAAACTACATCTATTAGCGGCACTGGCAATGATCACTGTGAGCTGGATTTTAGTACGGATGCTTACAACTTGTTTCCATGGGAAACCTTCCCATTAACACCTTCCCTCTCTTACAAAAAAGAATGTGGTTTCAGCCTTTTCGCAGTCAATCCTTACACAAACTGAGCAGCAATTTAGTTTCACATTAGAGCTGTCGTTTGCAGAAGCCACGTCTGCAAATCGATTATATTTGCAGCCATTGATCAGGTAAGCACTGACCTCTGCGTGCATACAGGTCCGGGAGGAAGAACTGCGAACAGTCCGCTATTGATCGGAGGCTGCCGCTTATATTTTGTCTGTTTCAAATTGAGGCTTGCCTACACCAGCTGGAAGAACACTAAATCACTGCCTGACTGCCTCCCTGAAGGTTAGAGAGACAGACAGGGGAGGGAATCTGGCACTATTTGCGCCGATAAAGGAGAGAGTGAAAAAAATATGCTTATCCATTCAGAGGCAATCAATACTCGGAGGAAGAGAAAGAGGGAGGGTAAGGAAAAGATGAAGAGATTCTCTTGTCAAGTCAATGTTGCACTCGCTCCCTGAGTCTCAAGGGCAATTTGGCAGTTTTAGTGGATTTTGTTTTCGGCATGCCTCTGACTGTGAAAGATGCTAAGAGTGATGCTCTTTAAGATGCTTCTGGTGTTTGCGAACAGAAGAATGACTGCAGGGTGCATCCTGTTGATGAGGAGGTCATTTAGAGAACAGACTCTGTGTTCCCAATTTAGCGGAGCAGGAGCCGCGGATCATCAGCCCATCTGCCAATGGTCACTGGAGAGCACCCCCATACTTCAACAATGCTCTGTAGCGTTGCTTTCGGTTTTATTTCCGTCGGTGCATCAATCCATTCTGAGGTCTCCCACATCAGTCAACTGTGTATCTTTCATAGGAAGTGTTAAAACCAAACCCAAATTAGATTCACTTATTCAAAAAAATATGCAGAAACATGCCAGAGAGAATAAAGTTTTAATTACTTTTGTCTTCTCAAGAGACTTCTATAAAATAGTCAGAATGGCGACGTGGGCATCGGGTCATTTTGGGCACAATTACCCGAGCCCCAAAACAAACTGACGACGAGGACAAAACATGCCATCGACTGCCTTTTCCTCTGTTTTCCTTTATTCCTCTCTTTCTTATTCAGTGCTTACATTTTTGGCAGTCGCAGGAGAGTATTAATTTGCAGCCCATTTCTCTCTTAATGGCAGTGAGTGTGTGGGTGGGTGTGTTTCTTCTGTCTCCACAGTATCAGAGAGAAGAAAAAGATGAGTCAATGATGCCAGCATACTACTCTCAGGGCCGCTCAAAGATCCTCCGTGTTTTTAATCACCAGCAACTCTAACATCTAATTAATCATTAACATTTCTCCTGCTGATCCGCGGCCCTCTGGGGGCACCTAGCAGAACATCCCTCTCTCTCACATTATCTTCGTTTGTGCGTGCGTGTGCATGTGCGGCGAGTGTGTGTTTCACTTCTGAGGCAGGTGGATTGGGTGGTAGTTAGGTCACCAGTGACTGTAGGTGAGGCTATTAGTATGCCGGAAAACATCTCCTGCTCTGCAGCAGTTCTGACCAACGGCACATGCTAACGTCAGGATTGTGTTGTCGCCAGTGACGGACAGGACTGGACGGCATGAGGCGACATGAACAGAGGGAGGGATGGGATATTTCATCTGCTTTTATGAAGCTTCACTTCTCAGCACAGCCGTCCAAATTGGAGTCCCAAAGCAGTTTACAGGGGGCTACGCCTCTTTCTTTCCAAGTTGAGTGGAAACATCTCAATATTTGGTGGCTGCTCACAACATTTTTAGTTTGCTGTTGCTGTTCTAAAACTATTCAGCAGGTGGAGTGAGAGTAAAAAAACAAAAACAAAAAAAAAACCCTAAAATTTCCTCTATAACCATTCTTATTATTGAAAACCCGTCTTGCATTTCAGTGCCGTAGACGCATGCATGCATTCAAGCAAATAAAAACCCAGGATCCACTTTCTTCCCATATAAATATATTTGTAATTGAACCTACAGTTGAGTAAGAACGCCACATTACTACATCATATATATTCTATGTTATTATGAGTAACGTGGCAGTTTTGATTTTAGATGCCTAACCCAACTACACTAAACTCGTGGAAATCTGAATGCCGGATCACAAAGACCTTTCAACAAAAATGAGGTTTGATTGAATGCTGGACTTTGCAGTTTTCTCACAGTATAAAAAAAAAACTGAACACCTCAGCCAGGATTAACAGAAAGATAAAGCAAATATATAAATAAATAAATAAATAAATAAAAACAAAGAAAGAAACAATTGAAAAACAAGAAAAAAATGTATTTTAAATATGATATTTTAAAATGTAGATGCTTAAAAATTTAAGATGATTCTTTAACGCTGTGGGAATATTAATAGGAGTCCACTAGCATTGCCAAGTTTCTAAAAGCTTTGCACAAATATAAAGTCTTAAAGAGGTTAAATGCATTTTTCCATTTGATAAATTATGCCAATAAATATAACCTCCTGACAGATGAGCATGCTTTTAAAATTGGATCACTGAGCACTTTTATATCCCTGACTATAATTTAGATTTTTTTTTCTCTCTTGAATCATTTTCTTTGCTGGTGCATTCCTCCTGGTGTCAAACAAAATTTAGCAAAACCACATACGGACGCACGTCTTAAACTTAAGGCATTGCAGTAGGTAGGCTGCGTTCACTGAGGAAGTATTCGGATGTTAGATGTGGGTGGACACCAACTGGAATCGATGCTTAAATGTTAATGGATTTGGTTTCTTATAAAAAAAAAATAATAATAATTTAAAAAAAAAAACATCCTGACTATAAAATGTCAGCATGTGAAAAGAACCTGCAAGTGAAACGTTTTTTTAATTTTTTTTGTTGGTTTCTTCTGATGAGCTCTCTCTTTTTGAACTGAGTGTTCATATTATGCTCACTGTGTGAATTAAATATTGCAGCGTTTTAGACGGACATGTGAAGCCTCTTCACTCGAACACAGTCAAGAATGAACACAATGAATTATTGAACCTCTTGTGAGCTATAAATGAAATGAATGCTTGAAAAACCTTGACTTTGTGTAACCAGGAGTCCTTGAGCTGAGCTGGTGTATTCATGGAGCGTGACCTGCACCTTCAAAGCTAAAAAAAAAAAAAAAAGGGATGTAAATGTGCTTATAACTGTAAAATACGCCATAGTTTGGCAGTGGTAAGACGGTAGCATCTGTTGAAAATAGAGGGATAGGGGATTTTACCTCAAGTCAACGAAATGTATTTAAAAATGTTTCCCCACTTCTATCATCCCCAGCTCTTTGTTTCCATCCTCCATCCCCTCACTTCCTGTTGCTCCCATAACTCTGCTCGTCGACACCCTCTCTCAATTTTTTTTCTCTCTCTTCTTTCTCCTCTTCTCTTCCCCCTGCTCTGTGTGCAGAGGACAGGCGTACACTTCACTGCCAGCAGTGATTTATACCGCTTAGGCAAATGAGTGTGGCTTACAGCATGTTGCTCCTTTTTCTGCTTCATCAGTACACATTGCGCATAACGCTGGAGCAGGTTGGAGCCTGTAGGCAGACATACAACCACTGAAATTGATCTAAGAGACATGCTGGAGGGGTTCCTCCGCAGCACAATGGGCTGATGTGACTCATTTATGTGTTTTGGATGTAGTGCGGCGTGTAAATGGGGGGTGCCGGTTTTGTAGTTTGTCCTCAACAGATACTCGTGTTTTCCACCACGACTAAATTTGCAGGCTAAGGTCACTCATTGACTGACTAGCTAATCACTAGCAGCACTAGAGGTGGGGAAAAATTGGATTTACTATGCTTTCCTCATAGATTAAAAAAAAAACCTTCTGTTGGTGAAAGATTGGGGATGTTTAAGAATTCAGATGAAGAAATGTATTTATTAGCTTGATATAGTGAAACCGAATGGCACCACAGCTATGCCACATGGAAAACTATTGGGAAAACCTCAGCGCTAATCGTATTCAAGGGCATTCCTAAAACTTTGGTATCACTTTTACGCGAGACCTCCGTCTTCTAACAAGCTACTCTCTAAACCATCTTAAGACCCATTTGAAAGAGGTTCCTACTCAAAACAACATTACTGAAAGTAAATTGTGAAAATATTTGATATTTACTGATGAGGAAGTGAGTTGTTTTGCCCAATTTTGCCAGCAACTTCCATCTGAATCGGTCTAATTGTTGCCAGGAAATAGACTGCATCACACCATCTGCAGAGGGCTTCAGTATCCCAAGTAAAGCTGTGGCTTTATGAAGTGCCAAAGTTTGCATAATCACATTCCCCCATCAGTCCTTACTATATCTGTATATGGGTACATGTGTGTATTTTATAGGGAGTGAAGTACGGGCATTTAAATATGAATGCATGTAAGCATGGACACATGCAGTACGTGAAAGTAGAGCGATGGTGTTTGTATGTACATACAAAAAAATATGAAAAAACTGATGAAAAAACTGAAAACGCATAAGCTAGGCTAAGCTCGAGCAAAATAAGTCAACTGAAGATTATTACTACTAAATAGAAGACGTGTGGTTAGGTATCGAACACATTTCTTAAGTGCTTTGGGTGTAACAAGTTAGGGGCCATTTTTCTATTACACACAACAAAACACCAAAACTAAGTAGCTCAGTGGGCAGATATGAGCATTTTATGGCCCATGGGTCACATTGTATATCCTTGAACGGCGACTAGCAGGAAAGTTTCAAATCCAACAGACACAAAGATGTACTTCTGCACCAAAATCCAGAATTGCTGCTTCTATTAAAAGTATATTTTTAAAGCCGGAAGTTATATAAGCAACCTCGTACAATCTTTCAGCTGAGCGGTACAGAGCAGGATCTGTACCAGTAAACAAAAAATAAAGTGAGAAATAAAGAAAGAAGTGTCAGCTTACAGTTAAAAAAGAGATAATGATACAGAATGTAGATTTGCACCAAGATGAGGACCCACGTATTCTTTCTTTTTCTTTCTTTTTTTTTTTAACTGAAGTCGAAGTTAAAGTGCTGAGCTCAGTTTTGTAAAAGATAAATATTTGTGTTAAGTAAATATTGAGTAACCTTTTATTGATCAAATGCCTACTGTTATCTGACGAATAAAATATATTTATAGATTATGTATACACGGAAAAATTGTGTTCATCCTACAATCTGGTCTTGTCATCAGTTACGGATTCCTCTGTTTGACTCTGGAAAAAACATCTTCCCACTTCCAATGCGAAAGGCGTTCACAGATATGAGAGTTGACTGTAGTTTTAGGTTACAATATGGCAAGGATGTTATCTTAGTTGGAGAAACCTCTTCACTTTTACAAAACAAGTACAGCGTATCCAGGACTGTCGTCTGCCACCAACATTGTTCGGTTCTAAAAGTTTGGGTCTCAGGGCTTTTGCTATTATGTTTCTATATAGAAATAAAAGACAATTCAAAGTCTGATAAAACAAAAACTTCAACAGCTTGGGAATTGGCTTTGGACAATACATTTTTCCAATCGCATCATTATGTGTCTAATGTGAAGAAGCTTTGTGGGCGCATTATCTCTGTAAGTATCTGTTTTTAATGTTCATTTGGTAGAAGTATTGCACAACGTGGAAATTATGTAATTTCTCTTCAGACAGGCACATCGGCGTTCGATGCCTTCTGAACATCTGTGCGACACAGGAGAGAACATTTATCACAAACCCAATAGTGGGATGTGCTTCTTCAGAAAATTTTAATATTCTTGTTAACTACAGAATTTGTGCAGATTGAGTAGTGAAACTGCAACATGTTTGATTTTGCTGCAAGATGCTTTGCTTTATTTTCCCAAAGATGCTACACACATAAAGTAAACATTATTTCTGATTGTATCAAACAAAGCTTTTTTCAATTTTTTTTTTTACTGTGAAATCACAGCATTTTTATATAAAAAAAAAAATCACAAAAAACAAATAAACTGACCTGTAGGTCCGATCAATAAGAGGATGCCAGTTTCATACTGATTGGTTAATTCAGAATGTGTGTGTGTGTGTGTGTGTGTGTGTGTGATGGAGTCATATAGTTAGGATAAAAGAGGCGCTGCCCCATGGATACCTGTGACCTGGTCGACAAGGATACGGGAGGTGATGATGCGTCCGTACTGGGAGAAAAGCTGCTCCAGCTCCTTCTGGGTCATGGTCTTGGGCAGGCCGCTCACATACAGGTTGGCGTCACGGATGGAGGCTGAGCTGGGCCGTGCATACGACACCTGGAGAGGACAGCAAACACAGACTATGATACAGGATTTTAATGAGTGATCAATATGTTAAAACCAAAGTTTTAAATGTACTGATCTTGTGAGTGTGTGTGTGTTCTGTGATTGGAAACGGCTGTGGATCATTAGATCCACAGGGAGGAAAATGAGGCTTTATTTTCCTCCTTGCCTTGGGGATTATCATTGTTAGGAAAAGATTTAGCTGCTTTGAATCCCAGAGAGGAAACACTTCATGCCTCAGTCAGTTGTTTGCAGGGGAAGGTATAGGAAACTTAGCCCTGAAGAAAAAAAACACAGGTGGCTCTACTTTGAAAAGACATCTCAGGATAACAACAAAAGACTCACTTTGTTGTTTATTTTCGGCATTATTCAGAATGAAAACATGTCTGAATGCAAAAGAAAAACATTGATGTCTTAGGCTGTTGTATATCCTGGTGTATTAGACAACAAAGTCATTATTAGACTAATGCTTCATACAAATTATTCCATTAACTTTTTTGTTTGTTTTTTTTCCGGTGAGTTTCCACCATATCTTCTCCTTTCCGGTTGTGATACATCATCAATCCTGTTACTACTGCTGCTGACTGAAGCAGCTTTACCTTCTAGTACTTTCATTACCCCTGACAGGCAGAGACACAAGTCATCAAATAAGGTGAAAATCAGACAAATATGCTGGATATGCGGCTGTATCCTTGAGCAACAGCATGGAAATCCTGCTTGTGAGAGAATAGGATTGGGAACAGCTGGCTTTCCCCAAGTCTCGCTTCTTTTTCACACATTTCCCTCTTCAGCCTATCTGCTCAGCTCCTCTGTCTTCTCCTTCCTCCCCTGCAGCTCTCTCCCTTTTCCCTGCCTGGTTATTTTCCATCGACTTCCTTCCTGCGTGCTGCCTCACTAAACCTTTCCAGAACGCTTCTCTTTTTATCCATCCCCCCCCCTCCTCAGTCTCCTTCTTTTTTTTCTTTTTTTTTTGGTTTTTCCTCTTTTCTTCACTGTACAGCTCTCCCTCATTTTCTCTCCTTGTCAGCCAACTCCAGATGTCTAATCCATCAACACCTCCTCAAGCTGTGAGCAGCAGCATTGTGCCGTGCGATGCATGTGTGAAACAGGAGTGTACGTGCGCTGCTTGTGTGCAGGAAAAAGTTTGAAAAACTAAGTGTGAAGATTAAAGTAATCACAAAGCAATCACAGGCGCGCGCTGGATAAACGTGTCTCAGATTGTGTGCACACGTGTCACTGTGAGCTCCTTGCACCTTCGGTGCGCAGCTTCCCCTCACACCTCGGCGGGAAAGCAGCACCGCTGACAAAAAAACGGAGGTGTCACGACGAAGGAAGCTGCATAAGTGAAACCCAGTCAAAGGCACATTGCCCGGGAGAAAGCGACTCGCCGGACTGAGCACACTGGCAGCGAGTGGGAAGGGTGTGACATGAAGAATGACAAACATAATTTTAGAATTACTGCGCTGCCTCTTAATTAACCTTGCTGCCTTTAGGGGTGGGGGGGGGAAGATGGGGTTGAGTCTGTTGTGGGAAGAGACGGAAACGAAAGAGGGTAGTGGGAGGAAGGAAATTAAGTGTGAAAGAGTGATAGTGTCAGATGGAGATGTAGTGTTGTCTTCTGTCATGACAAAGAACCTCCTTTATCTCAGGAACAACTTGAGGCAGTGTCTTGCATCACCAAGAGTGTAAAAGAGAAAAATCTGTTAACGCAGACTGTAGCACCGTGCAAACAGCCTTAAACTTCCATTTTTATCCACTGAAAACACACGTTTTCACTTACTTCTCCATGTTGACTGCTTCGCATTGTACGCTCCCCCCCCACACACACACACACTTCTTGTATGTGCTGACCACTAGATGGCAATTACATGCCTCTGCTTTTAAAGGGCTTCAAACATTTTCTGAACTAAAATAAGAATCCGAAGGCCTGTGCTGAGACGGAGACCAACATCAGGATTGTCATGGAGAAAATAAGAATTTTTATAGATTCAGATTTTGCTTTGTTGTTTTTCATTTTATTCTGAAAATGTTATGACATGAAGTACCCATGAGGGTGTTAAAATACATATTTCTAGTGGTTATAGTGCAACCAGAAAAAAAAGAAAAACACAGTGATGCAGAAAGGAATGACGAAAGGTTTGCAACAGTCACAAGAATGAATGGATATAAACTCATGTCTCCATCTATTGATAGATGGTCAAAATGAGGAATGAATGAATGAATGAATGAACAAATCGACTGATGGATGAATAAATTTAATTTTCAGGCAACTGAACAGAGATTGAATGTCTAAATGCATTTTTTTTTCATACTCTTTCCTCTTTTCTCGCATTTATCCAAATCAGTCAGACTCAATACTTCTCTGTACTTTTCCAGACTGGCCAGAGCAAATTTCACTAAATCTATTTGAAAACACTTGCAGCTTGCAGTAATAGGCAGATTTAGTTTGTGTCACTTGTTAATATTACTGTAAGGCTCCTGAAACGACCTCAGTTAAGTGCCTTTAATCTCAGCTCAGATTTACATGTTATGTTTCACAGAATACCTGACATCCATTACAAACATATCGACTCATTACGAGTCTCGCAAATGACAAACAGCGACGTAAAACTACTGACAGAATCCTTCACTGAACAAAGGCCAAGTCAGGCTGTTTATACTATCAAGGGAACGAAGGGAATCTCTGTGGGATTTCCCGCGTGCAAACAAGATAATCCCATCCTATTAGATTACATTAGCCTGGACTAGACCAGATTAAATAGGATGACAGAAAGCGAGAATCCAGGGATTGCGGAAGAGCAACAGATTACGGCCCCTCTTAACTGCAGCACATCAGCAGGCGCCGCTCACACGGGGATATGAGATGGGAAAATTAGATCAGCCTCATGTTGTGACAGCAGCTGCAGAAGAAGTGCATTCAGGTCTTTGCTTTTTTTATTTTTTTTTGCATTAAAATGTATTTGAATGCAAGACTGTGCTGTTTTTGTTTTAGACCTATCCATTTTACCTCACTGACAACCAAAACGCTGGGCTAATTATCCTGAAAAACACTCGGTGACGAAACGGGTTTAGAGTGAAATGGATGTTTCTCCTATTTCACTCAATGATATCTGTATAATTTCACCTTTACAGTTTGACATTTAGGAAGGTAATTAGCACATCAACCACAGTCACAAGCTATTTAAAAGGTGTCACTTTGATTTAGATGGTCTTTTTATTTCTCTTGGCTAAAGCACATTAATCCAATCTCGCCCGGCAGCACATTCTATTCCAGCATATCGGAAAGGCCTCTCGGGCAGAAGAAAGAAGCGTTGCAATTTAGCATGACCTCCATAACTTTGTGAAGCGCATGCTAACTAAGTTGACTTCCTTTCTTTTTGTGACCCAGATGTAAATAAATGAAGACGGCGTTAATTACCTTGATTGTTTTCGTTTGAAGTCTGAGTCCATTTAATGTGTTGATGGCTTTCTCTGCATCCTTTGGGTCAATGTAGTTGACGAAGCCGTAGCCAAGACTCTGCCCTAAAATTAAACAGAAAAATTATGGGAAGCAAAGTTTTATTGTGACATTTTTTTTGTTGTTTCTCTGACATTGAATTTAAAATGGTTAGTTCAGTTCAATTTATGTTGGTAAATTGTCAACATTGAACACAGGAAACAACAAAAAAGTAGCAATAAACAAAGCCACAATTTACCAAAAAACATGAATAGGCTGAAGCCAAAGCCTTTACTTATCTACCCTGTTCATTAACTTAGCAGCTAATCGTCATAAAAGATATCTTCAAACAAACATGCATGTATATACATGTATAAATATGTATGCACATATTTTTTTTTTACAAACATGATTACACAATACAAATATGAATCTACATAACAGTATAAGATTTTATCATTTTACATTTTAAGGCTCTTTTTAACCTACATAATTTCTGAACACCAAAAGGAAGACTTCTGTTCAGTGCTTTATACATTATTCCCAATATTTAAATGGGGATAATCTTGACTGAGACCTCTGTTATTGCTTCTTCATTTCCTGTGAACCAATAATCTGAAGAAGGAGCTAAGATTATTGCCTTTGCAAAAAATTATTTCGGCACATTTGTAATTTAAGTGACTGATTCTCAAAGGTAGAAACATTTAAACTCTTCGTATTGCACTCATGAGCTTCGGTTTTCCGTATGTGGCGACGCTATTTGTAAAACATAATGGCTCACTTTGAGTTAAAATAACAACTTCAGCTGTGTGATGAAAGATTTACAGTATTTTGTTAACGTTATTGCAAAAACGGAAGAAAAAAAAAAAGCCAAATCCCACACCTCCTCTCCTCTAGAGTAAGTGTGTTTTAAACTGCGGACTCCCTCTGAGAGCCAGGCAGGCCTGACATCTCTCAGTGTTTCCCCTGTGGATCAAGCCTTTCAACAGGCTTAGGACTTTTAAAAGTGGACGCCTCCAGCCATCAGAGGCTTTCCTCTGCCGATTTTCAGCAAACACCCTCCCCCCCCATTCACTAATGCCACACACAAGCTCCAAGATTCCCAGGCAGTTCAAGCAGAGCAGCATGTGCATATTCACTGCTAATGGGAACAGACAGCGGTTAGTCAGAGACAAAGTGAATCACAAAACATGGAGCATGGCTCTTTCACAAAATAAATACTTTTGGGCTATGGATATCACAGCGCAGAACAGCTCAGAAGAGAGCAGGGGAAGAGCCAGAAGGGACTTGTAGTCCTAACATCAAACAGCTGATGATTTTTCTCTTCTTCTTCTCCTCCTCTCCTCCCTCTTCTCTGCTGGATTAACGGTGGATTATCAGACACTCTATTGTTAATTAAAAACCTGCCGTCCTGGAGAGACCACTGCTATTTATATCGAGTCGTTCTTCGTTCACTCTTCCTCTTGGACTCTCGGCTCACTTCAGGTGTTGAGTTTGGCAGTTTAAATATAAGTCTGAGAGAGCCGTCCTTTCAGCTTCAGGTTTTTATTAAAACGTGCACACAGGAGCAAGGGAGAGGAAAGAAAAGGCACGCATAAAAATGGACGATTTGAGAATAACTGTTGAAAAGTCGTGGATTCATGTATGAATTTAGAATTCGTTAGCAAACAGGATAAATGAATTTAGGATTGATTTGTTGGTGGTATCTACCTTCTCTTTATCTGTTCAGTTTGTAATAAGAGTCCAGATGAGAACTGCTGAGTCTTTTGTCCATCACTTTGCACATTCTTGGCCCTTTCTAACGTTCTTTCTCCTGATTATAAACATCACAAAGTTGTGGACAGATGTTTACAAAAATCACTCTAATACACCAAAAATGCACCGGTGCAGATATTCTGGAGCTGCCCAGTCTGGGATGACTGTGGACAACACTGTTTTGTCTAAAAATATCCTCATTATGGTACTCGGTAGTGACATGTAAATGATACTGGCATATATGCTTTATTTATGCCTGTATGTTTTATGAATGGGAATAGTAGATGAGGATTTATTCCTTCCCCTGGAAGTTTAACACCCTGTAGAGCTGAAAAGACCAGGGTGGGGAGCTGGGCTGGCTGGCTTAAAGTAAAGACAGAGGGAAGCATCTGCCTAAAGCTTCAGACCAGCCTACATCTAACACTTCCTGCCCGTGGCTCACAGCAGGGGTCCACTGGCAGACAATCTGCATCCACATGAATGAGTGGGAGATGGTACAACAACAGTGGCAGATGTACACACATTCGTACATCTGCTAAAGAAGGTGCAGGGAACCATTTAAAATTGCACTTTTGACACTAAACCTTCTCCGGCTCTGTGACAACAGGGACATGGTTAAAATTGAAAGTACAATGGTCTCTGAGGACCAGAGTCGTCAGTGCAGCCTTTAAATGTTTCGTCTGTTTCAGCCCAGGAAACATTGTCATTATAAGCTGATTGCAACAAAATCTGATGCATTCTGACACCTATCTGTGAGAAATTCTTCATCAATTTGAGCTAATCTAGGTTGTCTATGTCTATATATCAGACCAGGCGGGCCAGGTTTTGTTCCCCATGTACATGAATATTCCTTGGATAGCCATTACAATGCTGCTGGTTCACTGTTGCCTCTTCCGTAGACTATTTTTGATGGACACTGACCACTGCAGACCAGAAGCATGGAACAAGAGCTGCAGTTAGTCAATTTTGAAGAAGAAATAGCCTTCATTGTCCCCAAAGGTGGACATTCAGATGCAACAGTGGCACAAAGATGCGCAGATTCACACAAACGGATCAAAAGGTGTTGAGAATATACATTAGAAAACTCAAAATTAACTGTAATAATACATTCTACAAGAATATACCACTTTAAAAACTATTGTGGAGTTATTATAAATAAAAACATGGGATGTGCAACTGAGAAGAATTACTCAAGCATGTGTATCAAACATTGAAAACTAAAAACTGTTTACAATATAGTATGTCAGTGCAGTACAGAAAAACAGATGTGCAGTAACAGCAGAAATGTTATTTAAAAGTGAGCGAAACGTTGCTGTGCTAAAGACAGCAGGGATGTAAATACATTGATTTGGTTGTAATGCTAATAGAGTAACAGCTGCTGGGAGGAAGGATCTACGATACTGCGATCCTTTGTGCATTTGTGATGCAGCAATCTGTCACAGACGGAGCTCTCCAGTTCAGCATCAGCTTCATGCATGAACTGAGAAACAGTGTCCATCAATGATGTTATTTTAGCCAGAGTCCTTCTGTCTCCGACTACATGCTAAATTCACTGTAGGAAACTTGCTGATCCAGTCTGTTTGGTGAAATTTCATTATTTGAAAATGGTATTACTGTAAAAGATAAGAACCACACCAATATTTTATAATTACAGAAATTATGGCTGCATCTGAGGCAGCGTGAAGCAGCTAATGAAACTCCTTGATATATAGCCTTTAATGGGATTTTAGCTAAAAGAAAACTATCCTCATGCTTATCAATTAGCTGAATAGATACATTAAGTTATATATTTTAATCATCAGCTGAATGGTAGAACTCGAATGAAGCCTTGCTCTTGAAAATGGCTTTTTAATGAGGTGAGATAGTGACTTGTTTTTGATTTGTTAGCCCTTTATGAGCATCGTTTACAGCACTGGAGACGAACTCGCTTGGCAGCAAAAAAACAAAACAAAACTGTTTTTTATGGGGAAAAAGTTTTAGATGTAAATACGTAAATGCACCAATGGTACGGAGGTCCTCAAAACGGACCATGTGAAGTATATAATCCCCGAGCGTACAGCAGGTTGTTAATGATAGAGTGTGTGCAGTTCAGATACCGCAACAGAGCTGCAGTGCTTTATCACAGAGTGGCACATGTCCGCCTTCACTGAGAGACTAACCACGAGGGGCTGGCGGAGTAAAGAGGTGGGGGCTAAGCTCCACTCCTCTGGCAGACCTTTTGTGCAATTGGACGTAAATTGTAAAGGGAGGTGGGCATGTTTTTCAGTGGTAAAAATCACTGCTATTTCTAGTGAGAAGCTCTTTGGTGTGTTGGCGAGGAGTTATGACTAAGCCATTATTTGTTTCCTGAGGAGCAGCAGGATGCCCAATGTGCGAGATGAGAAAATGAGTGTACTTTGAGCTGGTGTCCTGCCTGCTGGCACCAATATGTAATTTCATTCCCTCCCCCCCCCAGTTCCCGTCTGTGTATACACACATTCATATACAGTAGGTAGGAGGGAGTAAATAAACACTAACGCAACTTTGGAAAAAATCCTATGTCTTTATACGACCGGCATAAGTAGATACACGTAGAGCTACGTGGGTATCCAATCAAGTTTTATACAAATAACATTTTTATGACGCCGTGTACTGTATGGTATACAATCTTATGCAAAATAAGAGAGATTCAAGCGCTTATTGGCTGTCTTTTTTTGTTTTTGTTTTGTTTTGCCTTTTGTTGTATTATGTGACTAAGAGCCATGAACTGCAGACATGAAAGCATCTCCATCTCATGCTATCATCAGGCAACACACTATACACCCTTTGATCTAAAGTGGGAGCTACCAAATGAAACACATGGCTGCGAGAACCTATTTTACAGTGTACCTCGCTGCACTCTATTGTTCCTAATAACGCTCCCTAAAATTGTGCAGCTATTAATCAAAAAAGTTCATTTGAACTGTAGATGCTGCAGTAAAAACAGGTATTGTATGGCGCTGCAGTTGCATGTAGGTGGGAGAGGCAATTTGCAGTGCCGTTGTGTTCGAATTGTATTTAAATTATTCATTTTGTGCTTTCATAAAAATAAGAAATGCAACACAGTCCCTGCATGAATCTGTAAAGATGTTTAAAAATATATAAATATGAAAAGATAAATAAAAAAATCCATTTGTGAGGCCAGGATCTTTACGGGCTATCTATTTCAGTTCCCCATTGATTCCCATGTGCTGAAAGCAGCTGAATTTCCTGTCACTCAGAGGTCAGAGAAAGACACGCAATTGAAAATGGCACAAAGGAGCTACAGTGTGCACAGATCAAGAGAGAGCTATGAGCAAATGATGCAAAAGCATCTAATGAAGACCAGCAGCACTGTATCACTGTAACAGAATATCTAGCTGAATTGCTACAAAATTTTAGATTAGACAAAAAAAAAGTTTTATCTGTCGCATTGCTTCCATCTCATGATTTCCCCTTAGCAGCTACAGCAACTCCAGGTAGAGCTATTTCTGATGCCATGAAGCTCTTCAAGATTTATAAAGGTACCCTGTCACCAACTTTATGTCAAGCCCCATCTCACTTGCCTCAAAGACTCTCAACCTCATGAGAAATGGGAAGAGGGACTAAACACAAAGAGAACAAAAGACTGCAGGGCCTCCAGTACAGTAAGAGCATCCATGTGGCATGTATTGAGCCCATTTAAATAACTAAATTCATAAACAGAACCGCATCCCCCGCACATGCATCTACTGTAGATCCCTCTCCCACTCACTCATTCAACACATCTTTTCCTCCTGGGTTGCCAAGGTAGCAGCCACTGTTGCAGTCAGGAGGCTCCCACTTTCAGTTCCCAAGGCCCTGCTTCCACCAACACAGACACACACTTGCCCACGTAGGAGCTCAGGGACAAACACGCACACACGCGCGCATGTAAGCCACCCCCTCACGGTGGCTCCCAGAGCCTCGGGGCCAGTGGATGGCCGCCTGCAGTGTGTGGGCTTGTTGTTTAGCAGTGTAGCTGAGAAAAAGGAGGAAGGCAAGCTCACACACCAGACAGAGGAGCCCCCCCTTCGAGTCGTGGATAACCCTGTTATGTCAGGACAGAGAATTATAACATCCTGAACCAGCCGGGGCCCCCTCTGAGTCCCTTTACCCAATTCAGCCAACACTCTGGCTTCTTCACCTGCTTGCATAAAGTAAATTTAAAAAGTGAAAGGTTGGAGGGTGGGGAACCAGCCTGGAGGCTCTCTCTGCCTTTAGGTCCGGGGCCAGCACAGGGGACAGTCGCAACCCCTGTGCTCCACGTAAAGGCCACTCAGAGTGAAATGAAAGGGGACAGAGGCTGTCTGACGTGAGGGTCACAAGAGAAACGGTGCAGCCAGGCAAGCTCAGGATGGCCAGTTCTGGGTATAAAGATAAAGCGGGGAAGGGAAACTGAAGGAGGGAGGGCGCTGAGAGGGGAGACAGGACATTCTCGGGACTCTGAAACTTTAATGTGTGCCTGCCTGCTTGTGCATGCACCTCTGAGCCTGTCAGCTCTCTTAATACCTGGCTTTGGAGATGTCAAATCCTTTTTTCATCTCTTTCCATGTCAGCTTTGTTCACACTGTCTTCAGCCTACAGCCTATTTTCAGGCTCAGATAAATGCAGCCTGTATGTGGGATATAAACACCAAACTAGATCTCACACAGCATGATTTCAGCAAGGATTAACAGCAGTTTGTAACAGTTTGTAGCTCCTGGGAAAAATATCAGATAGCTGTTTAAGAGGTAATGTTGGGGGGGGGAAATAGCTCAGATTTTAACTCTAAGCATGAACATGCTCGGCTTCGCTCGCGATCACGGCGTGAATATTAATTTTTGATGTACCAAAACAGAGCTGCGGATCAGTGAGAGAATAATGTAGTGAATGTTACCTCCACTGATATGTTGTTGTAGATCAAAACGAGATACGTTTCACTTCTAAAACGATTCCACAACAAAAACTAGTGAAGGTCAAACCTTCATATTCAGTTTAGGCAAAGCAAACTGCAGCGCCTCAGTTCTCATACCCACTGAACATTTTGTCATGTTACAACCGCAAACATTAATATTTCACAGATAAAAATCTTAAAAACATTCTGTACATGTGTCTTCAAGCACACTTGGTCAGGCTGCAATTACAGCTGCAAGTTTTCTATATTTTTACCAGTTTTACATATTCAGACACTCAAATTTCTGCAGTTACTATAAACAGCTATTTTCAAGTCTTGCCACAAAGTCTCAACTTTGGCCAATATAACTGACTGACTGACTGACTCACTCACAGATTTTCTTCCTCTATTCTATCAGTCCATCAACACTGACCAGTGTAATTGTCCCTGCTGAAGAATAGCATCGTAACATGATGCTGACCACATTTCCCAGTAAAGACGGTGTTTTCAGAAAACTACTACCAATGAACTACCCCAGTGGTAGTTTTCCCATAAACATGGCATTTTGCATGTTCACTTTTGTTTAACTGACCAGACCTTCTCCTCTTATGTATTTGCTATATACGGAAGATGAATCGAGTCAAACTTCAAATTGTTTCCAAATGCTTCGGTGTTCTTCTTTGTGCCCTTGCATAGAGACTGGATTTGTGGTGTGAATCTGTGATGGCTACAGATCGCTGCATGTTCCTCTGTTTCATTTCAGATTCTCCTTGGCTGGTCTTGTTCGGATGCCCCTCTCTCTTGGTAGCTTGCCACACTCTATCCATTTTTGGGGAATAACCTCATCATGCTTTAAACCTTTGAATAATTTTCTCCCTGACCCTTTGGGTGTGTTCACTGGACGTGAATCCAGTTCTCTAACAGACACATTTGACCTTCACTGACCAGCTGATTTTATGAACAGATTAAATTCCCACAGTTGGACAGAATTTTATTTTGGGATACTAATGGTGGGTGCATATAAATACACGCCACACTTTTCAGACGCTTATGAATCTCTTTCCTTCTACTTCGCAATTATGTTCTTCGCTTTGGTCCAACACATACAATCACAATAACATTATAACATGGCAAATGTAAACAAAACAAAAAAAAAAAAACGGTGACTAGAACAGTAAGAACAGTATGTGTTAGAAGCAGTTTGCGCCCACATTAAATGAATAAAGGTTTTACCTGCCTTCATGTAAGGATGTATCCAGAGAGGCTTTCATGAAAAAGTGAAGCTGCTGTCTGTCAGAGGTGCTCCAGCTTGAACTACTCCACATCTGACATCACTCTCCATCTATTTTTCATAGCCAACATCTGCTTGGCTTGCTACATTGTCACTATAATTTGCATCAGTTCCCCAGAATCCCTGTATAAAACCAACACATGGAAGGTGACTAGCGTGCACAAAAGGACTTCAAACACCGGGCTTTTAGATGATTTCCTTACAGGGTTTGATGTAGAAATAAGAATTACTTCAACTGCACAAACAGAATAAATGCAGGCTTTGATGCAGAAGCTTTGTAAGTGCCATTACCGGAGGAACATAAGGGTGACATGAGCAGGCAGAAAAAGGCCATCACTATTGTAATTTTGTCGGGCTCACGGCTCCGGTAATAATCAACAAGATGCTGGAATGCAAAAAACGGCTGGCCATAAAACTATAAGCCCCCCTTACCCAAACTGCTACTGCCCCATCGAAGCAGTCAATCCTCGCCTCAGCGTAAAGTAAAAAAAAAAAGAAAAAAAAGTTATTTTCTTCTCCACATCATTATGAAAACAAATGTGTTCTTTTCTTCTGCAGAAATGCAGCTGATGCAGGAAAATTATCCCGTGAAATGACTTGCTGACAAGGATCAGTCAATTCAATTTCTGTGTGCACTGGCATATGTAGATGTTTGGCAGTGCTGATTCAGTACAAGGTCCACATGAATCTCTCTCAGCTGTTGAAAAAGGTTTTTAACTTGTGTCTAAATGAGGTATCACTTGGATTTAGCTCTAAGTGGTTATTTATCCGTCATCATTTATTTGATTTACTTTTCCTACGATTTAAAGACAGATGGAGGGGAATGCAAATGCAAAGTGCTGTAAGGGGGAATATTTTAGCTCGCAGATTCCAAAAGCTGTTGCTGCTGTGATAAAAGTAAATTTACAAGTCGAGGTAGGAAAACTTTGGAAATTCACAGCGCTGTGTATTTATATTCAGATTTATGAAGTTTCGGACTAGTTGCAAAATCAAGACATTTTC
Organism: Poecilia formosa; assembly: GCF_000485575.1. Classification (NCBI taxonomy): domain Eukaryota; kingdom Metazoa; phylum Chordata; class Actinopteri; order Cyprinodontiformes; family Poeciliidae; genus Poecilia; species Poecilia formosa. The sequence continues at coordinate 490,684 of NW_006799991.1, read as the reverse complement.
CTATCTGAGCTGTAGATTGCTGCAGCTCCTCCCGAGTGACAATAGCCAGTCTGTCAGTGTAGTTGGACAATCATGTCTTGGTATGTTTGCAGTTGTGCCATACAGACTCCAACATCTTAAAAAAGTGAAAATGTTCAAGGGGCTCGAATTCATTTTCAAGGCACCACTGCGTCCTCTTCACAAGTACGGAGGCAGACAAGGCATGAACAGGTGGAAACCCAGGGCCTGTGTGCAGGTGTGTGTTTTTGTGTGGATTTGCAGTAAGCTTGCTTTAAATAAAAGATTAACCCGCATGTCCCTGGCGTTTTATGAGAGCACCAGGCAGAAGCAGTTGCGTAAGCAGGCATGAAGGTAGGTGAGCAGGCAGCCGTGCAGGGAACAAGAAAGACACCCAGGGGTGGCTCTTCTGCTGGCTGAAGTCAGCCAGGGTGACAGACAAAGCTGAAGTGTCTACGCCTGCCAGCACTTGCCTGAGCCTCACGCCATCCTGGCGTCATTGGATTTGACAAGAGCAAGTCCACAGGAAGCAGCGAGGATGCTGAGGACCTGTCTGTCTCGGATACCTCTGAGAAGTTCAAGTGCCAACACCTTGTCAGCAGGTTAGTCAGGCCTCAAACACAGCTGGAAAAACTGAGGTGCAGAGAAACACATGCCAATTATCGTTTGCTCAAAGTGCGCCTGATCCCGTTTTAAATACTAAAGCTGATACAAAAGTAGAGCCGCTCTTACTAATAGTTAGAAAATTTGCATCAAAGTGCTTTTGTGAATATTTTTGTGAATTTTTCTAAGAACTAAAAAGCAGCTCTGTACTTTTCACTCAGAATAACGGAATATGAAAGGAGACGGGTGTTGTAATTCCCACCAGTATGAATAATTTGGAGCTACTGAAATCCCTAACCCTAAAGATTCAACATAGCAAGACAAATACTCTCCTCTTTAAATCTTGACACACTCAGAAATTTTAAAAGAAAGACTCTAAATGTCGATCTTCCTCACATTCATTTGCACATTTTAATGATAGATGAGGAAAGGCTTCTAATGTACGCTTCAGCCTGGAAAAAAAAGAAAAAAAAGAGATCTCTTTAGACTTACCACCCTCCCTCTCCCAAACCTGGCTTAGTCTGTTAATGATTTGGATGACTGTTAGAGAGCATGAAGCCTCTTGGCGTTCCCTGCTGGAAGGAATCAGTGCTTTGTTAGCCTAAAAGTTTGCACGGGAAAATTGCACCCATGGGAGAGCAAAACAGGCATACACCGCAGGGGGAAACAGAGGGAGGGCAGGATTTATTTATAACACTTTTTGCGTCGATGCTAAGTCATCACATAGTCCTTGTAGTGCAGAGCAGAGATGCACCATAAACAGCTAAGAAGTGAGCGAACAAAGATCCTCATTCCTCTCAGTCCCCATTTAGGAGCAGAGCAAATTTACAGCGACGCTCGACGTTTCTCAAACTCTCTCCAAGTATCTTACGCTCGCTCGGTTCCTCGCTGCGCCTGCTTGGCAAATCACACTTGAAGCGAGGGAAGGGGAGGGGGGGGAGAAAAGAACCAGGTGGAGAGAGAACGTGGTGATAGGGATGATGATAGCATGTGGTATCCCGGGGTTATTTTTGCACACAACATCCACCATTATCCTGACGTATCTGACTCTCAGGCTCCATTTTGTGACCCATTATGGCATAAGAGGAAGATGGTCTTAAAGAGGAGCCGTGGAGCTGCAGAAATATGCTTCAAAGAGCGAGAGCCCAGGAGGAGGCAGCAGTGTTCGGCCTGCAGCAATCCCCGGTTTAACAGTCAACCTGTCATTTCTGTTGGACTTTTAGTTAAGAGGAAATCAAATTTAATGATTTAGCTCACACAAGTATCTATGCATGGGGTGTGTGTGTGTGTGTGTGTGTGTGCGTGTGTGTTTTTTTCTTATCCCTACTATGAGTGCCTGCTTGCCATCCCATGGCTTGGTGATCTTGCCTGCCTGCCTGGTACTCTTTAATGAGATTATCAGGAGTAGAGTGTCAGTAAGTAGGATCTAAAATGAAAGCCATTATGGAGCATTATCAGGGAGCTGCGCCACCCTCCCTCCCCCACACCCACCAAAGATCCATCTGCCGCATGGCCACCCACACAGCCACTACGCCCAGATTACAGCCGTGATTAGCACCGCAAAGTGCTGCTTAATTTAAACACCTCTGGAGAACATGTGGCACTTTGCTGCACGGCTGAGTCGCCATGCTTCAACACGCTGAGGACAAGGACGCCGTGCGCATCGCTTAAAACGAATCTTCTCTAACGCCTGAACTGTGAGGCTCGCGCACGAGCCCAATCAGGCCGTGTGATGTTTGATTTCTTGAGTAACAGAATTTTTTATGTTAACACGCACCTTAAACAAATGCGATTTCTTACTTACCTTTTCCTCAACCGATGCGATCGGTGATAAGGTTTTTGTTAAAAAAAAAAAGCATCACTCTCCGACCAAGTAACCGTAATAATACTTCTGTTTTAGTACAAATTAATACCGTCTGAAAGGTAATAACTTTAGGAAAATGTCTTTGACTTAAAAAAAAAAAGAATAGGATTCAGTCCAGTGAATACTTTAGACTAAAAGTGCAACTCTTCAGCCTCAGATGGACTTTAACCAACAAAACCACCGTCTGGTTAACTTTCCTTCTTTCATTTCACCAAAGGTCTTTGTCCATATATAGCTCTGTTCAAAATCACCAACCAGATCAATCGTGACCGTTGGTAGAAATTAGGTTTTTACATGGCCAGTAACATGGTGGTAAGCGGAGGAATATAAAGCTGCGAGCTGCTGTTTCTGGACAGCTGAAGCATTATTAAATACTAATTATTATGCAAAATAGTGGCAGTCATAATGGAAAACAATGAGGTCATTCATTCTGTGAAAGAAACATGTAATGAGAATGAGAAGTTGTCTAATAACTGGCCTGTGTAAGGCAGAAAATGTTGTACATGCTGGTTATAGTGCGGTTCTCTGTAAATCTCTCCTTGCTTATCAGGGAGTAGATATAACATTCTGCTGTTGGTGGAAAGAACTTGAGATGTTTAAAAAGTGTTGTTTCCTCTAAATCACGGCTGAAAACATGTTTGCTTACAAAAGCTTTTGATCAAACAAACTGACTAATGAACTGTTTGGTTCATTAGTCAGATGTGGTTCTTTTACGCTTATGCTTTTCTTATGATTTTCTTTCCGTCTTCCCTTTGATGTCCTGTAAAGCTCTTTGAATTTCCTTCTGTATAAATGATGTTATAGAAATAGGCCTGCCTTGTACGTTATCCCTTACTCCAGACATTGATCAGATACAACATGCCATCAGTAAAAATATGAATGGAGAGAGAAAAACAAAAACAGCAGTGCAGAAAGTGATAGGTTAGATCAGAAAAAATGGGGAAACGAAGGAAAACTATCCTTCTAATGAATTACAGGATGTGCATTATCAGCTCCAAGATGACTGACGAATGTCTACAGGGAGTACTGTAGCAATTAGAAAATACATATGTGAAGACAAGCTTTTGATAAAAAAAGCATCTGCGAAGCTACGTTGCTTACAAAAATGAGTGGTGGCAGAGAACACACTGACTGCAAGAAAAATGATGCAACTTTTTATGGATCGATGAAAGAGAGGTTATTTCTGTGGTCGAGGACCTACAGACAGCTTATCAGATGACGCACAAAAACTGAATTCAAGCCCGAGCGCATCGTTATGCATGGTGGCTCCGGCATTATGACACTGGATATTTATTGGAACCTTGGGACCTGGTCTGTTTGTTCCAGCGATTCATATCATGGATCACTTTGAAACCATCAAAATGTTATTGCTTTACTGTTGCCTGATGCTAAAGAGGAAGCGTTTGTTAAATGGGTGTTTAAACAGCCTGATTTTCTGGCTTTAGTTGAAAAGGAAATCTGCAGGTTGGCATAAAAATGATGTTTCTATGGCAAAATCAAGACTTTTCGAGGAATCATTGAATGTCGTCTAGTCCGTTTGGGTTGGAGTTCCTTCTCTCTGGTGCAAGTTGGTCAAATCCTTACAACAAAGCTGCGATTTTACAACTACATGTATGATTTGCAGCCAGGCTTACATTTCCTTTACAAATTCAAATGTTTACTTCACAACCAAAATTGCTTCGACACTAAAACTTTCTCTTTAGTTTTTGTACAGTGATAATAAACCTCTCAGTGGCTTGATTTGGCATGGATGTTCAAAATGTATTTGAGTGAAGGCAATTAAAAAGTTTATAAGTGTTATTAGTTCATTTTTAACCTGCTGGAATTATTTCGAGTGCAGCTATAAGTTAAATCAATTCATATCTTGGTTATATATGTTTACTGCACATAAAATGCAAAGATCAAGCACATCAAAAAGCACAAAATAGTACTTCAACAGTACAAACATGTTGTTCAAAAGTAACTTTAAAACTGACTTGTCCCATTGTTTATGCTGAGAAACTAATATATTGCAATCTATCGCAGCAGATGTTTGTTTTTTTTACTCTGCTAAGGCTCCACTTGTGACAATAGCTGGCAACAAACATGAATAAAGTAAATGCATCCAATGCTAATTACCGCGAATACTTGCAGTTACAATAGTAATTTCCTCTTCACTTCAAGATTTCTTACCATCTGAGCAGATGTATTTTTACTGGATCTTCATGTATTCTGAATGAGCTTAACTAAATAAATGGCCCTCTTTCTATCGCCAGAAGGTTATATTATGAAAAGAAGGACAATGCATTCACACAGACAACCTTTAATATGGCAAAATAGTCATGTACCTATAAACAAACTCAGCGTTAATAATGACTTGTTTTCTTCTTAATGTGTAACTAAACGTCTACCTACAGTGGCATAATTTGTCATATACTTCAGTTTAAGCATGTCTGTGAATTAGTCGTATCAAACATATAGTTTTTTTATGTTTTAAAGACTTAGTTGAAAAATTCCAAAATTGCCTGGTGATTTTCTATTACTTATAAATCTAAAAGCATAAAACAAGCAATCCTCCATCATGTGTGACGCAGCCAGGACTCCTTTCATACCTGTGATCTTATCGCGAACTAGCTTGCAGGACTCGATTTCGCCGATGCTACCGAACAGGCTGCGGAACTCCTCCTGGGTCATGTTCTGGGGCAGGTAGTTCACTATGAGGTTCGTCTTGCTGTCGTCGTTTGTCGGACCGGTCTGCATGGGCGAGGGGCAGCCGCGGCTGTTGGTGGTCGGGCCGTTGGCTGTGTTGCCTCCGCCGCTGGGGCCGTTTGTCACCGGAGCCTCCATGTTACTGATGATCTTTGAGAAAACGCAGGAGGAGAAAAGGGACGATGAAAAGAGGTTCACGAGAGAGGAAGGACTGAGCAGAAGGAGGAGACGGAAAAAGATGGCATTCGACAGGATGAGAATGACAAAAATGTTATCCTGAGAATCGTTTTTCTTGCAAATAAGTTTACTTAATTTGAAGACAAAAGCAAAGACTGTAAATCAAGAGAAAAAACATATTTTCTCTACATTATTTCCCTCTAATTTCCATAAAAATAGAAAGTTGATAAAATGTGAACTTTTGATCCAGGAAGTTTTTAACAAATTTGTACCAGAAGCATTTGATCCTCCTTGAGTTAACTGCCAACCAATAAATGCCACATATTCTACATTAAAAAGATGTTGAATAATTTTAAAGTCAAATTTATTCAACTCTTCAAATTCCTCAACATTATTACACAATCCATCGCTCTTTTGTTTAATTGTTAAATCTCAACCTTGGAGAACTTGCTGTCTAACTAAGGATTACCATCTTCTTTAATGCTGTTATTCTGCCTCCATATTTGAACAGAGTCCAACCATTTTCTCAAACATAAATCAATGAAAGATGATTATTTCCTTGGTGCAGAATGTGGCTCTGAACCATAACAGTTCCACCACCGTGGCTCACAATTGACATGCGATCCTTTTTCTGAGGCTGCCTTAATGTGTCTAGTGCATTACTTCAACAACATGCAGTGTTTCCTATTGGCACACATTAACTTCTACCAGCTACAGCTGCAGAGTTACTTGCAGAATAAATCCTGGGAATGTTTCCATCTCCTGGTCTTGGCCTCAAGTTGCCTCCTAAAAGGCGATTTTATTTAGACTAGAAAGATTCTTTCATTGGTACTTTTTTCTAAAGCTTTCAGAGAGCTTTGTAAATCTTGGCATGGCCACACCTCGCCCTTCAAACGCAAAAAAAGGAACACCAGGTGCTAGTTAGAGGTTTAAATAAGACAGGTTTCATCTGTTACCACATACGGAGGCTGTGATCATCAGCAAATAGTCTGCAGCAGAAGCTTTCTGAAAGTTAAAAAGAAAAAGGTCTAGGATCGGTTAAATTTGTGTGTGTTAAACTTTTTTTTTATTACTATTAAAATGGAAATTACAACAAACTATTAGATTAAGCTGACCTTTATTTGAGAATGTCATCTTTAGTAAGAAGGCAGAATTAAAGAGGATCAGAAAAAACTATATCCATATATATGCATATATTTTAACATTATAGATTCTCATACTGTCATGCCATAACAATGAAACATCCTAACTCATTTAAATATTTCCTTTATAACTATGAAACTTAATTAATTCCTGATGTTAATGAAGGAATTAATATAATTCCTTAATGTTGCAAAGGAAAGTCTTCAGGAATTAATGTAAATTGACTATCAAATTGTTAAAAAGTTTAATCATTTGCATAAATACAGTAACAAACACATAAATCACCACAGACACACAAAGTACATTTAACATCTCTAAACACTCATAAATACAACAGACACAAAAAAAAAGTTAAACAAGTAATCCATCATAATCTGTTTGCAGTTCATTGATCTCTACTGAGGCCTGCAGGTAAGGACAGTATCAGAGGGATGCTGCTGCTGCTGTGACAGAGGGAGGTTTGCATATTTATATAGGAGTTTTTTTTTTTGCAGAGCATCTCAGGATCAAAGTGTTCACAGAGTGACTGTGAGGTCGTTGCGAGTGTGAGAAAACGCAGGCAGAAGTGCAAAGAAATGAGAGCCGGGGAGAGGTGATTTCCACCTTGGTTTTCCGCCAAAACAGTCCGACTTTTGATTATTTCAACGTTACGAGGAACTCCGCAAACGGTTAGATTAAACGTGTCCACGTGATCAAATGAAACATCTGTTGTGTACATTAGGGAGAGAGTGTGCATAAGATAGTAAATAGCCTGTTTTGCCACTCAAGCAAAAAAAAAGAAAAAAAAAAAACGGAAGAGGAACAGAGACTATTTTTACCACAGATCTTAAATCCTCCGTTTCCCGTCTCTGATGGACTGCATTGATGGTGATTCTGCATGAAGAGTCACGATAACTAAAAGGTGTACTCGAGTCCTGTCACACAACAGTAAAAGCTCTTTCTGACCTAACATTATGACACAAAGAGCTGATGATGCCAACGCCCTTTAATCTGATTACATCAAATTTGTAAGTCATCGCTCAGATCTTTTATTTCCTCTTGCTCAACTATTCAGCTTTCGGTCTATTTTTAACTATCCTTAAGTATGAGCAGATAGGCTGCACTTGGAAGCTGGCTGGTTTTAGCAAAGGAGAAACGACAAGTCCTGCTTCTCTATTTCTGGATTATCAAAAGGCAGGGCTGGTGTTCTAATAATATAGCTCAAAGCACAATTTAAAAATTTCCTTCTGACTCCAGAAATAGTTTCCAGGGAAAAAAAAAAAAAAAAGAGACCAAATTACACACTTACTTTGTGCTCATTTCTTGGCTTTAATTACCTTTTATCTATATGGGATACAATAAATTAAACAACGGATTTTATTATTTAACAGAAAAATGTTTATACACATTTTTATTTTATATTTTTTCTAACACTTTTTTTTTTAGCAATGGTGTTCTTCATTGAATGTCTCCTGGACAACTGTCAAGTAATCTGTCTTTCCTATCAGACCGTAGGTCATAACCTTAAAAATGAGTCCTAAAAAGTTCACATAACTGCAGTAAACTTGTCGTCTAGTTTAACTCTGTCAGACTCAGATGATCTCTCCCAAATAACTACGTCAGCAATGTTACTCGATAGATTACCTGGGGCTAAAACATCCATATCCTTTCCCTGATTTCTGGAACGGCCTTTAAAGCGAGGCTGTTTTTTGTTTTTTTTTTCCTAACACCCTTCTGTTCCTCCACAGAAAACCCGCCAGCCTTCTGCTTCCTGTTCCCAGCACACAAACGCACGCGCAGGTTTGCATCCATGCATCCGCAGTGAGTGGAAGAGCACGCACTCAAAAGGCAGCGAACACATACGGAGAGAGAACAATGGCTCGGGCCCACAGCAGAAAACAGACAGGGAGATGTCTAAAAGCTCTTAAGATGAGAGCTGCATGCAAATTGTTCTTTTGACAGTATCCTTCCCAGCTCACTCACCGCTCTGCCACAACAGAGATACCGAGACAGGCTGAGAAAGACGAGGGGAGAATGGCGTCTACTGTAGCCATAACAGAGTTGATTGGAGAGGGCCTTATTAAATCTGTTTACATTCCCCGCTGAGCACCATTCTGTCAGAGAGACTTTCAACTCCGTGGGACATATTCTGAGGAGTTTTTACACCAAAATGGCTGCCTCTAATTAACAGGGACCTGCCGAGTCTCAGCAGCCAATTATATTGCTCTCCTCATCCCTGCCCACCAGCGTTGGTGCTGCTCAGCGGTCCACTTCATGTTGGTTGTGAACGCTCCAGCTGTCCTGGCTCTCCCACTGTGGAGCCTGGTGCTGGGGAGACAATTCATAGCATCCACGTCTTGCTGACTGCGCACAAACGCGGCGGCTTAGCCTCAGGAGTTATATTTCAAGCCCTGCGTGGGACGTACAGCATTGGTCTTTTTTAAAAAGTAACACGCCCACTGAAATCCTACATTGAAACTTGATATAAAATATACGTATACATATATACATATGCTGCTGCTCATCTTCAGAGAAATAAAACACGGCTAGAACTATGAAGCCCTTAGGTTTATGGTGATCAAGACATTTTATCCTTTTATAACCTCAAACTTCACTGTATTTTATCCTTTTATGTTGCAGATCATCTGTAAAAACGGGCGAAAAAGGATACGTGGATAAAGTGTGCATTCTATTCACTAAGAATACATTGTTAAGCTGCCTTTAGGTGCAATTACAGCTCCCTGTCTCATGGTGTATGACTGTATCAGCTTTGAACATCTAGAAACTACGATTTCTGCCCATTTTCAATGGAAAACGTCTCAAACTCAGTCAGATGGAACAGGGAGAATCTGTGAACATAGCTTTTCAAGTCTTGACACAGATTCTCAATTTGAGTTATGCCAGAATGTTGACAGAGTAATTCTACGGCATCAGTATGGTTTAATCTAAACACTTTCATTAAAGCTCTGGCTGTACTTTTAAATTAATTGTCTACCGGAGCTATGGATCTCTGCAGCTCCTCCAGGGTTACCGTTGGAGCTCTTGGCTGCTTCTCCGATTAATGCACTTCTTGCTCAGCCTGTCAGATTAGGTGAACAGCCATGTCTTGGTAGATTTGTAGTTGTCCTGTACGTTTTTATTTCTGGATGGACTGAATTTGAAAAGCAACCTAACATGGAGCAACAAAGTAGCTCTATTATTATTATTTTTTTTGGCTGTTGTAATTTTTGAAAACCACGTGTAATTTTGCTTCCACGTCATAGTTATGCACATTATCTGCCACTTAAAGCCCCCCGAAATGGGTCAAAGTTTATTGCTGCAATGTGAAAATAAGTTGAGAAGCACAGTAGGCATTAACACAAAGCAAAGCAGTGCAAAAGCTTTGGAGAAAAGTGCATCAGAGTAATACTGAGAGGTTTCAAAAGAACTTGAGTGCTTAAAAATAAGAACAAAAAGCAAAGAAAAGCGAAGTAAAAACTTGAGAAAGTCTGAGTGTCTTACAGGAAGGAGATGTCCCTCTGAAACATCACAGGAGACATGTGTGAATCAATTTAACCGCTAGAGCATGAATATGTAGAAAGAAATTTAAATTTAAGCTAAGTGGCTGAGCATCTACTGAACTCCCTCAAATAACTACAAATGCTAAAAACGTCAGCAGCGGCAGCAGCTTCCTCTGCCACACGTTCTCCCTGCTGCCTGCGCTATAAAAGCCCCCATCCGTCAATCTCTCCTCTAGTTCCACCTGTCTCAGTCAGCAGCATCACCAAACCAGTGTGCAGTTATGTACACAGAGAAATATCAGATCATATCACTTCATGAGTGTGTAAAATGGCTGGGCCATCCATTTGGCAGAAGTAGTCTCCTTACCATCTTTGGCTGTGTCAGCAATCCCTTCTCTGCCCAGCCCTGGAGCTGTGGGAGCTCTGCTTGACGCCACTGTGTCTCTGTCGACCCCTATGGAGCGGAGCACAGGGAGGGAGGGACGCACAGCCCGCCGTCAACATCATACACTCACTTTGCAACGTTAGGGTTATGGTGGGATTTGGGGGAAGGGAGAAGGTGGGGTGATTAGGGTGTTGGCAATGTGGCATCGTTGTGGAAAAAAAACAAAAAAAAAACAACCCACTCTTGCACCTTTAAAGTCAAACTAAAACAAAGGCAGCTCAGGAGTGTGTTTCACAGGCGTGAAAATGGAGGTAAACACTGGGAATTGTAAGGCGTAATTTCTGTAAATGCTCAGAATTTCTGCAGCCCAAAGAATAACAAACGTGTCAATTGAAGCTCGTGGATTGGCGTTGTGGCTGCAGTGACCTTGGCAGAGTTTATAATGAGGGCTTCCCTCTTGCTCTCTGAAGGTAAACAAGCCTCTGGTTGAAGAGACAGAGCCGCCACAAATGAGCAGGAGCTCCGCTCACTGACTCTCCAGAGCGAGGGGGAGCTTAAACGCTCGCAGCTACCTATGGATGCTACAAGAGCCAATTTAGCAAGAGAAGAGGAAGAAAGAAGGTATGACCTCTGCCTTCATTTACTCCCTCAGAGAGACGAGGAGCGGGAGTGAGGGATCAGTTGGGAGGATGAATAAAAAGGCAAGGGTTGAGTAATGGGGAAGACACTTCCAATTGTTCAAAGGAAGGGAGAGGCAGAGGTGGGAGAGAGGAGACGGAGTCTGTACATGTTCTGTTGTCAATGTGTCTTGTAAACTAAGGCAGGAATGCATAATGGAAGTCTAAATGAGAATGAACTGTCAGTTAGAGAGGAGGGAAAAGGAGAGGAAGGGGCGGAGAGGTCAAGGTAGAAAGGAAGACATGACATCTCCGAGCTAACAGGTGGAGGTAAATATTGAGAGATTTTTGGCATCGTCACAAAGACAAATCGTTGGAGCCACCTCTTGTTTTCAGTGTGGTGGAGTTCAAAGGATTACTTTTGGAAGTGGGGTCGGGAAGAGCATCAACTTTATTGGGACAAATTGGTTATGAAGATTTAAGTTAGTGGAGATTGACATTTTTCTTTGGAAAATGCCAAATATTTGTGAATAAATTAACATATTCACAAATGTCCTCCCAGAGTTAAAGTTGTGAAAGGACGATTCATTTAAGAGCTTTTCAACCTTTAATGTGACCTATAATAAAATTGAAAAAAATGGCACAAAATAAGGTTCTGCCTCTGGTTAAGTCACCCTTAGCTTGATGTAAGCTTTTGGTCACTGTCCTGTTTAAAAATGTAGTTGCTTTTCATCCTCTGGATTACAACCGAGGTTTCCTACCTGGTTTTGATTATTATGTAATCACAATTTTCTTCAGCATGAAAGAAAAGCTGAAAATTATTTTGAGCTACAATAAATAATGGCAGATAGGTACTGAAGATTTTTTTTTTTTTTTTTTGCTTTGCTCAGATTATTGATCACATTAAAGGTGAAAAAAATCAGATTTATCTTGATTGTCTTCTGTTTAGATCAGAGGTATGTAGGATTTATGTGAGAGTGGAGTGTAAACAATGACGAGGATCGTTAAATCCCAAGAGCCTAACATGAATTTGAAGCCAAATAAATACAATTATAGCACAACTGACCAACATCCTTTAAATCAAATGGAAATGCAGGGCACCAAAGGGAAAGGGATGTCTATGAAGTATTCATATCAAAGAGATTTGTCCCATCCTTTACATGTAAACTTGAAAAGCTACCCTGAAAAAAGGAAATGTTAGGCAGAGGTGAAACATCAAACACAATTTTTACCCACTCTGCAAAGCCGTCACTTTACATACTAAGTGAATGGCGTGCTGCAGCAAGCAGACAATGCAGGGGTTTGGCTGTATGTCGAAATGCAGTGATAAAAATGTAGGAAGCAGCAAGCAGATGCATATGAATCTCATTTCCAACATCTAACGTGGCAAAGGGGCACAGAATGTCGGGGAACATGAAGCTGACGTCCTTCGAAGGAGAGTTTGTGACGCCGCATCTCGTTCCTCAACTCCTTTTTTTTGACGCTCGGTGCTCAACCATTTGATTAAAACAAAACAGTCACAGGTGACACTCGCACACAAACACCCACACACAGTTTAACCTTGCTTTCACATCCTCGCTATCCTTGTGTTTATCTCACAACAGCACACGTGCGGCGTCGCTTCAGATGGAATCTGCAGTGCAATTACACAAGCCAACCACCGAGATGAAAAACCCGCTCATGGATACATTTTCAATTATTCAGGGAATACATTTCAGTCGGCTCTCAGATGCTGGAAAAAAGTTATTATATAATCAATACACTCTATAAGATCATTAATATTTGATGCCACAAAAGTGCTTCCCGTCTCCTTGGGCTTCCGGCCAGTGGGATCTGGGCACCGGCGTCAAAATAGGACAAGCTTTCTCCGCCTACAGCGGAGAAACATTTGCTTTCCTCTAATATTTGAAAAACTGCCTCACTTAGTCACCTGGAGCGCATTTGGACTAAAATTTAACATGATCACGATTGAGAGAAAGTCTGCCTTCCTTCCTTCCAGTGCGGTCAGTGTTGTCACTACTCGTCTGCTTTAAGTCAATAAAACTACCATTTTATTATTGCTGGCCTGGTGCAAGCTTACCTCCACCCCCCTTTTCTCCTACAGAGCTAAGACAATCAATTTACCCTGACTCGGCCAGGGTAGATGGAGGCAGGAGAGACTGCAGAGCAGACGCTGGGATGCAGGATGACTTCACAGATAGACGCACTGCCTGGCAGCTACAATATGGAGCCAGTATTCAACTAATCTGAGTTGATAGACTTTGTCTCCCAATCTTGCCCGAGGTTTTATTTGTGTGTTTTCATCAGTTTTTAATTAAACCTTGATCCTACATTTATTGCAGGTGCAGCGATAGCAGAAAGCACGCTTCCCCTTCTCTCTCTCTCTCTGTCTGCGCCCCAAAGCCGATACCCGCTCTCCTTCAGAGAAAGTGACTCTGAATTGGAGTTCCTATCAAACCGACTGAGACACAAAGAGATTAATACGACTTTACTATCTCAGTTCCTCGGCCGGTCGAGTTGCGTGTAATGCTCTCTGCGCTATTGATTTTTATATTTCTCTCTCCTCTTCCTCTCTCTTCCTTGGCCGTCTCTCCCTCTCGCCATCGCTCCACCTCCACCAGCCTCTTCCGAGCCTCTGAAATGTCCTGCGGGTCAGACGGATGCTGGGCCGGATCAATCAGGAAAAGTAATCTGGGACGCCTCATGCACGCAAGCAGACACACACACATCACAGGTACTGACACAAACACACGCTCTTCCTGTGATGCTCTCTGGCCTGCCTGCCTCCACTCCCATCGATCTGCATCTACTTTACCAAATGGATTCTTCTCCTCTTCTATCCTCCTCCACCTCTGTTCTCCCTGTGTGACTCAGAATAATAAATGTTCCAGACTGCGCAAGATGTGTATGTAAGCAATTTTTCATTTAACTTTGGCTTGACTTTTTTTCCCCCCCTCTCCTTCTCCCTCCTCCCTTCTATTTCTTTTTTCCTTTTTGTGATGTTTCAGTCGTTTATCGGGATCGATCCAGTTTTCTCAAACACCGCCTTGCAGTTCTCGGTAATAGTTGCATGCTTGTGTGAGGTCAAATGTCATGATAGACTGAGCCCTAAATTACATCAGGCATCCTAAACAGAATCTAAATTTACCGAGGTACTACAGATGTTGACATTATTTATTGTGCTTTTTTGAACTAAAGTTCCAGAGTTCTCAACGTGCCATGTTCATTTTAAAATATCAACTACAAAAACGTGAATATTTCCGCAGAGGATGGTCTGTGATTATGAAACCTCAAAAAATAGGAAGGGAGGAAAGAAGGAAGGAAGAAAAAAAGAAAGGAAGGAAAGTTAATCAAGCAAGGAAATAAGGACACGTGGAATGGAGGAACAAAATCTTAAGGAAGGTAGATAAGTAAGGGTAGGCACTGAGTGCTTGAAATTTTGCCCAATTTCCATTCTGCACTTTAACTTTTAATACGCAAGTTTTGCTACCCACTTTAACAAGACATAGATTAGCTTCAAAGCAATATTTTATTACTTTCTAAAGAGGCTCCTCGCTTATTTTGGTTTCATCAGGGGACATTATCTGTCAGTTTTTTAAAGAATCAGCTGCTTCTATCATGAATCACAATCTAAAACAATAGAAGCGTGCCGTTAAATAAAATCCTCGTAAAATAAATTTACCGTTGAGTAGGAACTCACTTTTTGACAGATATGAAATCGAATGAGGAAGCAATGGGGAGTCCGAATTGGCAAAGGGGTGAACTTACCCATAAGTATTATCGGCAGGCTCACACCAGCGTCAGTGTGAGAAACATGCACAGCTCAACCCCTTACAGATGTCAATTTCATACTTATAGATTGTAATTTTGTTCTTTTCTGCTATTTAAAACCTGCAAACTAACAATTTCCTACTCGTGCACCATTTTTCCAGTTATGGAAATTGCCATTTATTTAGCCTCTGATGCCTATTTGACATCAGTTGACTTACAAAATGTGATACAGATCATGACTCCTGATCAAACGTAAGTGATTGAAAGTCACCTTTTTGCTGGTAGTTTTAATTTACGGGAGTGTGGTAAGCATTTTTTTTTCTACACTACACTGTAGAAAAAAAATGTACAGGAGGTATTAATATGTCCCTCCTGCATATTAATTCTGCAGGAGGTATGGATAAGAAACATCCTGCAGTACACGGCATCATTCCCTGAAAAGTCAAGAATGAAACAACTGAAACTTCTAGTGCAAAATGAGCAGCATGCATTTTTTCTTTTTACAGAATTCAAGATGGATAACCATTAGCAGTTCTGTAGTAAATACATTTAACTCTTATTATTTTTTCTTGGAACCAAGACAATAACTAAAGGTGGTTGAAGTAAATACTGACAAATTTTAATGGCTGCTGCAAGTTTTCCACCCATGCTGAGAACTAAAAAACATACTCCCTCGTGGGCAGTCAAATCAAAGAGCATCCGATGCTTTAAGCACAATGACCAGTCGTTCTGTATATATATTGTTAAGAGCCACATTATGTCTGTCGCGCACACACACATTTAAGCCTCCACTGCTCAGCCAAACTGTAGGCGGAACAGGAGCCATTTGTCCACTGGCTGAATCCCAACTCTGCACCAACGCAGGCAGAAAATTGTTGAGCATCTTGACTCTAGAGATGACACTTCAATTTGTGCAGCTCCAGTGACTGGTGCTCTGCAGTTCCTCCCCTGTGGGGGTGTGAGATCAGCTGGACACCTGCCTGGCCGCTTGGCCGGAGCCCGGAGCACAACAGGGACCGGGCCTTGGAATGAAAGGCCTGGCCTTGCCCGTCAGCCCGATCCCTGTCCCTGAGCCCCTCAGCCCTGGCCTTGGCCTGGCCTCTTCGGCCCTCATCACTGTTCCTCTAGCTTCACTCGTGTGCCAGTAACAGTCCCTCACCCTCCCCTCTTTACTCCTAATTCCAGATTCAACTGTCAGCTGTGGCGCCATTCCTACTCTCAGACATTAAATCCCCATCAACAGCTTGCCAGCCTTTGTCTCACTTCTTGCCGCTGCAGCTTGCACCTCGACTTCCAGCACAAGCCGAATCAGTAAGATGTCTTTGCTGTGAATCAGTGTCTGTCCTGTTGTAATCCAGGGGTGTGACGAATGACAGTGGTCGGCCCAGGCGCTAAAGACATTTTGTGGATTAAAGAGACTAAATCATTGTCCCCTTCCGCACTTTACCCGCTCTAATTAAATTTAAATGTGGGCAAAGGTTTTAGTGGAGATGGTATCTTGTGTCTGAGCAGAGCTGCAAAATACATAGCAAATGCACAGCAATCACACTTATCAGTGTGTGCAATACTAATATCGCAAAGGACAATTTGAAATACAAAATGTCACCAATTATATTCCAAACGTCATGAACTGACAATATGCATCACACTACCCTGTCTGATGCATCCTTACTATGGTGCATACATCTGACAAAAGTGACAGAGACTGATAGAGGTCCAGATCCTAAACATCAAAGTAAAAAGATACAAAGAGAGGAGTGATAAATAAAATATATAAAAATAAACCAACTCAACAATTATATTTAGGGCTTAATGAGCTTATTTCATGACTTAAGGCCATTTTTATTTAAATTTAACACCCAGGTGAATTACAAAAAGTAACCAGATGACTACTTAATGTCTTAAGTAGAATAAAAAATATAACTCTGTTGTGTTTTTCATTATTCTAATGAGTTCCAAACAACTATTAAATGGTTGTCTTCAAGCCAAACCTAGTAAAAAAAAAAAAAAAAAAAACTAAAGTTTGAATAACAAAATTTTAATTGCAAGCAATTTCAAGCTATTTTTTAAGAAGAAAAATCTTTCTGTAAAAGGCATCCTAATATCTGCCTCTTTTGCACTGATTAGGGATTCTGATTACTGGTTTTGTTTGAGATCTGATCTGCCGATTCCAACCAATCCATGAGTTCTTTTCAATGGGTGACAAATAAAACAAACAAACAGAAAAAATGCTTCAGATAGATTCAGATGTTATTAATTCAACAGAAAACAAGAATAATGTATAAAAGTATATGTCCTAACCTTCTTCTCTTTTTTATTATTGATGTGCAACAATTGTGGAACTTCTATCAAAGTATTTAATTAATAAGAAAATCTCTTTATTTTAAATATCTGGCCTACTGATGACCACTTGGGGACAATCAAAGGAATATTGGCCTACTTTGATATTTTGACTGAATGATGGATGCATATCTAATAATTTATTAGGTTAATCACAAGAAAAACTTGATGGACAAATCGATAATAAACATGTAATAATTTAAGACATAATTAAATTAACAGTAAGACCGAGCCTAAAATTAAGAATATTAAACAAAGGACTTTTCAAGAGTTTTTGAGACCTTGCAGAAACGCATCAAAAACAAATAACTTTGTAATATCCTGATCTCTAAGCAAGATGCATGATAATAAGTATGATGAACAAGCAAAGCAAATAAGAGAGCAGATTTTAAACTGTGAGACGGGTGTGCTGACCGCATCAGAGACGCAATTTTCTATCATTTTAAAATAAAACCAGGTTTTCCATCTTTCCTCATTAACCAGAACACAAAACAAACATTTGCTAAAACTCCACTAAGATGAGGTGACACTTACTGTAACTGTTCTTTAAATAAACACAGCGTATGGAACAGGCCTGCGCCACTGCGAGACGCACTTTAGTGAACAGCAAGCACTTTTCTCCAGTGCTCATTTCTGTGTTGCGCTGAAGTTGCTTTTAGTTATAAGCTGGGACACTGTGTGGAGGATGTAAGGAAAATAGCCTGCGAGGCTGGGCAGGGCGATCCGACTGAGTCAGCAGCATCGCGTGCCATGACAGAGGACACCGCTTCCACAAACGGCATGCAGGTGAATGGGGCTGTGCACCTGCGCAGGCAATCAGCCGTTAACAGCGAAGCTGCACCCCTATCTTCAGTAAAGAAAAACGCACCAAGATGCGCTGCTGCACATTATGCACATGTGTGAGTATATGTTCACAGTTGCAGCGTCCCGCTGCATGTTTTGGGTCAGAAATAAGCAATTCAGCAGGGTCGTGCTATTCCAGCCAACTACAAACATCCACACATTGCTTAAGCCTGCAGTTATGCTCATTTTGTTGGCAGGCTTAACAATCCCTAAAGGCGACCAGAGCAGAAACAGAAACTTCTAGCTCCTCTGATTGAACTTAATTTTCAGCATAACACACAGTAGGAGTTCTAATTAAAACTGCTTTGAGGCTGGAAGTGGTGTATTGGATTTGTTGAAACAGTTATTTTTATTTATTTANAGGCATCCTAATATCTGCCTCTTTTGCACTGATTAGGGATTCTGATTACTGGTTTTGTTTGAGATCTGATCTGCCGATTCCAACCAATCCATGAGTTCTTTTCAATGGGTGACAAATAAAACAAACAAACAGAAAAAATGCTTCAGATAGATTCAGATGTTATTAATTCAACAGAAAACAAGAATAATGTATAAAAGTATATGTCCTAACCTTCTTCTCTTTTTATTATTTGAAATAAAACACAAAAGACACCATCAAGTGTTGGCTGATGTGCAACAATTGTGGAACTTCTATCAAAGTATTTAATTAATAAGAAAATCTCTTTATTTTAAATATCTGGCCTACTGATGACCAGTTGGGGACAATCAAAGGAATACTGGCCTACTTTGATATTTTGACTGAATGATGGATGCATATCTAATAATTTATTAGGTTAATCACAAGAAAAACTTGATGGACAAATCGATAATAAACATGTAATAATTTAAGACATAATTAAATTAACAGTAAGACCGAGCCTAAAATTAAGAATATTAAACAAAGGACTTTTCAAAGTTTTTGAGTCCTTGCAGAAATGCATCAAAAACAAATAACTTTGTAATATCCTGATCTCTAAGCAAGATGCATGATAATAAGTATGATGAACAAGCAAAGCAAATAAGAGAGCAGATTTTAAACTGTGAGACGGGTGCGCTGACCGCATCAGAGACGCAATTTTCTATCATTTTAAAATAAAACCAGGTTTTCCATCTTTCCTCATTAACCAGAACACAAAACAAACATTTGCTAAAACTCCACTAAGATGAGGTGACATTTACTGTAACTGTTCTTTAAATAAACACAGCGTATGGAACAGGCCTGCGCCACTGCGAGACGCACTTTAGTGAACAGCAAGCACTTTTCTCCAGTGCTCATTTCTGTGTTGCGCTGAAGTTGCTTTTAGTTATAAGCTGGGACACTGTGTGGAGGATGTAAGGAAAAACAGCCTGCGAGGCTGGGCAGGGCGATCCGACTGAGTCAGCAGCATCGCGTGCCATGACAGAGGACACCGCTTCCACAAACGGCATGCAGGTGAATGGGGCTGTGCACCTGCGCAGGCAATCAGCCGTTAAGAGCGAAGCTGCACCCCTATCTTCAGTAAAAAAAAAAACGCACCAAGATGCGCTGCTGCACATTATGCACATGTGTGAGTATATGTTCACAGTTGCAGCGTCCCGCTGCATGTTTTGGGTCAGAAATAAGCAATTCAGCAGGGTCGTGCTATTCCAGCCAACTACAAACATCCACACATTGCTTAAGCCTGCAGTTATGCTCATTTTGTTGGCAGGCTTAACAATCCCTAAAGGCGACCAGAGCAGAAACAGAAACTTCTAGCTCCTCTGATTGAACTTAATTTTCAGCATAACACACAGTAGGAGTTCTAATTAAAACTGCTTTGAGGCTGGAAGTGGTGTATTGGATTTGTTGAAACAGTTATTTTTATTTATTTATTTATTTTAAAAAAAGAAGAAGCTCCAAACAGCCTGAAGGTACACGATAAGAACAATACCTACAGCCCAGCTCTACTTCTTTAGAGGACGAGAGTACGGCAGGAGCACATGTCTGGCTGCTTAGCAGAAACAGAGCTCTACCTAATCTAATCACTGCTCCACCATCAGACACATCCTGATTGTGTGTCTGTTGGTGTGTGTGTGTGTGTGTGTGTGTGTGTGTGTGTGTCTGCCCTGCAGCAAAGGCATAGAGCTGCAGCACATAGACATTAGCTGACCATTGTACTCAAGAATTCATTTCACAGCCTTGGGTATTGTGCGAGTGTCTGTTCGTCTGTGCAGCAGTGTGTGCTTATTGGTTTCCCTCTGAACCGGAGCTTAAATAATCTAATAGCTGCAAGGGAAAGAGGACAGCCGTCCGTCATCTGTCTTAATGACTTAAAAGTTTGATGGAGGCAATGAATAACTCAAAACTACATGTAGCTGCAGAGAAAGCAAATGCTTTACCAACAGCGCAACAAGCTGAGCGTTTTAACTCCCTTCTTATTTCAAATCACTTGGAAGTAATGTTCTTCTTTCAAGTGACGTGATGATGCATCAGATATTCTAATCATAGTTGGCTTGAACGAACGAGTACGTTTTGAAAACTATAGGATTGCAGCCCTGTAAAGCTGAAAGCAAAGACTCACATTTTATGATTTTATTGTAGCAAATAGGGTGACCGAGAGTCTCCAATGCAGATCATCGCCGGAAATTATGCTTCACGACAGAGGTCGTCTCAAAAGAATAAAAGCTTTTTTCTACTTTATATTTTACTGGTGAAAGTCTTGCTCTCTCTTACTGTGTTTCAGCGTGAAACAATCCTAGAAAAGTCTCAGTGTGTCATAGGAAATACAGTTTTCTTTTGAATAGCTTCTCTGGACTTAAACATCCCGCTGATGTTGAAAATAAATGATTTTGAGTGTTCATTTCTGAGCAACAGTGGGGTGTCCGTTGCATTACTAACTCAAACCCCAGTAATTGATACAAAGTTTGCATCTTGAAGACACAAAGGCAATGTTGTTTTTTAATTAATATTTTATTAACCAAATGAACAATATACTAATATATACTATATTTTATTGAAACAAAGTAGTCTGATTTTTGTATAAACGAGATGTGTAAAATCATTTCAGATCTGAAACAAAAAGTCTTTTGCGTGTTGCACTTATTTGAATGAAATAAACAAAAACTTTTGGTTTGATTATTTTAAAATTTCTTATTCTATCCAAAAAAAATAATAATTCTTTGCAACAAAAATGCCATATAGCTCACTCTGTCTAAAAACACATTTTCTATTTAACCAAGCTTAAAAAAAATTCTAGATCCAAGACTTATTTTCAGTAATATTACCTGGACTTTTGTTATCCTTTTAATAAAGAATTTAAAATTAAAGCAGAAAACGTAAACAAGGTTGATAAAAACAAATACTTTTGCTTGATGTTTAACACTTTAATAAGTCAGATACGTTTTCAGATGATCATTTTCCTCAAAAGTGTGTCTGCATTCAACGCCTGCGGTGAAACAAAGGTCCCCTTAAAAGCCGCCTTTCCCAGGTTCCTACAGATTCCACTTATTGTTCAACGTTCACATTTCTGATTGTAAGAGCTTCACATTAAGTCGCATCAAGTTTGAATTCTCACAGAAAAACAGATTCTGCGACAACAGGAAAGAAACAGTGAGAAACAAGAGCCTACAAAAGATGAAGGAAGTGCGCAGCTAACAGCCGAGGCCTGTGGCAGACCAGCTAAACCATTAAGAGTGGCATGTATTCAAATGAGCAGATAAATCCCCCCTGCTGCTGTATAGTGCAGAGTAATTGAAAATGCCCACAGGAGGCAATCTCTGCTCATATACTGTGGCGTATGCCATGGTGACAACACAGAAAGGTGGTGGCTGATTGCTATAAAATAAAAATTATAAAAAGTCGTACAACAGTGTGCGAGTCTGACAGCGAAAGCACAAGAGCCTTGAGACACAGTGCGTTTCTCTCTATTTTTCTCATTTTCTCCATCCCTGTCTTTTTGTCCTCTACCCCAAATATCAATTTAACAGGTGCTGATCATGCCTGCTGGTGACGTTTATCTGAGGCGATAAGCGCAGGATGTCACTTTTCCTGAATTTCCATCTTCATTTCCATGTGGAGGACGAGACGCAACCCTCACAACTGGAAGTGGATATGAACTGATTAATATTCCACTTTCCTCTCAGAATAGGCTCCACAACAATAAATATTCTCTGTTGTCTGATAACCACACAAACAACCCGTGATCGTAGACTGTGTTAGAGAGGCGGAGGCTTTTTGATACAGTAGGGTTTTCATCTTAAATTGAGTCAGCTCCAGGATTACGATCCTTATGCTGGGCGGACCCGTCTTTATCAGTCGTCGACCATAGTTTGACCTTTCATATCACTCCTACTGCTGTCACAGTCATAAACCTCTGCCATGATTTTAAATAGTACTTATTATAATTGTATTAAACCCTAGAAGTTTGTCGGCGACAGGAAGTTAGACAAGCATAGCCCAGCATATAATAAAACAATGGAAAAGGAATATCATTTTGTAAAAAAAATAAAAAATAATAATCTGCATATTTTATTTTTGTTAAATAATAAAAAACCTGAGTCCATCAGTCTGAGAGCTCATCAGAAACTTTTTCGACATCATAATGTTAGAACTTTTTCTCTCATTTTGAAATGGTCTGAAAGCAGGAAAGATCGTCACAGCTGAGTTTTTCCTAAGTCATGCTCTTTTTGACACGTAGGCTCTGCATTACCGTCGGTAAAATAAGACTGAATTTCCGACAAGCAGTTCCCTAAATCATGATGCAAATCTGACCGGCAACCTGCCACAGGTATTTCCCACGTGTCTGTCACTGTCTTGACCATGATGGATAAATCTCACAAACCTTCTCCCCACTCCACACAAATCTGCGTACATGTTTTTCACACCACACCCCCCTGCTCACATTATTTATAATTATCAAATGACTGTGTACTGCAGTTTACATTATTTACAATGCTTGACTCAGGACTTACTGTAAATATTGATCTATGCCCTTGACTTGTGACATCTTCCTCTGGAGCGATACAGTGCAGCTACATTTATTTTTACATCACTGGAACGCCATAGACACGCTTGTGATAAAGTAGTTATGTGTGGTTTCATGTACACTTTTCATCAGTATTTGGTACGTGTGCCAAACATAGCAGGATCTTTGACGTTACAACCTCGCCCCATCGTCCAAGCTCTCCAGTGCTGGTCTTACAAGGGCGGCGGCCACAGGTTGGGAACCACGGCTTTCAAGAAGCAGTGATCACAGCTGATGAACTAAAAAAATGCAAGAATAAAAGCTTTTCAAATGAATAAATCCCATCATTTTTTCATCTTTACTTGAAACTACTTGACATCTAGTTGTACTACACTCTTTCTTCAATTATCTCCAACATTGAAGTTGCGCAAGAATCGAATGTCTAAATTCACAAACTTCTTAAAGTCGCCCACGAAAAAATGTCTACATCTTGATAGCTTCTATGTAAGAATGTTCTTGGAGTTCATTTTTAAATATAAAATACTAAAGTTCACCATGAAATAAGGAAGGAAAGAAGAAGAGCAACGAGGGAAAGACAAAAGAAGAAAGGCTGCAGGGAGGAAAGGAAGGAAGGGGAAACGGAAGACAGGAAAGATGGACAAATACAAATATTTTTCCAAACTCATGTTTTCTTTTTCCATGATTATCCAGACACGGAATACTGAAATTCAGTATCCTGGTCAATGTGCTTGGATAAGATGGTTTAGGTCATTTTTTTTTTCTACACACCAACTACTGATACTACATAGAAGAGAAAACACTGCAAGCTTTCTTTGTAGGCCCAGATGTGTCTACCAACCACGATGCTGCCATTTTGTAGCATGTTCAGTTGCATGCCGAATCTATAATTTATCCAGCTACAGAAACGCATGAATGTTTAATACGTCAGAGGCGGCAAGAGCCTGTCAAATGCATGACCTTGAAACGTCCTTTAAAACATCACAAGGCAGCAGCGCCGGGGCCAGTTAAGCTGCCAACGCCAAACAACAGGCAACACGACACGGCGGAGCTCTGACTCGTACTTGTACACACAATTCCTGTCTGTCTGCTCATCCTCTGCGCTGCTTCCTTCCCCCCCCCCCCCCCCCCTTCACACCCCGCCCTGCTCACTTTTTCTCTCTTTTTTTTTTTTTCCAGGGATGCAAAATGCAGATGAGAGGAGTCAGCCGTTTGTGCACAGTCTCAGGAGAAACTGCCAGTCAAATCCGAACATCTGTATGAATACCAAAATGCGCAGGATACAGTCGAGGATGCTAGAAAGAGAGCGGGAAGGAGGAGGGGGAGACGGAAGAGATGAGTGGATTGAGAAGAGTGAGGGGAAAAGTAGATAGCAAAGCCAGTGTTCCTCTTCCTTTATGTGTTTTTGACTGAACAAAGAGATACAGACACATTCCTTCCCCCGTATTTTCCATCAGGATATTTATTCTAAAAAGCAGCACTGCACAACAAGGGCTCGGTCCTGTGTTTGCTAGTGGGCTGAGGCGCTAACACTCCCCAGCTGATTATGTGTCTGTCTGTAGCAGTTTGAGCTGCTGCCAAAGGAATTAGGTCTAGTATTTGTGAATGCTGCTCCCCTCGCAGCAGAATGCCTCGCCGTGCCTCTCAGATTTCGAGCATTTTTAAAAGAGAGCGAGGAAGAGAGCGAGAGCGAGAGAAACAGAAAAAAAAAACATTTTAAATAAATGAAGAAAATCACTGTGGAAGCCTATTAAATTTTTAACGTAACCATTTTGTGAGTCTTCATGTGTGTTTAGGGTTCACACAAAAGGAATATTTAAAAACCAAAGCGTGCTAATTGGGACAGGAGATTTTTTTTTTCTCTCTTCAGCAACGTCTTATTCAAACAGGCTTTGGGCTCATTAACTGCTTCCATCCAGCTTTTGTTTGAAGGAAAGTGGAAAAGACATTTGAAGATAAATAATATTTTGCAATATCTACACTGACACTGTGGTGCTAAAACACTGATAGGCATTATGTGCTCATAAAATTAGCTAAAGCTTGCTCAAAGTTTGAGCGCAGAGATGAAATAACCTCAGTAGATCGGCCATATTTTGGAAAATGCAATTTGCTATAGTAGTTGAATTTTTAAACAAATCACACATATTACTAATGGGATACGCCATGCAAGATTAACATGTATTTTCAGTAAAATAAAAATAAAAAATAATAATAATTATCCAGCCTTATATCGTGGCAATTATTTAATCATCAAATGAACTAGTTTAAACATTAATGTACATTAGATGTCGATGACTGTGCGTCAGTGTGGGACAAACATGATCACGGACACATTTACTTTGATCCTTCTTAGGATTTTTAAAAGCCACCAAAGGAGATGCAGCATTTCCATTCATCCTTGCATAACTTTATCGTCCATATTAGACATAATCCAACTAACTGACACAGGAGTTATCGTTGTCGCTATCTATAATCCGCTGTAAAGCTCTGCACAGTTAGTCGTCATTGGTAACACACCGCAGACAGACTACTGCCCACATATGTCGGCTCCAATGAGTCCTTCAAACAAAGTCACTGTCCTACACATCCAGCTACAGAGACAGTATTTATAACAACCACACCAATAACACAAAAGCACAAACTCACCCAATGTGACCATTTAAGCCCATTTAAAAGTCGGTGCTCTTCACTCAAAGTAGAAGATTTCTCGGAGCGGGTGTTTACCACTTGTCCTTGTCTGAGATGCACTTAGTAAAAGTCAGGAAGACAACTATTCTGCATGTTGATGAAACATTATCTTTGCTGCTCTCTGTGTGTTGTGCATTAAGTCGAATCGACAAAGTTGATTTTGACAAGAAACGTCCACCCTTAAATACTAGCCACTTTTCATCTCTGCTGGTTTTTGTGAATTACAATTGAAGTTGGCCAAACACCATTCTATGATTTCCCCGGAACAGATAATAAACCCTGCAGCAGTCTGAGAGGAGAGGCTTAGAGTTAAGTAAGGAGTTTCTCATCTTGAAATTAGTGTTGGAAAGCAGAGCGCTTGGCTACATGGATTGCAAGTTAGTTTTATTATTATCACCAGATTTGACATGGCGATGAGGGAGATTTGCTGCTTTAACCACCTTAAGACATACAATTCTAAATGAAACGTAAAAATTAAAAGAACTAATAAAAAGGGATTTTCAATTCACAGATTGATTAGAGAAAACTTGTGCTATAATCCATTTTGTTATTGTTCACTTAGTGGCAGAGCCCTGGGTTTATGTAGATCTCACCTGGGGCCTTTCTTTGTTTTCATGCATTAATTTAAAAGTGAGGAAAGCACCTCCTGACCTGCACTGATCAAAGATGATCATGGAATAATTGGCCAATCTGAATTTCTGGCTGTTTAACTGGTAGATAACAAAAAAAAAAAAAAAATCAATCAATTCTTTATGACGTCTCAAATCACCTTCATTGCTCCTAAAATCAATACTCACCTTTGAAACACAAATGTCTACTGCTACCTGGTATGTTTTTATGTGGGGTAACATTTAAATCTCTCAACAGCACACAGTCTGTGGGCAGCAGCTAATAAATTCCTAACACACCCCATCTTATTAGTTCTGATGTGTAACCTTGGAGCACATGATGTTATGCCTGAGGGTAGTATAGTCAAAGCACACTTGTGTGTATACATTTAAATAAATATATAAATAAATATTACACAAACTCACACTACTGGGTCCTATCAGTCTTCCTGATGCACGTTCATTAAAGCATTTAAGACCAATGAACATTTCCTTTGTTTCCCCCTTATCTCTTCCACTCTTGATCCATATCCTGTTTTAACTCTTATTTCTGCCAAACACTGCACACTCTCACTGATGTAATCTTTAGATACAGCCTACACATTACATACAGTGTTCTTACATCAGTCTTATGTTCCTTTGCATGCTGACATAAGGCTGAAGGCCTCAATGTTTCATAACTAAGTCAGCCCGAAAGGAATTGCCTTCATTTCGGTTAGCATTTCGATGGCATTTCACTAACAGTAGCATGTGCACAAATATTATTCATTGGACAGTAAAAGTCAGCCACCCATCATGAAAACAAATGGACGCACACACGATTCCAAACAATACTATTGAGTGCATTCAGAGAGAAACGAGGTTTTCTATTACAGGTCAAAAATACAGGAAGATAAATGGTTGCTGGTTTTTATTAAAGAACCTGTCACTCGGCGGCCAGGATGGAATGGATGGATAGATAGATGTGACGATGAGTCTGAGGATGGTGAGCGAAGCTGATAAAGTCCTCATGCTGGCAGTAGAAATGGGCTGGTTACCAATACCAAGGTTTTAAAAAGCCACAAAATTTTTCAACAAATTGTTTAAAGCTTTTTTTTACTGAGAGGCTGGAGAAGGTGCTGCACAGATCAGTTTTCTCTACATGAACTGAGCACAGAGTAATGCGATATTGCCCCTCCTGCACTTACTGCTGCACACTGCTGGCCAGCAGGTTTTGAAAAAAAAAACGGCTACTGCACTTCTGCTTCCTGCTTTGAAACATGTCAGGGTGTGCTACTCAGGAGGTGACACCCATCACTCTTACTAGGCCGGCACAATGTAACAAACCACTCAATTGCTGGAATATTGTTCACTGTTGTGATGATGTTATCAACAGTGGCTAACACAAGTTTTTCTCTCTCTCTGATATTTGACAATCGCAATGTTAAACTCCTCTGCACGAGTTTTAGTGTCCCACGATCATTTACACCAGGTGAGCATCAAGGGTAGAAAAAAAGTGTAAAAAAAAATTTGGATGAATATTTTAACTGAGATGCGGAATGAATGCACAAAACCTCAAATATTATATTCAATCCAGTTGAATACTCTTGCATGAATTCTGTCCTGGACGAGCCACTTTGCACCAAAGAATGTTATAAGAGATTTGTTTATCTAACTTTAGAAAGCAAACCACTATTTTTCTTTTAAGGTTTTACAATCCCAAATTGTGTGTGGTATGACAATGCATTAAGGTTCAAATGCAATTTAAGGTTGTCTTGATGTCTAGAGGAGAGGATATTTTTGTGTTTTCACAAAAACAAAACATTTAACAAATCTCAAACAGTGATGTAAAGAATATGTTGAACTGTAGATTAAAAAGCAACACAAAACAGTGATTTGGCCACTTATTTTGGTCCTGATTTGGACACTAGATGCTGATACCAACTTTAGTTTGAAAACCAGCAGTCTGTTACAGCCATGTGTTGAATGAATGGACATAGAAAACTATTTTAGAGCACTGTTGCTAATCCTCCCAATTTTCTTCACTACCAGACCTTTGTGAATGTGATATTGTAAGTATTATTGTTGCAACAATGGCAGTGATTTGATGTGTTGTGCAGTACCAACTCTTCTAAATGTTATGATGGCAACTGATAAACTAGCTAACATCAGCTTGTTTGTACACCCAGTGTTACTATGCAGATAGTGGGCCAGTAAAAGTTAGAATACTCTAAAGAAGAAGCATATTTACTTCACAAGGAAACGCTGACAAACTTTGTCAGTATGTCTTTTTTGCTAAATGTTATGTTTTAAAATCAAAATGTTACAGGTTACGTTATTCTAACTAAACTAATGAATGTGTTATAATATCTTAGAAGCCATATAAGGTGCACTCATGCTTTTTAGTTAAAAAAAACATGGTATTTTACTAAATGTTACCCTACCAGCCCAAGCCTACTGCCCAGTAGTCATGCAAACATGTTAACTTATTACTAAAAACACAGAAAACTTGAGGGCAGTCAGTGGATGTTCAAAATTCCTGCATATCTATTCGGTATTCCTTCCTCTGCATAGGCAAACAAACTCCTACTGTGT
The DNA here is from genome assembly GCF_000485575.1 of Poecilia formosa. Taxonomy (NCBI): domain Eukaryota; kingdom Metazoa; phylum Chordata; class Actinopteri; order Cyprinodontiformes; family Poeciliidae; genus Poecilia; species Poecilia formosa. The sequence goes on along the minus strand of NW_006799991.1, from coordinate 461,967 downwards.
GCACATTGCCTTGATTTGCAGCATCTCTACTCATGCAACTTACATGCAATACTTTGGATGCACTTTCTCTCACATGTTTAAATCCACCCAGATTTTTTATTTTTTTTTAAACAAATGTACAGTCCACTCTGCTGCAGGGAAAAATCCTTCTTGCTGCAGAGTTGTACAAAGGCAGCAAAGCAGGGGGGGAGTGGGAGACACTTACAATCACGGTGTTAACATAAAATGGGTGCTATCTTCTAGTTAAACACATCCCTTCCCTTTTTTGTGTTTTTCCAGTTTCCCCATTCCTCTACACGCACCCACACAACTCCTATCATCAAAATTTTCTGCCTCCAGAATTTTGAGACTAACCCCCTGCTGCAATCGTCTTCGCTGCAAGAACCTCACACGCTGCATATGAAATAGTTGAACTGTGGCACTCCGTTGGCTGTGTATAAAACACAAGTACTATAGACGCTGACAATAAACGTATAAGTACAACCTGCGCTAGCTGAATAGAAATGCTCAAAATGAATTGGCAGCCTTCCTTACCATCTTAAACCCATTCCACTCCATTTGGGAGATGCCAGCCGTTGTCTCACAGTCCCCTCTCTCCTCAGTTACACCAACGCCTCAGAAAGGAAAAACCCCCCTTCCTACACTGTTTAACTCTCTCCCTGTCTTCTCTGAGACTGCCTCCTTATTTTTTTCACCTCCTCTTCTTCCTCTCCTTATCCTGAATCTTAGCTCACGGTGGAAGACTTCGCAGCTGAGCTGTGAGGAGCAGACATCGCCTTCATCCGCAGATGCTGTGAGGAGAATGATGAGTCTGGAGGAGAGCGCTGAGCTGCAGCAAGACACTCTCTCTCCCTCTCTTTCTCTCTCTCTCTATTTCTCTCTCTCTCTTCCCAACCCTCCTTGCCCCCACACCCCTCCCTCACTACAACCTCCCGCCCAGTCGCCTGCTCAGCTGGACGGTCAGAGCCCGCCCTCTTCGCTCCGGCAGCTCTCTCTGAAAGCCTGTAATTGGCTTGTGGTGTTGCCCGTCACCTACCCCTCCCTTCAGCATTAACACCTTCGCTCTCTGGCTGGCTCTGAGCCCTCATCGGCACACGCCAACCTCTGGCTGCTTTGGCAGAGAAAAGGCTCTCTGAATCCCAGCAAAGCAATCAATCGGAGCTGAAGTCTGTGCTTGAGTGAACCGAGCAGAGCAGAGCAGAGCGGAGTGATTGCAGCCTCAGGCGTTATGGTAATAGGATGCCTGTGCAGCACTGTGTATATAAATTAGCTATTACTGGGCACATGTTAAATCCTCTGTACATTACACTGCTGTAGTCACAAACCATATCTCTTCATTCTGCACTTCTTGTCTTTCAAAGACATAAAGACTTTGATCAAACAAACGGATTTGCGTTATTACAAAACAGCAAATTAAACTCTGTCTTCGTGTCAATTGTTTTAAGTTGCTCAGTAATAAAACGGCCCAAATAAATTCGGGATAAACATGATGCATGCATTGATAGGCTGATTGTTTCTGGTTTTGCTATTTTTCACTTTAAAAAAAAAAAAAGCAATGTGCATATTTGTCCAAGCAGCTTTAGTGACTTAATATACATATCCCCATTTTGTACCCACGCATTGCCACTTCATTCGGGACATATTTTCATAAATTATGCAAATAAATACAGGGGCGCCTCCAGAGAGTTTTCAAAGTGGCAGCCAGATGGGGGCCACTTTTAATGTTGAGGTGAAACACCAAAATGAAATGCATTGTGCTATACAAATACGTACTGGGGTAGGCTCTACAGCAGGGGTGTCCAAAGTCGGTCCTCGAGGGCCGGCATCCTGCATGTTTTAGTTCTTTCCCTGGTTTAGCGCACCTGGATCAAATAATGGCTCATCAGAGGCCAAAGGAGAACATTGACTTGCTGAGGAGGTTGTTACTACCACTAGGGAGAGAACTAAAACATGCAGGATGCCGGCCCTCGAAGACCGACTTTGGACATCCCTGCTCTACAGTTTTATAATAAAATCAAGCAAAACTGAAGCTGTAATACGGTGACTGGATGAAAATGACTGTGTCCCCCACTCACCATGACTGTTATCAGTCAGCCAGCTGGTTGTAGGGAGCAAGATAAAAGTCCGTTCCCAGCCCACGAACTTAAAAAACAAAAACAAAAAATCTAGTAAAAAGCCGAGAGAGTGTTGGAGAAGATGAATGAAGTAAACTGAACAAAAGCGTGGGAGCGAATGTCCATATAGCCCCGTCCTGTGATGTACAATAGGGAAAAAATATAGAAGCGCTAACCAGAATCCACTTTTTCTCATGAAAACTAATTAAGAAATGTCCAGCAAAGCTCTGTGATTGGCTCTGTGAGGAGGTGGGGATGCAGGGGTTGGTGCTCTGGGATGAGCTTGGAGGAGAATATGAGTAGGCAGTAGCGATGCATGATGTGAAGGGAGCAGCTATAACTATTTTTTATTTGTGTAAGTTGCTGTTTTTATGCATAAAATAGATGGGGTTTGGTCGTTTGGCTCCATGTAAATTTATTTATTCTTTATCACAGAAGTTGCATGGATTTATGCTCACTGTTGTTACTGTAACTCACGGGAAGCCTCTTCTTTCTTTTCACGAGTAATTCGTTCTGCGTCTTTTGTAAACCAAAATCTAGGACCAGTTCTGATTTGGCAGCCGACCTACTTTTCATGTTATTCCAATCCAGTTACTCTTTGAAAACTGTTTCTACTCCTATAAATAGAAAACCACGCTGACCTGTAAATGTTCTCTGTTCATTTAATTGAACTAATGCATTATGATAAAAAAAAAAAAAAAACTATCTTGAAGCCATTTTTAAAGAAATCTTTCATAACTTGGGAACAAAGCTGCCTTTCACTGAAATCATCCACCTTCCCTTTATCCCATACAGACAGGAAGAGGGAGCTGTTACCTCCTTTTACACAGTTCTGCTCTTGGCTGAACCTTCAAATGTAGATTTGCTCACATGCATACACCCACAAGGTACTGAGACGTACGTCGCCTTATGTCATTTACATTACCAAATCATGGGAATTAAATTACACACCGGTTTACAAACAGATGCATTTAACCTAGAAAAGATATCAACAGGAACATATAGTCATCTGAGTTACATACAGAATTATGCAGGCATGGTGTCAATCACTAATGCCAAAGCAATAATCAATCAGAACATTTGCCAATACTGCCTTAATTCTGAATATTAACTTTTAACAATAATTACAATCCTTCTGTAGACCTGCAAAAACGTTCAAAAGTCTGAGAATGTTTTAAAACTCATGGCAGAGTTGAAATTTCAAGTCACATGTAAAGGTTATTTGTATATAAAAATAAAACTGAACTGCAGCACCTTCCACAGTTACAGGCACCTCTGGCAGAGATGGGTGAAAAGCATTTAATGCAATATTTATTATTTATTGATAGCAATAGCTATCGCTATTAAAGATTTTTACACATCTTCACTTGGGTGCAAATAAATATGGGGATTCCTGCAAACAATACACCCCTAACTTAAAATTGTCCAATTTGAACATTCATCATCGGCTGTAACCCTTCATTGTGATCCGTACGCCTATAGTACACACACACTGCATGTGTATGTAGTCCACAATTAACATTTCATTATGTAGCCTACAAATGTAGGAAGTCGTATATTGAATTACTCAAATTAATTCAAAATGAGCAAACAAAAGCTGGCAGAAAAAACTGGGGCTGACAAAAAGGCAGCTCCACAGTGTCTCTGCTTCCTCTCTGACCTCTCCACCTGTCTGGTTAGCGGCAGCTAGCAAGCTAGCCTGGTGGAACTATGTCCCTCACATACTAATGAGAGTCTCTACTACGCCCTCAATTAGGGCAGAGTAGTACACACACACACACACACACACACACACACACTCACACACACAAAGGCAGGGGAAAGGCGGGTTGTACAAGCTTCCTGTTGTTTCATATAGAAAAAGGGAAATATGCTGGCACTACAAGCAATCGGACTTTATTTTTACAAAATAGAGTGAGAGTAACATGGAATGAATCTCAATGAAAATGGATTAAAATAGAAACGTGTCTTTGTCTCTCTTTCCTTTGTCACATGCTTCTTCATCTCCTCTGCTTGAGGAGAGGGAAGCAAAATTTGCAGCTGAATGCTACAGACAACAGACCCTCAGCTTTCCATCCATCTCTTATCCGTTTTGCTCAGACCTTTTTGTTTAATAAAGATTTGGGTTGGACCTGAGAAGAGACAGACTTTGTACCAAATTCCTTCCAGACTCGTGTCTTGTATTGGTTTTTGTTTTTTTCCAATTTGATTCTCCAAAGAACACAACATTGACTTAGTCACACGTCACCTCGGATAATTTTGCTTTTGTTGCGTCTCCCTTTACAGTAACATAACGTGGGTGATTGTTTTTCTATTTCATAATGGACAGAGTTGTGAGCTTGTTTTCTCTGCCTCTGATGTGATCTAAATAGGCTTTTTTTCTAAATGAGAATATGATTTGAAAGGGAAAATAGTCTCTCACAGTTTTCTTGCATGGCGCGTTATTTCACTAGATTGCTCCGCGGGATCATGATTTTAGAAAGCAACAACAATGACTGCCACTACTCAGTAAATTAGCTATAAATGCAATCTGTTCCCATCGGTGTGTTGCGCTACACAGTGCTCGTTGTCGTGACATAAAGCTGGAGTTATATTAGTGCCCGTGCATTATAATGGAACAACATGGGGAGTGTTTTAACTGTTCCATTAAAGGAATCCATGTTGAGATGCTTACAAACTTCAATGCCAGTAATACGGCAGTACAGGTATTGGCTACTTTCTCCTCCTTTGCATGATCAAATGCAATATGGCAATGAATAAAAGCAAAAAATGTCAAATAAGTAATTAGGCTTAATGATTAAGAGGTCCACTCGTTTAGTGGTATTTCCATTTAATAAAAAAAGAGTGCATAGCATTGATTGGATGCATTATTTGGCCTTTAAGATGATGACTGAAGCTAAACAGTATTTTTTTTTTTTTTTTTTTTTAGAAGATAAATTATATTTCTTTGCTCCTGCAGCAATACGAAAGTTAAAAAGCTTTTGTGGCTTTAGCCCAGGAGAGCTGGCCACCCTGTCAGCAATGTGGAAACCCCATCTTACTTATTGGCTCTGGCTTAGCTCCACAAACACACACACATACATCAGACCAAAGCAAAAATAATGAATAAATACACAAACACATGCACATGATTCAGCATGAGACGCCGATATAACCTTGAGAACAACACACTTAGACTTCAGTAAAATGAACACCTGCCACATTTAGACAAGTTTTTTTTTAAAGAATTATTATATTCACACATTGTTGCATTTTCTACCCTTTATAGACAAACACAAGTTTGCCGCCCTGCAAATGTAGGTCTAACAAGCTGTGATTAGCAAGGTAATAAGTCAAGTTATCTGCTTGGGGAGCCAAGGCTGCAGTCCGTGGTTTTCTTGACCCCAATTATATGAAAACAGACACATTTGTCTTTCTTGTAAGTAAGGCAGAAATGTAATGGTGCAGACCTTTTGTATGCACAAGATGGATTTTTCCTAATTCATAAAAAAACGAACAAAAATGGCCCTTGACGTGAGAATTCTGACTGGGAAAGTCAGAGTTCACTGGGATGCACCGAGTTCATCATCCCATTATGGCTGCCACCCAAACAGAATATAGTTGATGGTTTTAACCATTTATAGGCACAACTGGTTTATATCTCACTAAACCTGTGAAGTACACTGTAAAAGTAATTAGCTCTATAAAAAGCCCTAGTCGAGTAAAACATCATCACTATATTCAAGCTCAAACTTTCAAGACAAAAAAAAACACACAAAAAAACAGCATAAGCAGACTCATTGCCACATACTTTATGACGGATACTGATGTGGCATCACTTACTGATTCCACATCACTTAAAGTACAAAAGCACTTTAAACCATAGGAACAATATGATAGAAGAATTCTGCATACATTACACAGTAACTATATCTACAGTTTAATAATAATAATAAAAAAAAATTCTAAAATGTTCACGGCTTCCCAACTCTCTTTGCAACATCATCTTGTTTTAACATCTGGATGTATTTCCCAAAAGCCAAATTTGTCTTTCTCAAAAACATGAAAACATAGGAACCTTTCAGAGAGTTGAGTCCAGCGCCTATTGCACAGCAATAGGGGAGGGCATCGCTCCACTATTCTGTTCCCCACAAAGCCATGGAGATCTCACTTCCCTTTCCCATCTGATTAGAAAGACTTTAAACCTTGAAACTGTTTTTGTTTTTAAAGTCATCATCTTTCAAAACCTCAATATACCTCGAATCTGCTAACCTGTCTTTGGCTAGCCCCATCGCACATTAAAATGCACCTCATTTTCAACTCGTGTCATACCATGACACTTGTAGCAGCTGCCAATGCGAAGCATTAAGGCCAGGATCATAAAAATGCTTTCAGCTCGTGCTTCCAAGACGTTGCTTCGGAAAGCAGAGTCCCAGCTAATTGTCATGAACTCCTCTTGCCCTCCAATCTCCCCAGCTTCCTTAAACCCTCCCAATCATAGACTTTAATGGATTAACTGCAGGCTGCGTTGTTCCTCTTATGCACTGAGATGCTCTTGCACAGTATATCTCTGTCACTTCCTGGCAAATTGGTTTGTTGATACTGAATCTAAAGGTCTGAACGGTGGCTGTGCTGCTCGGGTAGCAGCCGGTTCTGATAACAAGTGTGAAAGAGAAGGTAAAGAAACGCGTGTGCAGTGTTGCAGGTTTGCTTTAAAAAAAAATGCAGAGTGCAGGCAGTGATAATTGTGGGCGCTCTCGGTGTGAGTCTTGTTAACTGTCAGGCGCAGCGTTTCAACACCTGTCTTATGTTTCACTCTGCATAATAAGGCTTCTATATAAAAAACGTGAGGATGCCGGTTGAGGTGTTACCTCAGCCCGCTGAAAGAAAATACCTCGATTATTAACAAGGGGAATGAAAACTTTTTACTTGTTTATTTATTTATATGTTTGTTTCGCGAGAAAAATACTCATCTTTGCAATTTCATATCGGGTTCAGATAAAATTAATGCAAACAGGGACACGAGGCAGAAAACACATTTTCAAACAGAATTATCACCATTACACAGAAAGGCTGCAACACTTTCACGGGAGACAAAACCATATTTCAGCAGAGCTCAGGAGAACAATGAAATCCTTATCGGGTCTGAATAATTTCATTTCCAAATATCACCTAATTTACAGCAGCTGATGCACCAAAACGTACATTCATACATTTATTAGCGCAGTATTTTCTCCTTTACTTGTTTTTTTTTTTATTTATTTATTTTTTTTAATTCGCCCTTGAGGGATGGATTTAGTTAGTCTATTGAAGTTCTGGCAGAAGTAGCATCTTGCCGGACTACTCAGACTGATGACTGCCCTTTTTCCTGGCAGGTGTCCACCCTCTGCCGGTAACAATCAGCAAATGGGAATCACAGACTTCAATGTGTCTGCGTCCCCTGACAGCGTCGAGCTCAGCGTCGCCGAGCCCCAGACACCGAAAAGCTGTTCACATGATAACACGTCGCCTTCTCCGCACAACAATAGCTTGTTTGGACTCGGTTGACTTTTGTAAATGGCACATTTACAATGTTTCTTTAGGTAGTTTCATGATCAGAGGTTTGTGAAGCAGCGGCTTTTGTGACGTGTGTTGAAGCCGCAGCCTTTCTTCTGCTTAAAAGCGCGGAAAGATGGGCGTGTTTCTGCCACAAAGGCTGCTCTTCAAAGGAAACGATGTCCAAGACAGGAACACGTTCAAGAAGAAGCTGAGATGTTGTGGTTAAAAGCTAGTCAGGAGTGCATGTGAAGCATGAATGCCTTAAAATCCATTCACAAAGCTCAAGTTTTGTAAATGGTAATAATGCATTTTCTTTAACATTGAGGCTCACTATAAATGTCAGACTTGATGTTCTAATTGGAGCCTTCCCCTGGAAATTGGTCCACTATCTAATAAAATCAAAGAATTTTCTTAACATTTAAAAGCTATAGATTTGCAGCTCGTACAATCAGAAACATCCTGCTGACGCGCCGACTGAAAATATGCCAGTCATTATTGACGGGCACAATTAAACAGCATTAGCTTACTGTACGCAGAACAAAAAGTAGATATATTTCACATTTTGGATAGTCTATACACAAAGAAACACACATTAAAACCCTCACAATTTACAAGTACATCTGTGATTTACATGTTGTATAAATCTACACTCCTTAAGGATCTTTATTTGGTAATAAAACATAAAGCTAATCTAGTTGGAGCGCTACCCTGCTCTGACATCCTATTTCCTGTGTGACACTGGGCATGACACACAGTCAGCTTAACCCCTGCCTGTGTCACTCTCCCTGCTAGAAACTCCTTAGATCAGAAGTGAATTCTTCACGCTGATCCCAGAACAAGGCTCCGCTGCATTTGTCACAGCCACTTTCTTCAACTTTAACTCAAAGCCGTTTGCTTTGGCTGGAGCTCTGCAGACTGCGCATATGTGACAGGGGGCTGTTTGAAAGCCACGACTTGAAAAGCTGTGTTTGCTAAATGGCGAGCGAATGCTTCACCATGTAGGTTCTGCGTGACGTCCGTATTTAAAATGGGCTTTTTAGGCAGCCTTTGTTTTTTTTTAAATAGTTTGCCAAGTTGGATTTAGCTGAACTTGAATCATAAAAGAAGAGTAAATGTTGTTGTTGGGTTTTTATTACTACTAATAATCTAATAACGGTGCCATACATCTATATTCCGCCACTTTTACTCGGTTCCTCCTGAATAAAATGATTTCCAACAGAAATCCCATAAACCGTGGTTTAATCTCTTTCTAAATACAGCTGTTCTGTGAAGGCTTAAAATGTTACAGAATAGTTTTCTAACAATGTAACCAATTAAGAGTATGCAGAAGAAATAAGCTTCAGCAGGCTGAGGTGGGAGAGACACTCTATTTCAACAATTGTTGCCAGGTTTCTTCACTAGTCAAACCTTTATGGGAGGCTGGCAAAGAGAAAGCCACTGCTGGAGAAAACTCAAATCAAGACTAAACTACAGTTTGGGAAACTCCATTGTCAAGTGGAATAATGTTCTTTGTTTTTTATGGCCACCAGACAAGATGCTAAGTTTGGTCCTTACAAACACTGCACATCACCAGAAGCACACTATCCTCCCTATGGAGCAGAAGGAGTGTCACATTTATTTTCCAGCAATACGGTGACCCAAAGCATCCAGCTAAAGTTACACAAAAATGGCTTGAAGACAACAAGGTGGACATTCTGGAGTGGCCCAGTCAAAGCCCAGACTGTAATCTGACAGAATTTGTGGCATAACACATGCACTCCTGACTAAATTTCACATTATAGGGTTTGTTTTTGTCAAACAATTGGTATTGTTAGTTTTCTTTCTCACATAGACTTCTGTTTATAGGCCAAGATATAACATTTTAGGTTTGTCTAATCACAGCACTTCTTGCACATGTAGGCTGTGCAGTTGTACCATAGCCTTTCCATTTTTAATTGACACATGGAACAGCGCTCTGTCAGGTAGTTTGTGCTTGGGATTTAGTTTTCAGAAATGAATGGTTAATGGCAAGACCTTTACAAAACTCGCTAATACACAAAGCAGAATTTAAGCTTTTTTGTTTCAGGTGTTTAGGAGCAGAAATGGATTGAAAAGTTGCAAAACTGTGGAACTCAAGGAACGGAGTCTGTAAAAATATCACACCACTAAAAAAAAAAAACAAACAAAAAACATTTATGTTTATGCTTGTAATGTAACAAAATGTGAAAAAGTTAAAGGAGTATGATAAGTATTAGCCGACTATTTTAAACAACAGATAGTAACGTTAATAGTTTTTAAGGCTGTAGCCGAACAGAGATGCAAGGCGGCTTGAGTGGAGCCCCGGAAGGCTTAGATATGCATTCACTGTTTGATCTGGCATGTGTTCTGGCACCGAGCGTGTATTCTCAACAGGACTCTGGTGGATTAGCATCCATTTGGACGACAGAGTGGTCCGCAGCTTGAGGTGACATTCAACTTCAGGAGGCCAGCAGTCCTCACATGGATCATAAAGTTCTGCCTTGCTTTTGTGTTTTAATTACATGTCCTGGGCATACAGGCACGTACAACATTAGTTTCATTCTGATTCACTTCAAGTGTGACGAAAAAGAGAAGAAACATCTTACTGGAACGTCTCGGGGTTTGAATTGGGCGTATGATGGGTGGCTGTAGGGCTGTGGGGTCAGAGGATCATGGGGGTTTTACTGGTGGGCTCGGGGCTGTGAGGACGGCAGCCCGTTTCACGTTTGATCCCGGTCGGGGTACATCCATCCTCTCAGGGTGACTGCTGTGGTCCATCTGGTGCAGGCTTTAATCACAACTCCCCCAAACGCAAACACAAACACACAACACCAACACTAAACACACAGAGCTTCCCACCCGAGACTGCTGCTCTCACTATGAGATGCTTTTATTTACATTCTTTGTTTTCTCATCTCTCCACAATTTCTCTATGGAAATGATTCCTATTTTCCTCTTTCTTAGATTCTGCTGCTTAGACCTGAAGCTGGAAAAAGAGTAATGCCTGCTATCTGTCATGGTGATTTAAACCCCATCAAAAATCTTGCTATCAGATCTGCATAAATGACTGCACCGTGTGACTTTTGATAAGGGGTAACCTTTCAGAAATTAGACGCATCCAGAGTCCTTTACAAGGCTGGCCATCGGCACCGGGGACCACAGCATGCCCACGCTGCAAAAAAAAAAAATCCATCTTTGAAAATGTCACTTCATGCTTGAAGAGAAGCAAGGGTGTAATGCACCAGAAAAAACTCGACCGGTTTCGGCTTAAATGCCTACACGCTTCTAGACATGTTTCAGTTATTTTGTGTTGTCGAGACGTTCGGTTGATTAGGGAGGAGTCAGGGTGGAAAGCACACGCTGTACTATGCAAAAGCTGGTTGCACTCTAGAGATAGATGATGGACTTTGTACAAAAAAACCTCAGCAAAATTTTATTTGAAATTTGCTATAACAACAACAACGTATTTAAAGGGGCAGTATTACGTATTTTTCAGAAAGATAATGCTCTTTTATAGCACAATCAAGTAATCAAGTAGGTAATTATGTTCCACCAGGTGTATGCTAATTGCTGCTGACGCTAGTCTGGTGGAACTGTGAGGAAAGGCAGGGGTGAGGGGTGAGGGGTGCTCTGTTGGACCAGACCAGAATTTTCACCTCAACTATACAGAGCGCAAAATAATGGTAAACCTCCCTAATGTCATCATTAGGCTTGCTAGCTGGCTGAAAGAGGCTTCTATGTTTTTTCTCACAGGAGCAAACAAAAGCAGCACTGATGCTCACTTTCAGAAATTTCTAAATCTTTTTGATGCACCGTTCCTTCGGACCAAAGTCCTTTAATCACGATGCAATGAAATGTGAGTTTTCTTAAGCTGTACAACTTGCCAAAAGAAGGTAGCCACACATTTCCAGCATTTAGGAAATATTTACATTACTCAAGGTTTCCATGGATGGCTGGATGGATATTTTAAAACTAAAGCTGGCGGTTTATGAGAGCTACAAGTATGTGTCTCAACCAGCTGACTGCAAGCTAGCTACCAGAGCACATAGCCCTACTAACTGACCAGCTAATATCAGTTTGTTTTACTCAGTGTAACTCTACAAAGAGCAGACAAGCAAAAGGGGAAACTATTCTAAGAAATACAAAATGTAGTTGCAGTTCATTTAGAAATTTTTACTTAATTGTATCTTACAAGATCAAAATAACCACAGCATATTATTTTAGCTGAAAAAAAAATACAACTAAGTTTTTGCTTCAAATAAAATTAAATGGATCACATGTATAGTTTAGAAACAAAGATTACCTGTATACCTGTACTCAAAGTATACCTGTACTTTGAGTACAGGCATACAAAATGTTGGATATGTTTGAGGGCGCTGCAAGTGGGCTGCAGTAACTTCAATGGTCTCCCTTTCTTTACACTGATGCACAAGTCCTCTCTGCATCATTTATTCATGGTAACGGCAGATACTTTGCCTCATCCCCGGCAATTAAAGAATCAATGAAAACGAACCCGGCTTTGGAACTATCAATTCTAAGACGAAACAGTGTTGTTCATCAACGCGCCATGATCGCATACGCAGACAATCGCTCATCTATCGGCAGTATTGTCAGCGCCTCTGCTTCGACGCGGCGCTCAGCTGTGAAGAAAAAAAAGCAGTTTTTTCTTCACGTGACTGTTTTTAAAATGACAGGAGTGTATTTGTCTGTCCAGGCGTGACAAAAAAGAGCATCTGTTATTAAATAAGGGGGGGGGGATACCACTTAATGTCCTTTTAGACAGGAGATTGTGTTTGCATTGTGGATTTTTTTTTTTTGTGTGAAAGAGAGGGCTGAGCAGAAGCCATCTGAGTGAGATTATCAAAGACGAAGACAGGTCAGTACAGGGCTTGTACCAACTAATACCTCTTTTGTTAGGGTTTGAAAGGTTGGCATACAGATATAAAGCTGTGTTTTGAAATCGCTGTCGGTTTTACAAGAAAAGCCGAGTGATCTAATGCATCTCACAAAAATGTCTATTTTATTCGGGGAATAGGACTGTCTAAATGTAGCTGTAGACGTGTCAAACAGTCGCAGAGATATTGTTTTCATAACCGGTTTTTGTAGATAAAATATCTTGACAGATTTGCAAACACAGTACTTTTTTGTTTTTGTTTTCTTCCCAGACTTGTCCGTTTCATTATTCTCTCTGCATTTATTCCCTTTAAACAAAATGACTCCAACTGGATGGGAAAACATTGCTCTGCGTTGGCAACAAATTTCTTCCTAAAATTAAACCACTTTTCTTTTTTAAGACACTAAAACGAGCAGCAGGGAGTAAGACTGTTGTTTCCCACCTATTAAAACTGCAACAATTCAGACACACTATGGACGTTTAAGCCGCTATACTACATAAACTGTGATAATCACAAATTAGTTACGTTAATCCATACGTTCAAAACAAGCTGTCAATCAGTGTGGGACTAATATCAGATTGACTTCTTCTTCTTGTAAAGCACAATCTTATTACTTATAAAGAAATATGTATTTCTTTATTAAAGATATAATGTTAGTTTGTTTTAGTTGTCTAGTTCTGAATACACATTTAGTCAACTAAGAATTAAATGTCTGAGATGATGTAAGAGATATATCACTGGGTGTTGACCCTTCTGTTTTCGGCGTCTCATACTGCCAGGTTCACACACATAAATCACATGCACAACCTTTGCACTGTCACCCACAGAGCCGATGAACATATAGAAAATAAAGCAAAATTGCCACACGTAAGAAATCCCTGGGGATAAAGTGGCACGCTGCAAAACGAAAGAGAAGCGAAAGGAGAACGAATAGTCGGCTTGCGGCATTTATGTACAGTATTGGAAGAAAAGGTGTGTGTGTGTGTGTGGATGAGGGGTCTACATGAGCCTGCAGACACCTGCTTCATTCTGCAGTGATGGCTCCCAGCGGGACGCAGGCTCAGCTGCTGATCACTAGGCCCTCCCTGCAGCACTGGTGGCCAACACACACACACATCTTCCAACAAATGTGAGCCCTCCTCCCCCACTTCTTTGCAGCGAGTGTCTGTGTGTTTCCCGTGGCTGACACACACCACATGTGCTCACATCAACCATAAACATGACACGATGCACTCGCACAAGCTGCACAGCCCGAGCTCGTGTGATGCTGAATGTGAACTCAAATGTGAAGCGGGGTGGTCATAACTCGCTCTACTGTAGAGGGAGATACGCTATAGGCGTGATACGGTTCAGTAGCGTGTCTTTTTTTTTTTTTATATTTTACCCCTCTACAAACCCTGTAGCTGAAAGGTTTTTGCTGGACAGAGCACTGCATCAAAGCGGTATATAATTTGCAACTGAAAGCAGTAAAAAAAAAAACAACAAAAAAAGGGCTATCTTGTGTTTATTCCCTCCAACTTTTCAGCTTTTAAATTTTCAGCCGATCACCTAATCACTCTCATCTCACAAAAGCCACTGTTTGTTATTTTATGTGCCAGCACTGTGTTAATCAAGCGCCATTGTGCTCATGGCCACGATTATCATTTCTGATCCTGCAATTTGCACATATCTCCATTTCTGTGTTTCTCCGTCTCCGAGCGTCTCTTTCTTTTCAGCGTCGCTGTTCACTGTGCTTGCACCTGTTTGTGCCTCGGTGACAGCAGGGTTGTAGAGCATAAATGAACTAATTTCCTGGATACAGACAACACAGCAATCAAGGAAAGGGGAAATGCACTGAGAAGCACAGATGGAAGGAGCTAATTATTGTTATGAAATAGAGATGACCTCTAACTATCTCCTGGCTGCTGAGATTCTGTGGTGACAAATGTTTGCCGGAGTCTGTGCCACCAACCGCCATGTTTTTTTACCTCCCCCTTTTTCTTTTTTGGATGGGGTTGTTGTGGGGTTTGTGCAAGCCTCCGTTTTAAATGTTGAAACAAAAGATTGTAGTTGTCAAACAAAGCCTAGTGTCACATGGAGAACGACAGCTGCCTGCAGTGGGTAATCAGTGGAGCTTTCCTCAAATTAACAGCATTCAGCTCTGAAGCATGGAGCACACCATGTTCGTAGATGTGAGGTTATGAAATTTGGGTGTCAGTGACAGCAGATTATTTTGCAATTAGATTTTTTTTTATCATTCATTTCCCCACAAACAAATTTAGGTTCTTCTTTTAAAATAGTCATCTTAATCTCCCTAAAGCTACAAATTGAACCTGCAAATGCTCATTGTGAATGCTGGAGTAGTTGTCATTAATCGTGTACATCTCCGCGTGCTACCTGTTAATCGCTTTTGAAATTAATTTCTTTGAATGCTCCTTTAAATGCACTGCCCTACAGCTGTAACCACAGGATGCCCACACACTTGACACGCAGCTTGTTGCACAAACACACACACGCGCTGCCGTACAAATCTCTGAAGAAAATGACATTTTGGTGTCTGTCCAGGATACCTATGGATCAAATGTAAGCCTCAATAAATTAACAGTCATCAAAAGTGTTTCCTTGACCGAAAATGTGCTCATTTATTGATGCGCCGCAGTATTTAAATGGCACTAGGCGATATTGCACCATCTTAAAAATACAATGAAATCCTGCTTTTCAGACTCTGCACACCAAAGCAGCCAGAATCTTCCAGCACATTTATCTAATGTATGCAAATGATCTTGCTATGCTTAATGAAGGCACCATTAATCACTTTAACGATGCTCTTTTTTAACCAGAGTAATCATCCAGATACACACACACACACACACACGCACACACACACACAAAAACACCCACACGCACACATTTTTAAACAAACACACAAACAAATTTGCTTACACAAATGCTCACACACACAAAAAAAACTTAAAATAAATCCCCAAAATAACCCATTAACAAGCCCTTTTTTGGCCAAAAATCTAACTGTGCAGGTTACCAATAACAATGGGTTGAAATAATGTTATCCTACTTTCGTCTAATATGTTTATGATGCTCCACCCTGCTTACTCAGTCACCTGAAAATATTTTCTGAAAGGTTTCTGAGAAGATTAATCGAAAAAGTATGATCTCAAATGCATTAATGCCATGAATTCAGCTAATTTGTTTCAAATAATTTACGATCCAGCACCTTTATGAAAACAGCTGATGACAGTGGGTCTGAACAGGCAGTCGAAAGCAACAAGGCTTTGCATGGAATCCGACAAAAACGCCCTGCACCGACGTGCTCAGATTTAAAGAATTTTAAAGCAAATGTACGCTTTCACGGCCGATATTTCACCGCGTACCCTCAACCCGTTGCATTTGCATAGACTTGACGGGAACCCCTAGGTACAGTCAGCAGCAGCAGCATGACGGTGGGTTATGAAGGCTTCCGGGAGGCTCCAGGGTGTGGATCTGAGCCAGTTTGAAGGGGAGCCCGAACCAATGAAGAGCTTGCAGCAGATTAGACACCCACAGCTTCGTGTCGCTTTTTATGCGGCCAGTCAGGGATTTTCTTACAACGCTTTTTCTTTTTTAATGCTTGAACGTTGAAGATTTTCCCAAGCCTCTTTTCCCTCAAGTAATTTTTTTTTTTTACTATGTAAATTGCAGAGTAATGTTGACTCTGGTAGTAGAAAATGTTCCTGTTTTTTTTCTCTCTCTCTCTCTCCTGTTTGATGGGAATTTAACTGACATGAGAGTTGCAATTAAACGTAATTGGAAATCCGTCATCTTGCTCGTGTTTAAAGGTTATTCTGTTATTTTTATGTTTTACTTGAAGTCTTTGGAAGCAGATGCATGTAGAAAGATCCGTATTATTTTAGCGAGGACAGAAAATAAATGTTTAACATATTAACCCACTCATTCACACATGCATGCTCACGCAAACACCTCAAATTCCCCTGATAACAAGCTGACTGGCAGAGGCTAAAGACGGAGTAGGCGGCCGTAATTGAACAAACATAACAATGTAAATATTTGCTAATACAATCCACTGGGGATACGGGCAGAATCCCACAATTGATTTCCTCTCTTTCTACCTTTTGTTTTTTGTTTTTTTTGCTGTTTTCTTCAATACACACAACCCAACTGTTTTTCTTTTTATTTAAACTCCTATCTCCCTGTTCCTTTTGTGGTAAATGCGCTTCCCTGTGTTCATTAAATAGATTTAGATACATTGTTCTGTCTACTATCCTCTTACCAGGGGTGACCTGTAGCCCATCTGGGCGGGCGATGACAGGGGATCCCTGGAAAATAGCGGCGAGTGCGTCTCGGGGACGGAGCCCACGCCACTGGCTGCCAGTCCCGAGAGCTGCCCGTACCTCGCCATCATCTTGAGATGCTGCTCACAGAACACACACGCTCATACACGGATACGGGAGGAGAGGGGAGGACAGGCACAGAGATAAAAAAAGGGAGGAAAGAGAGGGAAGAGGGGAGTGAGAGACGGGAAGGAGAGCAGATAACAGCAGGTATGGGAAGGATGGTGGGAATGCTGGAGGGGGGGGAAAAAAAAACTGAAACTTGGAAGAAAAAGAGGGAGGTAGACGGGGATTTACAGAAGACTTTGCTCTCGCACAGAAGCATGTGTGTGAATGTGCACACTTACACTTGCACACACAGTTTCAGCCCAAGGTGCACAATTTCACAAGCAAGCCTATGTTAGATGGGCTCGATGGCTACCTTGGTTTTGATGTAACGTCTAAGCACTGGCTCTCTGTTTATGATTACAAAGCAGAATGAGTGAGAAGCATCCCCCCCATACCAACCAGCGTACTGCTATCAATCACCCCCCCCTCTATCTTTTGGGTGCAAAGACACACACGCAACACACATGACAGAATGGTTGGCAGCAGACGTACACAGGTGAAATGTGGACAATTGTAACGACAAATAAGGGAAATAATCTAGAAATCTTTACCTCGTTGCTCAACAAAGCAGCGTTGAGTGTTCGGCTTATTTCAAACATGTTCAGATTCGATGATGAGGTTTTTGTTCTGTCCTTTAATTTTTCTCTTTTTTTTTCTTTTGGATTCGCTTGAGTTTCTCTGCTCCCTCCTGATTTCTTCTTCAGAATCGGGAGTCAGTCTCTCTCTGTCCCGGGAACACAGAAAAATAAAGAAAAAAATCAAATCAATTGAAAAAAGAAGAGGATATGTATAAAAAAAATCCTCTTTAATTTTTGATTTGGGAGTTGTAATTTTTCAGTCCTGTTTTTGGGTTAGTTTTTTTTTTTTTGTTCTTTTTAGTTGTTTTCTTTCGCTCCCTTGTCTGCTAATGCACTTCTGGCTTGGCTGTGGCTGTTAGTTGGAGGCGATTGAGCCCAGGGTCTCCGGCGCGCACGCACAAACACACGTCTGAGGAGTCAATACGCTGTCTTTTAAAATCTCCCCAGAGTCAGCACATTAAAGGCAGGCAGTCGGTAGGTCTGTGGGTCGGGCTGGCTGGCTCCCTTATCTGTCCCCCGCACACTGGCTCACACAATACGCTCCGATCCTCACACTGCTCGCTAGCAGATTAGCCTGTCCCAAAACATAGCACTTAGTTTAAACTCCCCTCCCTTTTTGCTCTCTCTCGCTCTCTCTGTCTCGCTCCTTCTGGCTCCCTCCCTCTCTCACTCCATCGCTCTCCTCCGCATCGCTCTCTCTTCCCCCAGTTTGCTCATGCGTTCAGGCAGCTACAGTTCACCGTGTGACCACAAGGTGGGAAGACTGTTCTAGCAGCTCCGCCGCCACATCCTGTCCTCTCTGGGCATCTCCCGTCATTTAGATTTTCCTGTTTTCCTCCTTCTTTTGAAGCGTCAGTTTCTAAAACACGCAGGAACAGCGGCACAGAAACACACTCTGAAGCTTACCTATCAAGTCAGGGGCAGGTTTGCGGAGCAATGCTGTCAGTAATTAGTAATATCATATTTCTTAAGTGGAAGTAAAGTAATCGCCTGCAATGTCACAAGGAACTCCAGCAGAGTTCAGTTTTAGGATACCTCTGAGAGAAAATCGGGCTGGGCTGAGCGTGAAGGTCAGGTGGTTGTCCTTTCTCCTCAGCAGGGTGTGGCGGGGGATGACGAAGCAGCCAGTCACAGCCATGGCAGGAGATCCCAGCTCCTCAGCAAACAAGCATAGGAAAACATGAGTCACTCTTTCATTAAGTTAACACCTTTGATATTTTTAGAGCTCTGACTTCATCTGCATATCTGCAGACTCTCGTGGTATGTTAAATTCAAGTGAAAAAAAAATGCCTTGGTTTTATTGTATCATAGCGTTTATCCTACAGTGTATAACATGAATTAACAGAAACACAACAATGATTCCTTAAACTTAAACAAAATACAAATAGTGTGTAAATTTGCACATGCTCTATTAAAACAATGGCTTTTCAGACTAAACCTTTCCTGTTTTAGGTAAGTTTGGATCACCAAAAACTATTTGCTAAGTGCCATAATAATAACAGAGGGATGATAACACTATCCTAATTTGTTTTTAGGATAGTGTCAGATTCATAAGTTAACATACATTTTCTTAGTATTTGGTGAAACTGAAATATTTTGGATCTTTCAACACTGGCTTGCTGCATTTTCAGCCAGTTTCTTTTGAACAGGGCTTATGTAACTGAGACGGGTCTGTTGCCTTTGCCTCGACAAAGTCAATGGGGCTGGAATCAGAGCTTTGTGATGGCCACTCCAAAACACTGAAGTTCTTGTTGTTTTGTAACTAATGTGAAGGCATGCTTAGGGTTACTGTCCATTTTGAAAACTGATTTGGGTGATGTCTTGAGAAGTCGCTTTAATATTTGCGCATAGTTTTCAAAGACCCCAAACAGCATGATGTCACAGCCCCCGTACTTCACAGCTGAGATGATGTTTAAGGATTGCAAGCTTCCCCCCGCCCCTTTTCCTTCGAATATAACAATGCTCATTATGGCCAAACACTTCAATTTCAGTTTCATCAGACCACAGGACATGTCTCCAAAAATTAAGCGTCGCACACATTAGCAGCATCAGACATGTGTCAAGAAATAAGAACCTATTATTTTCAATCCACACTTGCTGGGTCTGGTCAGTGGCTGGTGCTCCAAGGCACAACACCCAGCAATCCTTTAGAAACCGGTTATATTAGGAAGCATCAATACTACTGATAAAGCTATACACAGCTGGAGTCTAATACTCTGTTCTTTCTTGGCACACTATGTCACGACACATGCAACTTATGCTAAGTTTGCCGAATGACGCACATCGTTGGATGAGAAAAATGGAAGTGCTCCTAATATGTGGCCCCCTTTAGAATATTTGTTCCTGGGTGCATTTCCAAATTATAATCCATCTTGTTATGTTGCTTCCGGAGTTATGACTTCTTCATCACTGAGTGGCCTTTCAGCCTATCTTACTAAGGGGTTGGTTCACTGTAAAAAATGACAGTCTCTTACTACCTTCTGGCATTTTCCGCACATTGTCTTTAGCTTTTGTTCTGGAGGTGATTTGCATTTCCTACCAAAACACGTTCATCTCTGGGACCCAGAGATGAACGCAGAAACGCAGGAAGGCTTTTATAATTATGCATACATTGTCTGAACAGATGAACCTGGCATCTTCATGAAAATTGGCTAAAACCGACTTTTGAAGGTCCTTAACCCTTGTGTTTAGAAATGGGATCCAACCGACCCCACACCAGTAAAACTTGTATCATTTGCCACAGTCCTCTACGTTTGCCTCAGTCCTCGCACGCACAAGGGTTAATTTGTTCTCCTTTAGGTTTTTCTGATTATTGTCTGTATTTGTCCTGACCAGAATTATTTCCAGCTGTATTAGTATTTATTTTAAACAAAAAACAAACAAACAAACAAAAAAAAACCAGTAGGACCTTATTTCAGCCAGCTGACCTTCAGATGTGGCTTTACGCTCATATGAAACAGGATTGGTTTAACTTTGATGCTGGAAGCCAACCTATGTCTAATCTGCTGCAGGAGAAGGTATAAATGTTCTTGAACTCAACCAACACTGTCCAAGGATTATATTCTATAAATGTTAATAGGATCATTTTCGCTTATCAAACCTTTGACCTGTCTTACTCCTAACGTCATCTACATGGCAGAGGACTGGTTCCCAGTTCTTTAAATGTGCTTTTCACTGTCTCGAATTAGAGTCAGGGAAGTGGCCAGTTAATAGCTGCCTATTGACACTGGACCATCTGTTTAGGTGGCTGCTGTCCAGCACATGCGATGGAGGAGGGGGTCGAGCAGAGGGATGGAGAGACGGAGAACGTGGTGGACACAAAACATGAAAGGGACGAAACGATTACGGAATTGCAAACTGAACCGCTAGCAAATTGCTGGTTTAACTGATATTTATGTCAACAGAGAAGGTGAAAAATATCACAAAACTCGTACCATATGACAGTGTTTACACATTTTAAATTAGCACATAGCCCTGTTTTTGTAGCATTTTCATCTGCTGCAGAATATGTGAAAACATCATCAACAACATTGCTGTGTCGTGGCACCATTGTACTGATTCGGCTCCAATTCTGTTTTTTTTTTCTTTTTCACTTAGAAAAGGACTGCTTTAGCCACATCTCTGTCTCGTAAAGCTCATGGTCTCTGGGGACAGCTGGTCCGGCACAGCCCTGGGGGGAGCTGTCACTTGAATCATCCAAAGTGAGGGCTGATTCCTCAGTCAGCTGCCTCTCAAGCCTTCCTCTCTGACCCAGCCTCACTCCCCTGAGCCCCCTGATTGCTGTCACCATAGTGATTCTCTGTGTACCGCCGCCTGGTCTGTGCACCCCAACTGATCCTGCCGCACGCCCCCCCACCCCATCCCTCACACTCTCGCCCAGTCTCTCACAACAGCCTGTCTCCAACTCTGTGCCCCTTGTCCTCACTTGTTTTGATTTTTGCATGACTTGTTCCTTCATTGGTGATGGACTTTAAGTGTGAAAAGTGCCCAGCATGGCAGGGTAAAAGGGTTTCCCTGTACTTGGTGGAATATAAATGCTAAGACACAGATTTGCTTCCTTTAAACACACAAACACACTAGGCCTGGGGTAGAGTCGTAAACAGGACAATCTTTCTGATTTCGCCTTTTGACAATTATAAAGAATGATCTATCTGATCATTTTACAATTTAGGAGAAAGACATTTCGCTCTGAAAGAAATGTTTGCTGAGCATTTCCCCAGGAGGCTTTATTTAAATGGATTCTTCACAGGATTGTGATAATGCTGAGCATCCTCCAGTCACTCGCAACCTGAGATTAAAAGAGCCAATATTATTTTTTATTGACGTTCCAAGAGATCTTATTTTAACCACAATATGTGAAACAATGTTCCAAGTAATCAGTGGTCTAAAACACTTTCATGAATGGGTGTAAATCTTTTCTCCCGAGACACAATTAAAATGTGAAAAACCATTTTGTTGAATTTACTTTTTATACTTCTATAAAAAGTTTAGATTCTGTTCTTATGTAAACCCCATGACAAGAAGTAATAGCATTGTGTAAGCTCTACATGGCTTTGCATGTATGCAGGCTGATTTGACCGATTCAAAAATTATATGCTCATTTTTATGCAAATTTTTTTAAACTCATTTAGGGCGTGATCAGAAGAGGTTAGGAATAAGAGAAGAGAAAAAAACAGTTTAACGTTTCTTCTTTTTGTTTATTTGTTGTACTTTCCTTATCCCCATTATCCAAATCTTGTTTTCTCCAAGTGCTGTGTGCCGCCCTCTGACGGGGGTTACGATTACCCATCATGGGGTAGCAAAGGGAAAACGTTGGCTACAATAATCTGGTCTGTACTTCTGCAGAGTTGACTGGCACATATCACAAACGTTTCATCACATTGGTATGAATTAGACCTATAATTTGGTTCCGGTGAGGACCATCTAATTTTCAGTGGGTTTGAAAATTAGATGGTACTGTTCAAAGTATTACACAACGATGTAACTCTTTAACAGAGAAGTGAAACTTTAAGCAAGTAACAGCGATGCACCAATCAATCGGCCAGATATAAAAATCAAAGTTCAAGGGCTTCTGGGCACTAATACTCTGGTACACTCTAAAAAGAAAAAAGTTGAACCAACTTAATTGAATTGCTTCTGTAGGTAACAAGCAATTCAATTAAGTTTATCCAACTAAATTTATTAAGTTTAACCAATTCAATATATTATAATCACCCAACTCAATTTAAGTCAGTCTTACTCAAATCATTTAGTTTACTTCAAAAATGGTAAATAAACTTAAATAGCACTTTTGACCACTGAAAGCACATATTAACACATTTATTTAATGCTCAGATTGGTTGGCAACTTGGGATTAAGTACCCAGGGGACACATTAACATACGGCAGGAGGAAGCTGGAATCGAACTGACAACCTTCCGATTACAAGGCGACTGCTCTATCCACAGAGCCACAGTCGCTTACTGGGAATGTGTCCCTGTAAGCTTGAGTCATTGTGTCAGACATGGGACACAAACTGAATTATTTCAAGTAAAGTCAAAGTGAAAAAGGTTATTTAAGGAAAAGATTTGTGTATTTAGATGACACTGTAAAAAGATTATTTAAATTTAGTTTGGAACTTCTTAAAAGTTTGAGTTGACTTTCTGTAGAATTAAATCAAAGAGATTTTAAATGTTTATTAGAACAAAATAAATGATTTGAGTAAGAATGACTTAAATTTGTCATGTTAAACCCCCTTATGAATTAAGTTATAAAATCTTAGCAAATTGAGTTGGAAGAACTTAGTGAATTGAGTTGGATGATCATAATAAATTGAGTTGGTCAGACTTAGGATACAAAACTGGCGTTGAACTCAATTGTTTTAAGTAAAGTCAAAGTGAAAAGTTCCTTCAGGTTAAAGATTTGTAAGTTTTGAGTTAAATGAACACAAAAAAGTAAGTTGTCATAGCAAAAGCAAAAGAATTAAGTTAAATTAATGTAAATAAGTCCATAAGATGAACTACAGCCCAAAAACACTTTTTAGAGTGTACTTGATATAACATTCCATGTTTTATGAGTTCATATAAAATCCTCCCAAAAATAACAAATGTCATATCTATCAAAGAGGAAACGACAAGCTCATCTATTCAAGTCGAGAATCAATAAACTACAACTTTGAAATCACTGGAATTATTACCATAATGTATTATGCTATTTAACCTCTGATTCCAGGTACGCCAACAATAAATGTAACATTTTTATATACTGCATGCATATATAGCTATGTACATATGCATGCAATATATATTGTGGCTCCATCTTTGTTAAATAAATACTAACATCTAGCAATATGATGTGCATTTTGAAAGCTTAAGATTCAGTGTAAATAAATTTCAAATTTGGTGAAATAACAGTAGATTTTCATTTAATGGAAAAAGATCAATTGTAATGCGCAGACATGAAACTATGACACTAAGAGAACCAAACAAATACATTACAAAGGTTGAAATTCGGCACACACATAGCTTTGATTACAGTTCAGAAACAAAAGAACTTGTAGTGTATCTAATTCATTCTTCTCATGCTCCATAATTCAATTTCAATCTCTCTTGAAAATGAATGATTGTACCACCACATAGCTCTTTAATAGGCACAGCGTTAAAGGAATGACATACCATTGAGGACAGCTATTCAATTTTCAATTTTAACAAAATATTACACAGCTGCTCTGTATTCTCTTTCTGTCATCTGAGAAATAATCATTCAGATCCATCTACTCTGTGGCCTGTTGATGCCTGCCGTCATATATAGATCACACGCGCGAAGAAAAACCATTGCTCTCTCTCGGCTCTTATTCATTTGCTCCTGTTACACACTGCTTACAAGCTGAAAATTAGCAGTAACCTGCATGGCTCTTGCTCCAGGAGCTGCGCGCTGGCTCATCTGATGTTCTTAATCAGGTGCAGCCTTTGTAATAGGAAAGGAATAGGGCCAGGCTTGATTGGCCCTGATGACATCTCTGCTCCAATTGTCTAGAAAATCTTCAGCTTTAATCAATCTACTGGATAATTCCCAATCTCTGACTGCTGTTTGCAATTATTGGCTTATTTTTCTCTGAAAATACCATTAAAATGGGTTTTATTTCAGGTATGGCAGTGATAAAACTGAATTATGCCCAGTATACAGATTGCCCTGCAGTGTCAATGGAAGCCTTGGCTTGTAATATTGCTATGTGCAGAATGCTAATGGTGCCAGTTTCCGACACAGAGCTGATCATTGACATTACTGATTCTTCAGTTTACTTTTGGGAAATAAATCAGAGCTTTATCGCGACATTATGCCACTTCGAGCACGCAACTTTGAATTACTCTTATGTTTCAGGTAAACACGCAGCCATACTGCCGAACCGTCTTTTGTTATTTTAAATCAATTGTGCATTTTTTTTTGTGAGGGCACAAAATGATCTACTGAAGGGAACATACCTGCACAGAACTGCTTGCAGTACAGACCGACCTCTCCTCTCTTCCTCATTCTCCGTTGCCGTAGCAACGCACTA
Source organism: Poecilia formosa (assembly GCF_000485575.1). Taxonomy (NCBI): domain Eukaryota; kingdom Metazoa; phylum Chordata; class Actinopteri; order Cyprinodontiformes; family Poeciliidae; genus Poecilia; species Poecilia formosa. The sequence goes on along the minus strand of NW_006799991.1, from coordinate 436,900 downwards.
AAAGCGTCCGCTGAGCTGATGGAGAGGAAGATGGAGGAAAACACTGACAGAGCCATCAAGACTGGTGTGTAAATACGAGCTTTACATTGTTTTATCCTCACCTTTACACAGCAGAAAGAGATGCCACGCCGCCCTGCTGCTTGGCGAATAGCAAGCGGGTCTTTGTAGCCCTCGGAGAGTCTTTAAACGTGCGCTGTGGCAGGGTATGCTAATCGCCAAGCTAGCAGGTTAAAAGACGTAAACATGGGATTGTAATTCTAGCAGTTTTGAGCTAACTTGACCATTAGCCATTTATCGCATTGTAGAATATTCAAACCGTTTAGTTACTTCACGGAAAAACAGCATCACAGGTGCAATGAGCGTGGGTGCTAACTAGCTGGATTACAGTGCAGCTAATAATAGCAAAAGGTTGCTTCTATGCTTTTAAGTTAAAGCCTCACTAAGCGATTTTTTTCTGGAAAGTAACAAGTAAACTTCAAACAACTGTCCACAGTTTGTGCTACCGCTGCAACTTATATGGCATTTGCATGTGTTTCACCGGCTGTATAGTATCTTTAGGTAGACTACACCTGTGCACGCGTGTGTTTATTTTGATCTATCTCATCTTGACACAGGAGTTAGCAGAGTGGCGTCCTTAGAGAGATGCTCTCGCAACAAGACAAACTATCTTTCCTCATCTGAGACAGCTCTAATTCAGAGCTGCACCCCTTTAACACGCTCGTACATTATTATTATTATTATTTTTTTTTTTTTAAATTGGGAGTGACCATAAAATTGCATTCCAGTAAAAGCACTACTTCAACGTATTTATACTCATGAATAGTAAATAGTAACCATCAAGGACATTAGTCAAGTAAGAGTAAAAAGGTATTTTGTGAAAGGTTACCCATGAACTGAGAAACAGATCATAACATCTAATTTAATATTTAAAAATGCTGTCATCGGATAGACAAAAATATAAAGTTTAGTGTAAATTCTTTCATTTCAAAGACTTTAAAAAAATTACAATGACAAATCCAGGCAGAGCAAACACTTTTCCAAATAAAAGGATAAAACTAATACAATTCTACTCACCTCTGATCATATGTGACTATGTGTTGCTTAAGTACTCATATAGGAACTGGGAAGTATGCATTGAAATTATTAGTGGGAATTAATTAATATGGGCATTTTGTCATCATAAATAAACAAATTGATGCAGTACTTTTTCTACACAGATTCTTTTACTGCATTTTTTTTAACATCCAAGAGCTGTATTAAATGATATAAAAGATTAATTGTGTATCAATAGTACATTTTTATATAAAATAAATCAACTGCTGCTGCTGAGTTTTATAGAAAACCTTAAAGCAAAGTTAGACTTATGTAAATTCAGCATGTTTTGCTTGTTCTGCAGAAAATGAAGCTGGAGGGGAAGAATCCTTAGGAGGGAATGTCAACAAGCTGACAATAACACCACCTGCATACACAGGACCTCTACGGAAAGGACATCTGATTTTTGATGCTTGCTTTGAGAGTGGTGAGTAGCAACACCGACAAACAATATCAGAGAATGTTTAGGAAACCTTTCCCCTACACTAATTGCGATAGATCATTGGCTTTGGAGAATGCTATACTACATTCAGACAATCTGTATGTAGCAAAATAAATAATGCCAGATAATTACATACGCAGTATAAAATGACAGCTTTTTTCATTTTCTGATATTACATCAAACTACATTTCGTGTTTTAGCTCAATTAGGATTGGTTAAAATTATTTCTGTTTGCTAAGTGCCAGTAAAATGAAAGAAATAAGTTTTATTTTGGAAGTTTTATTATCTGTATTTCATAGAAAAACCCAAACAAATCAGCAAAATGTTAGGAAAAGGAATGTCGTCCTTTACAGTCTGTTTTTTCTTTGAAAAAATTAGTCAGATTCATAAGATGCCACGTTCATTAGCATTAGCACAAATATAAACCCTCTTCATGAAATACACTTCAAAAATACAAAATCTTACCAAGCATTTTTGTCTGATTCTGATTTCTAGTACAGATCTCTTAGTACACTTGAAATAAGACAAAACTAACCCACAGCTAACTTTTCAGCAAGACACAAGAGCTTGTTTTAAGTAATTAATTCCGTAATATTGATTTTAAACTATTCTTATGACATATTGTTTCACTTATAACAGTTTTCTTTCGCATTTAATTAGGAAAAAAATCTCCCAGTGGAAGTAGAACTTTTTCATTTAGAAAATAATTCTACACTATGGTTTAAGGATTACAAAGTCAATGTTTTGAAGTCCCGTCACAAAGCTCTAATCTCAATTTCAAGAGAAATTCATAGTCAGAAGTGAACATTTGTGTTCAAATAAGGAGGGTTTCGCATGGGCCAATGTTCCAGCAAACTATTGTGAAAAGTTACCCAAAATGTTTGCCCCAAGTGAGAGTTTAAAGGGAAGTTCATCAAATAGCACTTGTAACCTTTTCACTATAAAAAAGGAAACTTTTTTTTCTCTGTGCTTCACATTTATTAACGGCTGACCTTGCTGTCATTATCAATGAATACATGGCCAAAATAGTTAATATTCTGAAAAAACAATCAGATTTCCTTTGTTGTCACTTTTGGTGCATATGTTGTCTGCATAATGCATAAAACTAATCAAGCAAAGGCATCAAAGGGATAAGAAAATGCAGAACTAGCAATCAGTTTTGCACAGACAAGAACCTTGCGAAGGTCAGTGGAAATAGATAGCACCACTGCATAAACATCTAAGTATGTTACTTTTTGAGGTATCAGTGTGATTATTGGCCTTTTTATAAATTTGCCTTTTCCCTTGATGACATGGGCAGAGGAGCAGGGACATTGATTAATAGGTGCATAGCTCCCACACAGAGATCAGCTAACATGTGAGTATGCCTCGCTCTGGTTGTATCTCCTGAATGATTTATGGTATTGATATTAATCTCTTTCCAATAAATGCATTACCAAAGTTATAACGGGGTGTAAATTGATATTTTTGAGCAAATGTCAAATTAATATTCTGCGACTGTTTCATTTAATCATCACCGGTTTTATCCACATTACTTCTGTGATGCTGTGTGCTTTTCTGTTTCTATTTACCTACTTTTGTCTCGCCCTGTAACTAAGAAGTCTGGACTTGAATAATCTCCCTCTGTGTTTAGAAGGCTTTTGCTGCTTAATACAGTACTGTGTCTGTCCTCTAGGCAGCCATAGAATGTTTCCTTATTAAATAAAATTGTGTTCCATATTTACATGTATTTGGATGGAAATGTTAAAAGTTCAAACATGAAGCCCCTGAAAAACTTTTGTAGCCTCGTCAGTGGAAATGGTAGATGATAAAGTGCGAAGAAAGAATGTTTTTTTTTAATCATTGTGATGATGATACAGTTGTTTCATAGGTCAAGTATATTAATCAATACAAGGTTGTGCAGATTCAAGATGCTGTTAGCCCTTTTGTCATATCATATCTTAGCAAGTTTGGTAGTTTGGTACTGGACCTCTTTAGGAACAAAAGAGTACCAACGCCTTTGGGATATCTTGAACTGACCGTGCATCAAGTAGTATACTTACCTGCACCATCCTCTGCGCTCTTGTTTTTTGGTTTTGTTGTGTTAGCATAAAAAGAAGAAATATGTATTTATTCAAGTGGAAACTGGTCATATAAATTCTTCGCCGAATGTGTAAAATCTTCCTTTTTTCAAGCTATGTGCTAAAGAAGTGTGAGATGGTCAGCAGACCTCCATACAGCAAATTCATAATGACTTTGTTAGTTTTGGGTACTGAAACTTTTAAAGATGTGTTTTTAAACTGACATCTTATGACAACCAATAGAGTTGTGTTGCTATTCTTAATGTATACAAATGGAATTATATATATATTCGAATGGAATTTGTTCAACGGATGAGGAAATTATTTCTCCTTATAGAAATGAGAAGATTTTCCCTAATCTTTAAACATTAAGTTCCAGCCCGTTGTTTCTTTTAGTGGCTGATAATTATTTTCGCATAATTATTATTATTTTTTTTGTTTTGAAAATTGAAATTACATTCTTATCTTATCTTTTCACATTTGATTTGTTGCACACTCGCACTTAGCCAAGGCTTAAAAGTAGATCTTGGTGGTGAGGAAAATTGCATCAAAGGCTTGACAGGAAACAGGTAGTGGTGGCTTTGTTTTGCTTCACCTCTGGACTATTCTTCAAATGTAATTAAGCCCTCATTGATTCGTCACACTACTCTCTGTCAATAATGACTTACAATATGAAAGAAAGTCCTCAGGAGTGGCAAGTCTTTAATGGGATCCATTGACAAGCTCAGCTCATAGATTCATCCCTTCTTACATTACATTCATGAAGACCTCAAACTTACCAAAAACCTTTTGGTAAGTTTGAAGTTCATTGTCTAACTTGTTAAGTTTAGTATTTGGTCATTCGTTTAATTATTTTATTCAGCTCAGTTTTCTTTTCATGCTGTCGGTTCTAAACATGCCATCTCCATGCACTTTTCAGAGAAAAAGGCAGTTCAGTACAATCCTACAAGCATATTTCAAGGCAGTTATATACATTCTGAATTTGTCCTAGTTGCCAAACACAACAGTCAAGTTCAGTTTATTATTCAAATTGGTTAAAAAGTCTCTGTTCAAGTCAACCCAGCAGATTGCATTGAGTCACTGACTTGCATCATTCAAGTCAGAACTCCCTGGTCAAATTACAGAACTACTGTGACAGATTGTGTGCTTTCGTCAAGGTGAGAATCAGCCTACTTTTATAAACTAGGACAGGAGTCAGAAACAGTCCCCATTACTGAAGTCAAGCTACTTTCTTTCATGTGCATTCACAGGATATTTTTCATTGTGTGTGCCTGTTTGTATTCATCCCCACACGTTTGTTTTTTTTTCTCTGCGTGCACCGTGAACTGTGTTTAATATATGTGGCCGTATCTTTGTGTTTTTTTTTTTTTTTTTTGTCTGCTTCACTCTCTGAAAAAATAAAAAAAATAAACAGAGTTATAACTTGACAGAGGAAAAGCTCATGAAACATAGAACTTGTGCATGTCGGATAGAAAATAATTTTGGTAGTACAGATGAAAAGAAAACATGGATTGTTAGTGGGATGGTTGGCGTTTGGTGTATAAAAAACAGCTGGGGTTGTCGGGAGATATTCCTGTACTCCAGAGTATGCTATGAATCACGATAGTCAAGTTTCTATTGATTAAATAAGAGCGAGAGGTTTTTACAATGAAGCCTGATACAATGACTGACTTGAAGAGTCTGAAACATGCTGAGAGTATGCAGGTCTCTGCAACACCTCATTTCTCTCTTCTTTTTTTTTATGAAACAGTTCTGATGGAAAAGCACCCAAAAATAGAAGTGGCATATTTTTTATTAGCATATTTCTTCTATTTTGTAAATCAGCATAAGTGAAATCAGGATTTTTAATTTTTTTGCCACCGTTCTACCTGCACATAAAAATTCTACTTTGTATTTTGCAATGCAAAGTCATACAATCTATGGGTGTTTTTTGTTTTGTATTGCTCACCAGTCTCAGAATGACTCGTCTTTATGGGCCTTTCAAAGGCGGTGCTACTTGTCTGAATCACTCCTGATGTCTGATGTATTGAGAGACTCTTCCAGTCTCTTTCTCTCTCTCTCTCTCTCTCTCTGTTACATGTCCTTGGCAGCAGAGAAGTTTCACCGCTCAAATCACTAAATGGCCTCTCCAGTTTTCCCTTTTAGCAGTTTTCTCTTCTCGCTCATTCTTTTCAGTCAGGAACAAAGTATGGAGATAAATTGGAGCTGTCTTTGGACTGCTGGAAAGACTATTGCTTCTGATTTATGCTATTTACGGACCATTTGTAACCATAAGAGATTACTCTTTATTATTATTGTGTGTTTTTGTTTTCTTTTTACTCCTCTCATATCCCATCTTTGACTTTCTCCGGACAGTATTGTTATTTTTATTACTCTATCCATGCCCTCTCACGTACTGTCTTATATTGAATTAACCCTTACAGTAAGCTTTCGTCAAAGTTCTGGAAAGTGAAAAAAAAAAGGCTCATGTCATGTGTGTTTAAAACATTTATTATTAGTATTTTTGAATAATTGTAGGAGGGATGACTAAGCTATACTGTGTTGTGGAGACAATCTTAATACATCTAGCTGCATGTTGGTTAAACATTTGGGTTTTTAGCTAAAGTACAGTGACCATGTCCCCTCTGGGGTGAAAGTTGAACCAATGAATCGATTGCGAATCAATGTGTTATTTTTGTGCAATAGAAGCATAAAATTAGCAAACAAATGTAATTTCTGTCAAAGTATCTTGAGTTTTGTTTAACATGGTTATATCTAATCACTGACTGAACACACTGGCTCAGATTTAGTGGCTGCGGATGCTGCGAGCCGAAACCAGAACAACTACGTTAAGGACTACAGGACTAACTTTGCACATGGTGTGTGTGCTCTACCAACTGAGCCACCCTGTGCTGAGGGATAATAGGCTGAAACATTTTAAGGGGAAAACTTATTTTCACTCCAACCCGTCTTCTGCTGTGGTTCTTTATTGAACTGAATTGAATTCAAAAATGCTTTATTAACCCCAGAGGGAAACTAGATTGTTTGAAAGTCTTTCTAGCTAACTTTGCTAAATCAATCACTACAATATAATTGTTCGCCTTGTGTGGCATGATACCTTGAGCTTCGTTTGCTCCAAACAGCTCAGAAGTTGCATTGACTCCCATTCAAATCATGGCAGATATGTTTCCTCCAAAGGAGGCATGGCCATTTGATAGAAGGAAGTGACACAAAACCGAATTCATCTGTTGTCTTTATCGTGTGGGCCTGGCGGTGGCGTGACAGTGTGTTTTGCCGTGGAACATATCAGTGTCATTTCATGAAAAGCAGAGTGATAATCTTGTCTGACATTCAGGGCTGTTGCGCATGGTTATGTCTAATCACTGACTGAACACATTGGCTCAAATGTAGTGTTTGGGGATGCCAGGAAGTAGCACAAACAACCTCTGTGTTTTGTAAGTTAATTGTTGATGGCTCTGATATGGTCTACCCGTAAGAAACCCCGTCAGTACCTCATCTTTTCAAAATGTCACTAAATGCTAGCAGCAGCAAGCTGTTTTGAAAATTTGGAGTAATGAAAGGATTTTATTATCAACGATACACACGGTGTGACAATGAGATTTGGAAAGGTTGACGGGAGGAAAAACTCACACACTTGATATTATGGAAAATGGCATGTTTATAACTCAAAATTGGCATTGTTGTTACTTCATCTGTACCGAGGGAGGTGGTCTGACTCAAATGAGTCCAAGTTTGTTTTTTTTGTTTTTTTGTTTTTTTAATCCAGCTCCAGGCTGTTTTTGTGTTCTCTGCGTTTTTGGAACTTCACTACTCATTGGCTCAAAGCCTTCTTCTAGCATCATAATATAAGTGTGTCAAAAGTGAATATTACTGCAACCTGATTTCCTCATTGCACAAGTTATGCTCGCACACCAGGCTCCAGTGATTCACCCAGTAATTTATTTCCTTGCAATTCCTGACACCATAAACACAGTTTCTGAGCAGGCGCCTCATTTTTCTTCTGAGACAAGATTGTGCAGTTTGGGAAAATGGTGAGGATTTGTAATGCTTTAGTGGTTCATGTTTTTCAAGCTGCCTGTGTTTATTCTGCTGATTTATGTAGACAACGTCGCTCTCAGATCAGCTTCATTGATGTGCCAGGGTTTGTTTGATAACACAAATTCATGTACAAAAAAAAAAAAATACTCGCACAGTGACGGGTGAAACACCGACAGGAACAGCATTGTGAAAGAATATAGGTTGCTTTAAAACGAGGCTCATATGATGCGGGGGCTCTACTCAAAGTGAAAGGCGTATGTTTCCACAGCCTTTTCCAACACCTTGTTTTTAGTGAATGCGACTGGGATTTGAAAATAGCCTATAGTAAGTTTATAGCAATCACATAGATTACTGGCATGTTTGCTTTAAACTTCCTTACAGCCAAATTGGCGTATGTATACCACCCAACACACAGCAAGGATCAGACTGAAAACACCACCTACTTGTTAGAGTAAATGAACAGGCTCAGACAATGACAGGTCAAGCAATACTGGTTTTGACACGGTCTCTGTTTATAACCTAAAATGGTATACCTTGATACTGGTGACCAGCCCGTGGTTACCAGCGCTTTGTGAAGCTGTAGTAATTTTAGTGACTTTATAAATATTGCTCGGTTTCTGTTTTCTCTCTCAGGTGTAGCGACGTATTGGTAACAGTAGTGCAAAAATCATTTTTAACTACCGTACCTAGATATTTTACATCCTCGCTGTGATTTTAATTTGACCCGTTGACCGTATTTCATTTGCTGAAATGAAGATTCAATTCTGTGAGTGATGTTTTTTTCTTTTTATCCTTCTTTAACTGTTATTAATATACACTGAAATTATACTACAACAGATTATTTGCCTAAGAAAGTCATTTACCCCAAATAAACAAGTTACAAGACGAAAATGCTTTCAAGAAAAAAGAAAAAATCTCGTTTTTATCTTATCTGATGAATTAGAAATAAATACTTTATCTTAATTTCCCTGTTTGATATTATGCAGTAATTATCTTGTCATTGGACTGATTTTCTGAAATTCAATTTTCTTGGAAGGGAAACAGACGTTACTTTGGCTTTATTGTATGTATATAGTACCTGTGTATTACTTTTCTTATTCTTTCTGCGTTGCACCGCGTTTGGAAGCATTATCAGGTAAAACAAAGATTATAAAATTCACTGGTTTCCTGCCAAGCATTTTGAACAGTGTCCAGCACGTCTCGCTTTATGGCTTGGCTTCTAGCCACTTCACTTCTCTGCTTGTTTAATATAAAACAGTGTGATCAACAATGAAAAAATAAGTTAGAGGGCAAGCAAAAAATAAAAAAAATAAAAGATTGAAGGGAGGTGTCTTATGTACCAACAGCATTTTTCCCTTGAGGGTCAATATTGCAGATCAGGATCCTTTTATTAGTACCCTTTCTTACATATGTATACTCTTTTTACTGTAAACCGTAAAAATGACTGTTTTTACTCGAATGACAAGACTCCATGGCACATGTGTAGAAAAGGTGTTTATACCAATTTGGTTTTTGACTTACTGGTTATTGGCAAGTCATTTCTTGCCTCTTGTTTCACTTCTTGTCTTGCATCGGCTTCCTGCGTTTCTAAACTCATTACGCACCAATCAGCCCCAGGCCTTTAAGTGTGCACCCAGAGGGAGCAGTAACTGTAAATAAACACTACTGCAGGCTCTCCGATAACATGTAACCAGGATGATAACAGCCCTTCTTAGCAGGCCTGTTGACCTTCTCCTTGCCTTAGGCTTGCGAAGGACTCCTCGGCTCTTTTTGCTTTTATCTCCAAATTCCTCTCCACCTCTAGAACTTCTACTTATGATGAGAGGGAAGCAAGGAGAAGGTTACTTCAAAAGAAGGAAGAGAGGAAATTTGGAGAGGGGAATGTTTTTGAGTGCAAAACATAATCAAGCCAGAACAGCAAAGGAGCCTTCTACTTCATCTGCCTTTGTAGTTACTGTTTGGCTTAACATAATTAACACAGATGTGTATTTATTCGGTGGTCACTGACATAGTAGATCCAAAGAGGAAAAGAAGGAGAAAGTTAGAGCAAACAGTGACATGAGGGCAGAGGAAAAGTTTGTTTAAAAGGCAGAGAAGAACAGATGACGACGGTGTCAAAAACTCTGATAAGACATCATTCGGTGAGCTAACCTAGCTTCCTAAGCTCAGAAAACAGATGAGAGTGAAGATTACACTCCTGCATGGCTCACTATTCAGTACTAATGCAGAGTGTCTGACAGTAGCATGTCCAGAGCTGTGGGGCTGAAGCACTGTCTGGATGAGATTGATAATACAATTAAGCTAGTCCCAGTATGAATGCATCACTATGACCCATTACTACACCAACCTCTTCAGATGGCGCATACAAGTCTGGCTCTAGGGCCTTTTGGAAGGAAAAAAAATACAATTATGAAAGGCTAGCTGGAAAATGTGTTCTCTTTAGAATGTGCAGGCAGGCCTGTTCATCATCAGATATGTGTGGGCTGCCTGCATATCTCACTGCTGTCCTCAGGCCGAGCTTTCTTCATTTATACTGAAACGAGGAGCTCACTGGAGCATGGATGGACTCATAACAATATGATTTTTTCCCTTATTGTCTCCTCTTATTGTCTGCTCTTATCCTTGGTTTGTTGTATATTCAGATTATTTTCACAACAATTTCTACATATTGTCTGCGTAAGAAATGCATGCATTTATGCCTTTCTGTGCGAGTGCATTGGGTGTAGGAGTTGATTTAAATATCAAATTTCAATTTGGATCGTTGTACGTTGACAAAAGGTTTAGAAGCACCTGGACTTAAATATATTTTAGCAATAAACTATTGCTTTTTTAACAGTATACACAAATAGAATATGTAAGTTTGTACATTTTCTTAAACTCTTAGTACATCATCTCAACTTTCTATTTTGAGGTACTCAAATTTTTAAGATGGTCTTTGAAAATGACTCAGTGCTTCCTGAAAGACATTTCAAATTCCTCTTCTGGATGTTCCTGCAGTTCTTTTAGTTCCACGTTATGATTATGCTGCTGTATTAAAAATGTTGAATCGTTGGTAGTCAGTGCACTACATAGTAGTTGACATCAAGTCAACTACTATTAAATATTTAATGTTTAAGTTATGATGCTAAAAAGTGCTCTGGTTTTGCCCATGTTCTAAGGAGCTAGCTGGACTGCTTCACTGAGGTACATACAGGTGCATCTAGATAAATTAGGGTGTCATTGAAAAGTGCATTTATTTTACTCATGCAATTCAAAAAGTGAAAGCCTAATATAGCTTAATTACACACAGTTATATACCTCAAGTGGTTATGCCCATTGATTTGAATTATTGTGGATTAGTTAATATTCTAACATTCAGTGCCTCTGACTTTAGAGTCTTTCATTAAAACAAACAAAGTACATTTTAAAAACAAAAATCTGAAGTTTTGTTGTGACCTGCAAAAATATGGGGATGACAACTTCTGCGAGGACATTAAGCTGCAAAGAGCTGAAGAATATGGGTAAAATTAACTATATTAGTAGAAAGAACGCGTTAGAAATAATGCTGCATAACTTTAGCCAAGACAGTGAAGCAAAGCCCATTCAAGAGATGGGGGGAATTCACAAGACGTGACTTACAACTGGAGTCTCAGTGCTTCAACAACCACCTCACATGGAAGTAGTTTCTGATTTAGGGTACAGAGAAAATCAGCTGGACTGTTGATCAGTGGTGCAAACTCCTCTTTCCAGGTTAAAGTAAAATTTATATTTCATCTGTAAATTAAGGTTCCAGAGCAGGAGAATTAATGGAGGACAGAATATAGTACTTGAAGGTCCAATGCAACGTGAAGCTTCCAGAGACACTGATGACTTGGGGACCCGTATCATCTGCTGGCTCTGGCTTCATGAACTCAGAGTCCGATGAGCGGTCTAATATTACATTTTATAGCACGTCATTCTTTCCTCCCCCGACAAACTTTATTGGTTTTATATAATATTCTGGTTTCTGAGAGTCTTCGTTGTGGGTTTTCATCAGATGTAAAACCCATAATCACTAAAATGACTAGAAATAAATCCTTCAATAAAACAATGTAATCTGTGTAATATGGGCTACAGTTCTTGAATTGAATTAGTAAAATAGAACAACTTTTCATGGATATTCTAGCTTAGTCAGAGGCATCTGTAGTTCTTCTGACTGTGACTATTCCCTGTTGTGGGTAAAAACTGTTTCTTCAGAGTCTGTCTTCTGTTGAAACCATTTCTGATGAAAGATTGTTGGACGTTGTAGGGAAACTGAAGGACCTTATGCGTCTTTAACTCTGTGTTAATATTTTTCTATATTGATTCCTAGTTTCTGATCACAGCATTTTCATATTTTGTTAATCTGTTGCTGTTTTTTTGCCTTCTGTCTCTCTCTACCTCATATTCTTCAAATTTTTAACAATTGTTTCAAGATAGGCTTTCAGTAAGATTCCCATTAATGCAAACCAGAATTGAGCTTATTTTAAAGTAAACTTTGGGAGTTTTTGCTCTGGTATTGAGATGAATTGTTCTTGTGTGACAGTTTGCCAGTTATATTGAGAGGCAGGAATAAACAAAGTAGCTGGGCTAATTTGTTACTAGCCTCTTATTTTAAACCTGTATGAAATATGTTTATCTGACTAGAAGTATAAAGATTGCACTTTAATTGTATTAGGAGGCAACTGTACTTTAAAAAAACAAATTCAAGGTGTCTGTACAAGCCTAGATAGCCAGTGTTAGTCACCAACTTATCACAAAAATTATAATTTATTTGCAAACTCAACTGTGTTTTATTTATTTACTTTTTTTTTTATCATTGTAGATTAACTTAACACAAAAAGAAAAAAAATATTTGAGATTCTTCATGGCACCATGCAGCTGTTTCATAACGTCTTTTGTTTTGTTTTCTTGGTGTTTTTTGCAGAGTTTTGTGCTGTTTGTTCATATCACATGCTATGCACTTTACCAAGACCTAGTTAATGGCATTTCTGCTGAAAATTTGGACAATGGACTCTTAATTTGTACTTCCTTTTCCACACCAGCTCATAATATGACTTTCTTCATTTGAATAAGCAAAAAAGAAAAGCGTCTTCAAATGCAGCATTGGCTGTGTTTATTTTAATAAACCTTGCATGTTGTTCTAATTCTGAAAATGCAGTTACAAAACAGTTGTAACACTTAAACAATCTAAGAAGCTATTCATATTCATTTTATGTTTGATACTAGTGTTGTAGTCCCATAAAGACGTTTGCATGTTTCTTCTTGTTGCTTTTTTAAAGACTTTTTTAGTTTCTTTTACTTATTTTGAAGGAAAGAGTGAGGTGGTGTGTTATCACTTGTCTGTAATCTGTGTTGCTCGATGTCACCGTACACACTCCACTGGCCGTTGTCAGTGTCATGTTGTCAGATAAGTAACTTTAATTTTACGTGGATTAAACAACCGAAATGTAACACATTTATAAATCAGCATCAGTGCCTCTGACAGGTAAGTTTAACATTTGTCATGTTACATGTATGTGAGAGATTTTCCAAACTTTTCTTTTTTTTGTTCACAGAATAGAGTCAGAGCCCATCCATTAATATTTTTTTTATCTACTTTTCTTTACCTGTTGGGTTTAGAAAACTTTGTGGTGACCTGTTTAATCTTGCCTCCAGATGATGTGATAAGGCATCAGGGGGAAAGGCGTGTTGTGTGAAGTCATGAGGCACGAGATTGATGTCGCCTTAGTGACAACTTGCCTTTAGACAAGAAAGAGGGAGACGGAGTAAACCCAGACGTTTAGCTGTAGGACTAAACTGAGCCCCCCTCACTGCTGCTGCTGCTGGCTGGAATCAATTCTATCTTTATCAGTCCCACTCTTACGTGTCCAGGAATCCTCCTTACACTGCAGAGCAGCTGGGGGGAAAACTGATGTGTTTTCCAATAATGAAATGGAACACAGCAAAAAATACATTTAAAAAGTGCCTGGCTGGTCTCCCTGAGCTGTACAGAGCTCTTTGTAATCGCATGTCTAGCTTTTAAGCACACACTTTTTTCTTTTTAAGACCAGGAAAATAATGAATTTATTATTGTTTTTATAAAATATATTGTTTATAAAAGTTAAATACTGTACCTTTAAAGGGTACAGTATTTACTGAGTACTGTATTAAAAATATGTAAGGCTCCAACACTCAGCAATTATCTTCCCTAAACCAAGTAAACATATTCTCTCATTTTAGTACCTTAAGTTTATATATATATATATATATATATATATATATATATATATATAAACTATGGGAAATCCAGTTTCTTTAACACAGTGTACTTTTATCTGGCAATTTTTATTGGTGTTGATTTAAAAGTCATTGGTGTAGTACAGATGGTTCTGCTTGTGTTGAGAATTTTTTTTTAAATGAGTATCTTCAAAAGGTTCAACGCATGTTTAGTTGAGTGACAACCTTAGCTAACACATAAATTATTTTTTTGTTTGAAAAATTTGGATGTTGTTTCAGTGTTGTTTAGATCACACCCCACATAGGAGAGTCTTTGCTTTGAGGGCTGTTTTGGGGCCCTTCTGTAGTTACTCTTAGTTATGTATACTTTTGTGTGTTGCCTTTCTTGTCTACATTAGGAAGCACAAGATTAATTTGTATTTCATATTAGAAGGTTGAAATTGTTTCATATAAACTACAATTTCTCAACATCCAAAAAATAAAATAAAAATGGGTTGTTTAGGGGATCTAATCTACTCATCACCTCAGCTGGATCTTTTTAGGACAGCTGCTTAAGTTGACCTAGGTAACAATAATCTTGTGTTTTTGTTCCAGCTGTTGGTATTTTACACCTGTTTATCCAACTCAATGTTTTAATCTTTATCGCTGCATATTTAATGTCTTGCTTGGTGAAATTCTAAAACACATCAAATTTTGTTGCTTTTAAGTTTATTATCCAAATCAATAACATTGTTTGTTATTGATTTTAAGTAGCTTGCAAAGTTTTTAAAAAGTCTTTTTTTTCTTTTTATTAACAAAGCTATTTACTGTTTATTTTAATAACAATTGTCCCTTATTTAGGGTCTTTTGTATATGGAGCTCAGCTAATTTTCATCACTTGTTATTTTATTGCTTAATGTTACTTGGATTGTTAAAATTGTGCCGTTTTACTTTGGGCAAATTTTTCAGAAATGAATGAATGTCTAACAACATATTAACATTATCGTGCTTTTATTTTGCATCTCAGATGAACAACTTAGTTTTCATTTTCTGAAACAATGAGAAGTCTAGTGACACACCACTATGAATACCTTTGTTGTCTTGTCCACTGTCTAAATGAGCACTTGGATAGTGGACAATATACTATTCAAATGCTCATTTGGATAGTGAAATTTAAAAGACATTTAATTTCTTTGCAGATAATACAGCTAACAATAAAGTTAACTGCCCCATCATACATTACTTTTTATCTCCTAATTATATGGAGTATTGTACTTACCCATCTTTAATTGCATGTGCATTCCCAGATGGCAAATTTGTGTTATTTAAAAAAAATGTATATTAATTCATGGAAAATGCATTCATTGTTTTCGGGATTATTGAGAACATGATTATACATCTGTGTGATTCAAAGCCTTGCAATGCTCAGGATATGACAGGCCACATGTCTGCAGAGTAGAAAGCACTGTAACCTCAAAGTCTGTCTCAGTGTGAAACAACTGGCTATTACTGTTTTAATGGCTGGCCACATGAGTGAGTTCCTCCTCTGGTCCGTGGCAGGCAGACTTGCACTTGCAGTGCAATGATCCATCTGCATGGCAGAAACTATCCATCCAGTGGATAGCTACAGGCTGCAGGTTGGCCCATTGTGTTGACTGAACACTATGACTGCTCCCTCTTGTACCTCTATAATGGGATTATATTAGCCAAGTTCTTTTGCGCCCTCTTCATCGCTCTCATCCTGCACTCTTACACACACACACACACACACACACACACACACACAGTCACACATATGCACATGCACACACAAACAAGCACGTCTGTCTCTAATTACCCGTGGGAACCCTATGTGTATATCTTGGCCTTACCCTGACATTAACCGTCACAATTGAATGTCTAACCCCTAACAGGTACATAAAACCTAATCATACCCTAATTCTGCTTCTCATCTTACAACTTAAGAATCCTAATTTGTAAACGGACCTCTATCCTATATTTTCAGTGTCATTTGGTCCTTAGTTCATTGTCAAAAGAGATTGATTTTATGTGTTATAAAATAGGAAATTTTTTCATGAAATTCAGTATGTAATTTTTTGTCAATTCCATACTCTTAGTCCCAGTATCTCAAGATCTACTGTGACAGAAGGGAGTCAGATACTTCAAAGACATGAAAGGACTTGATATTTCATAAAATCTACTTTATATCCACATACAATATATCTCAGACTAACAAACTACACATTACCAAGGTTGTTGAAGCTAGTAAAAGAATATTAAACAAAGAAGATGCTTACATTTTCATTTCAGAGCATGATTGCCATCTTTCTGAGGTTTATCTTTGCAACAAAGAGGAATTTGGACACATCGAGTCTTTAGTGATGAGAACCACAAGGGAGGAGCAATTTTTCTCATGAATTGAAAGGAGGTTCCATAAGCTGACATCCTTTTTGTTTTTGTAGTCCACAATGATGTGAAAAAATACACACACCAACCTGCACATTCATTCTTTAGGAGCTTAAAGCATGAATTAAAAGCCATTTACTTTTTAACTAATTGTTGCATTCTGTGTTGCTGATACAAACATCTCAAACTGCAGCAAATACAATAGTATTTTTCCTTCCCTCCTTTCTGTTTCTTTAATGATTTTCATGGGTGTGGGAGGGAATGGAGGAAGGGATAATCAGAGGAACACAGAGGGTTTCTTTTCAGGGTTTTCCTCAAGGAGACCTTGTCAAGTGTAAAATCTTGTTTAGAACCAGCAATTGTGCCGCGTTGGGCTGCGGCAGCAGGTCTAAGCTGTTCATTGAAAACCAATTTGTTAATGTCTAAATGTTGTAGTAGTTTTCCCTCAAGGGCAAAGATTGATATTCAGCATAACCTGCTAAGACAGCAACGAAGAAGAATATTTACAGGAATGATACTCCAGAGGAATTATGCAAAAAATCTCAAACATTAAAAAAAAAAAAAAAAGTCTTAGCTCTTAGATCTCCTAGTGTGTTGTTCATTAGCCTCACTTAACACAATTTGTCTGTGTTGTAAACAAACGACTAAGATATTTCTTGACAAATCTGATTTACTGTGACTGTTTCTTAGGGCCTCCACAGATTCAAAATGAAAAATCCTAGCTTCATATAGTTTGTCTTTAGAGTCTTGCATGACCGTTTCAAAAAGATTAGCCAGCCGTTAATGTTAGTTAAATACTAAATGATATGGGATTGATTAAAAGGGTCAGCCTACCAGCCCACTAAACTGCTTGGATCTGGAGGTAGCCACCATAAAATTAAAACGGGGATCAATGGCGTGTCATATCCCTGCTGCTCTGCGGGCTGAACATGTAATTCTAACCTTGAGGCTGTGGCCATCTTTCACGTCAGGCCTTCCAGCATCAGGCTCAATAACCCAGTCGCCCATGGCTACTGTCTGATGCTATCCAAGGTTCTGTATTAACAAGCAGAAGCAACCAGTAGTCTCCTTCCTCCATGTCCTATGTATATAGCTGTCACCATCAAGAACACACTAGGTTACTTTGGCTTATCAATCAGAAACTCGTAGGAAGGGTGGGTGAAAGATTTAGTGTTAAACTGAAGAACACTCAGTGCAGCATTGGTATATACCGTGTATGCACATCGGATATAGAATTATGACTGGTTCAGATAATGTGAATAACACTGTTTTTCTCTTCATATTACCTGTGGGTGGTCAGATATATTAGGCAGGAAATGAACATTTTGTAAAAATGTGACAAAGGAAAGAGGGACAGGCTTAAGAATTTGAAGAGGGGGAATTTGTGATGCTTTGCCACTGGGCCAGAAGATGTCCAAAACTTCAGCTCATGGGGGTGTTCCTGGTCCTACAGTGGCTAGGATTTATGAAAGGTTGTTTGAGGTAGGAGCAGTGGTGAATTAGTGACAGGCTAGTGCATGGACATGTCTAGGTCGTGCTGTGGGCAATGAAGGCTGGCCCTTGTGGTCTAATCTAGATGAGCTACTATAAATGCAATTCTTGAAGTTAATGCTGGTTCCAAAAAAAATATCAGAATTTAAATTGTTCCAGTTTGTTGTGCATAGAGCTACATTGCTGCAGAGCAGTCACTGGAGATAGTGTGATAGTTTGGGGATTGCTCTGCTTGGAAACCTTTGGTTCTGCCATCTGGATGCTAGTTTGACCTGTGTAAAGGTTGGCTACAGATCATATACACCCTTTCACAGAAAAGTAATTCACTGATGGCTCTGGCTTTCAGCCACACTGCCACAAAGTAAAATGATTTATTTGTTAGTGTTTAATTGTAATGTTTAATTGTAGATTTCACCTCCTAAAACCCAAGATCTCGCTCAAATCACGCATTGTTGGGTTGTGCTTGTTAAATCAGCGATATCCATCCATTTTTCTGTAATTAATAATTTATATTAATTAGTTGAAAGAAAACAAGGACAAACACACTTTCTAGTTTGTATTTGTCAGTGTCGGTTTCAGGAACTTATTTTATGCGTACATTCTTGACACAATGCAGCTACGGTAGTAGCTTGATTCTGAGATAGTGAATGTTGTATATAGTGTTGTAAATCATCATAAAATAGATTTTTAGTTTAAATTTCATGATGCCTTTCCATTGGATATTTTTACTGTAGCAGAGCAGTGTTTTAAGGTTTCTAGTCCTGCAAACTCACGTGTGGGTTTTCTATTCAAAGGCAGAAGAAGAGGAATCCCCTTTGGCTGTGTGGTAGTTAGACCATCTGTTTGCAATCACTTGTATATCCTTGCACAGGTTCTGCTGTTGTGCTGCAACCCGTCACCAGGTGGTCAACAGCACCCAGATGTACAGTTGGTTAGGGAGCACTGGGCCTTGTGGCCCGCTTAGTGTGCTAGTGTGCTGGCAATGCTTACTCTTGAGCATCTGCTTGATTTAAACCAAGAACTTTAGTTAAACATTAAGATGAAAAATTGGACTGCTCTTTTGTTGGGTTTTAAAAAGGTGTGATAGTAAATTCTAGGTACATCCTTGTGTGCCTGCTTACACAGGAACATGTTTATTCATTCATACATGTCTCTACAGAAGAATCAAAGTGTGAGTACGTGAATCAAAAACCAGTTGAAACCAGGATTAACATTTGGAATCTCCCGGAATATTTTAAATTTTGATTCCCAGTATGCCAATTGAAGAAGCTGCTGAATCAGAATCAATAGCAAGTCTGTGCACAGCCATGGGCAAAGTGGGCTTCACTTTAATAAAACAGCTGCCCAGTCAGCTCAGTGCAACATTTGCAGATAACATACATGATGCAAAGGGGACCACCTCTGGATTTATTGTGTGGAATTCATCAAGTGTTGTGCTGACCTTCATCCGCTGCTTCTTTCCCAATATCTGACCAACTGCCTAACTTTATTCACTGTTAATGATTTTATACTGCAGCTGCTGATAAGTTGGACTTGGTTTTTGTTCCTTTTTTCTATGTTTGATTTTTTTTGCACTGGGTCTGCCCATTAGTGTGATCTCAATAAACTGAGATTTCGCCTCACTTTGCCCTTGTCCGTCATTTTGACTGACAGGGTCAACAAATTCTGTCATTATCTATATTTACCCATCAAATTTTAAAATAACAATGACAGATTGAATTGCATTTATTTTTCATTCAGTTTGATTAATATTCAACAATGTGAAGAGAGAATACACACATCAAGCAGATGCATGCATGTAATCAGTAAACAAATGAAATTAAGAAAAACAAAACAAAAAAACCCAAAAAAAACACTTGTGTCCATCCACAATGTGATTAATGTAAACTACTTGTTATTGTAGGGAATCTGGGCCGTGTAGACTACATCGGTGATTTTGAGTTTGACCTCTTCATTCGACCTGACACCTGCAACCCTCGCTTCAGAGTCTGGTTCAACTTCACTGTGGAAAACGTCCGGGAGACGCAGGTCAGGATCATCTGATCTTTTTTGTTTTTTGCCAGTGTTCACTGGGATTTTTCAATTGCTTTGTTTCCTTTCACTTCTTTGAGGTGAAACACATGCTGTGGCAAGTATTAGGATTTAAGAAAATATGTGCATTTTAATTATATCTGCACACTTAAAAAAATAACCAGATTTGCACAAATAGTAAGTTCAACACATATAGTAGAATTTCAGATAAAGTACTATATTTCTAAATGAGAAACATTTTTTTCCCCAGGCAGAGTACTTCAGTTTAGGTACTTGCCAACACAGAGTACTAAAAACAAATAGTTAACAAGCTGGTATCGTTACTTTTGAAAACTTTTTTTAAAATTAGAACATGGTGTATATTATTTTCAATGTCTTGTCAGATTTACAGTTATCCATTATATATTTTTCCATAAATAGAACAGAGTATCTGTGCTTTGATGATACCTGAAAATCCCAAATGAAAAAGAGCATGTAATTAGTTTATGATTCTAAATCAAATGAATGTTGTCTTTGAGTTTGGATTTAGGGTTTCTGAAATAGAGGTTTTTTCTGTGATCATTATAAATTAGTAGTTTTTCAGTCTAAGCTTGGACCACTTTTAGACCAGACAGTATTGCTTGGTTTGAACTTAGATAAGATATATAGCTCTAATTCAAAGTGCTTTGCATGATAAAAAAGACAATCTTAAAACCCAATAAGTACGTATTCATAAACAAAAAGCTTTATATTGCAATGGGACAATCAAGAAAAATAATAATTTACAATCCAGATTAGAATTAATGATATTGATATTCAAAGGCAACTTTAAACAAATGGATTTTTTTTGTGTTGATTTAAAGGAACTTTGTTCCCTAAACACACTGTATCTCATTGAATCATTTTTTTCTCATACACTACTCAGAAAGTACAAAAATATTCTTTTTTTTATTTGTAGTTTGTAGAAAATTGGGGTTGTAGAATATTGCAAGAAAAAAACTTGCTCTAAAGTAAAGGTCATCTCATGAACAAAGTGTTATTGATAGAAATATTAGTTAATACTATTTCTATCTACTTGTATTACTTTGGTCAGATGTAGCACATTTCTTTTGTCATACCAGATTTTGTCCTTCCACTAGTATAATGTTGTTCAGCAACATAACACTATGTGTCTTTTTAGAAGAATGGAAAATTGTTTCGTGCAGTGTTATACTGACCATATGTGCAGCACTCGCTGTCAAAATATTTTCTGAATGTCCTTTACCACATCTCACTGGATTTAAAATCTGTTTTCATAACACCACTTGTTTCTCCTCAGAAGTGAAGTAGTCGTCTGTTTTCTGCCTCACTTCTTGTCACAGTTTCTGAACCTGAGTCAGCCACTGGCAAACTCAGAGCATGCGATTGGCTGACAGAGGCAGTCACATGCCTCAGAGATACACTGTGTGGCTTCCAATACTTGAATATTTTTGTTGCAGTACAAGCAGGCTGACAGTGTTGGTATTTAAGCAAGGGTAACATCTTGTAAGTCTTAAAACAGCAGAAAAGAAAAGAAAACGATAAACAGACTCAAATTGGTCATATACACTAAGAGATGTGAAATAATCAAAATGGAGCAAAAGCTAGATTTACTAAAACGAGAGAAAAATAAAAGTGACAGATGAAAAGGAAAAAGGAAAAATGAAAGTGAATGGTTGAGGGAAATTCAGTGTTTTGTTGCTGCTGCTGTTCTGTTGAGTGTCCAGCCCTGCCTATCTGAGGCTATCAGGCCTATCAGCCCATCTCCCCGCAGTGCTGTAGTCAGCACTAATCACATTTTATGGCACGGAGATGAATGGGAGGCCTCAGCTCAGAGCCGAATCGATCCCAGGCCAGATAGACCAGTACCATCAGGCTGACCAACAGGATATTTGCTGTAAAGGCAAAATGACAAAAAAAGTGTAGGTGAAAAACAGAGGCTAACAAGACTGAGGAATAACAAATATCATTGGAGATTTTTTTTATACATTATGTACACATATGAAAACAAATGGAAGCAAACAAATGACACAAACAGATGTGGCAGCAGCAACTACTGCTGTTGTGGTCTAATGTTGTCCCTACAGGACTTTTAACAAGCGTTTTTATTTGAAGCTGTTTCTTATCTGCCCAATTTCCTTTCTTTAAAAGGTCTTCTGTGATTTTACTCTACACCTGTAGAAGGTGTTGTTGGTAAGTGCTGGCTTTGCAATTGTTCCAAGGTGCGTTTACAAAACGTCTATAGGCACTGTGATTAGACTTTTCAGTTTCCCTAAAATAACTAGAATTCACACGAATCTCCTTTAGTGTAAGCCAGAAACGAACATATGAAACAAAAATGCAGAAAATTAAACAGTCCAAAAGTGATAGCATGAATAAATAATCCAACCAAGTGTAGCTACTGTATAAGCAAAAGGCTGTGCTATAAAGATATCAGTGAGTTCCAGGGAAGAACTGGGCTGTTGGAGTGTTTCATCCAGCTAAGCCTTGCTAACTCTCAGCCTGAGCCAAGGGAATGGGGAACAGTAAAAGCCCGTGATATTGGAAGTGAGATGGCCATTTTGAAGGAATGTAAGCTGGTGAAACAGATTTGGTCTGCCTCAATCAGCTTAGCAGCTTTGTGAAAATTGGCTTCACTGTAGCACCGGTTATGATGGGTGGCTGGATGGATAGATGTCTTTTTTTCTCTACGTCCTTCTTTTTTGTGTTTATCGAACCGCTCACTTACCTCAAAAAGCTAAGACTAATTCTGGTTAAGTTTGTTCCGTTGACTGAGACAGACTGACCACTTGACTCTTGGGCATGCCTACACGTAAGTCACTGTTATGCAAAAATAGACCTTACAGACATACATGTGTCATTCAGAGAGATATTTGTACTCCAGCATGGCAAATAGCTGTTATGAAACATTCTGGGTTTAGAAAGGTTTGTCTGACATCTTTTGTCCTCATCGGACCGTCACCTGCAACCTTTAGATATCTGCCTGGTCCAAAATACTTAAATCAAACTATTAAATTGTCTCCTAAGCATTCACATATTGTCAAGATGAAGCTTGAGAATAAGACACCTTTAAAAGGAACAGGACTTAAGTTGAAATTCTTTATCTGCATCAGTAAGTGAATAGCTATGGAGACTGCTGTTAGTAATGCTAATTATTGATATAAGGTGCTCAGTAAAGTTTAAAATAAATAAAGTTCAAAATAACTCCATGGTCCATTTTGTTTGAACCTGACTGTCATGAGGACACTGGTGTCCTCACAGAACCCATGAATGACATGGAAATGTTTTGGGGGCGACAGTAAAGGGGTTAAAACTAAGACTGACATAACATCTTCTTATGGTGTTGAGTGAGAAGATCAGACGTATTTATTGGAGTCTAGAGTCTATCATCTTGGTATGGTCTGGTTATCTAATAAACGGTTATTACAATTAATGCACAATACTTAATACTGACATTAAATTATTTTCAGACATAGTCAAGCCTTATCTAAATACTTTCTTTCTGTAAAGAAAGTCTAGAATATTTGAATATCACTTCAACCAGTATTTCACAAATACGTTTCACAAATACATTGTTGAGTATATTCTTAATTTTGTCCTCTTCAAACGCAAGTAGTGTATGTGTGTGATTTCTTTTTAGAGACATTCTTAATGTAAGTAAGACCAGTTCAAGGATTGATCTGGATTTAAGATATCACTGCGGACTTTGTTCTCATCTTTCAGTGTTGTATTGATATAGTCATTTAAAGAAATATCTATTTTAGTTTAGAACAAATTGAACAATGCTCTTAAAATGGGATCTGTGTAAAAAAAAAATGCATCCAGTACTAATACTAAAAGAATGTTGATCTGACTTCCTGGAACCACTGTTTCAGTCCTGCTTTGCCTGGCCCATGCTATGATCAGAAACCAGTTTGTGAATAGACGTAATACCCCTCTAAGTAAGTTGACATTCCTTTCCATTTTGCTTTAGGGGTGTGCTTGATGTCAGAGTCTGTGAAGGGCACGGCTATGAGCTATTATCATAGGAGCCTTCGGGGAGCCATTCATAGAAGACAAGCAGTAAAACCTTGCACCGTGCGCCTTCAACTCCTCAAACTGCTGCAGGGGTGATTTGTAAGCCTGACTTGCTCAGAGAAGGCACAGTGTAAGGCAGCTACCCTCCATAGTAGGAGAAAAGAATGAACCAAAGAAGAATAGGCCATGTGTTATGTAGAACTCTCAAAGAGTCATCTGGGCTTCACCTTTTTTTGACAATGCTCTCCTAAATGTATGAGTTGATCGTTCCAAAGAATGTTACAACTGTCATGAAAGCATTATAGCTCCCCCCATTGGAGATATCAATCAGTCAGTGTTACTTTCCTACAGCTGTTGCTTTCAGTAGTACGGTTTAGGAAATTGTTATGAACTAAACAGTGGTCTGGTTTTGTTCAATAGCGAAGTAAATCTGAAGCAATGTCATAGAAATCCAGTAAAAAACTGTAAATGTGCAGTGACTTACCACAGGTTGAAGATTTCTGCAATATTATGTCACCTCTGGGACGACACCACCCACCTGTACCAATAACTGATGGGTCACATACATTTTGTCACTCTGTAGAGGGCTTTATATTAACTTTGCTTTACTTTAGATTTGAGTTTTAGTGTCATGTTTTGTTTCTTTTTCTCTTTCTGGTGGATTCCTCAACCCAGTTGAAGGGTTGAAGGGTTCTGTATGTTCGGATGAGATATTGTTTCCGTTGTATGGATTCTGTTTTGGCATTTCTTCCAGTCACGCTATCTGGGTTAATCTTCTTCTCCGTTCCATTGTTACTGCACGTTAATAACTTCAAGTTTTTATTCTTCCAGTTTTCTTTGTTTGACATGTTCTTGCCGACTGCAGCTCACTTAGGACTAAGCACTTAGAACAAAAGATCAAATAAATAAACAAATTACACAAATAAAAATGACTCTTTCAGAGCCATTAGTATAGTTTGATATGCGGTTGCAGTCAGAAGCAGACTTAACAATTACCATGGATTTCATATTAAAAATGAACAAATGTATATCAATTAATTTGACCATTTTTGTAACGTGTTTAGGCTATATTTTGACTTAAGCTTTATTATTATTTTATTTTATAGTTTAGTCTTACTTTTCCTTTTTATAGACAACATGCTAAGGTGCTAAGATTGCTAAGGTGTCAATTTGATGTTTGTTTCTGGATTTTGTTGTAGTTTTTGGTTGTTAGTTTTTTTAAGTTCTAGTTTTCTTTATTAACTTTTGATGCTGCATCTGCCCTGCTTCATGTCTGCTTACATTTAAACCCTCCATTCACCAACCTTTATTAACAAGTCAATTTTTCTGAACTACTTATGAGTTAAGTTCTGTGATGACTACTATAACAATAGCAGAAAAACAAAGGGGAAAATTAAGAACTCGAACATTTCTGACCAACAGAAATGAAATATTAAGATTTTTATTTTTTTCTCGGATTCATAAAAATACTTTAAATATATTCACTGATCTATATTTGCTGCTTTTACTAGTCAGTGAAATCAACAGCAGGTTGATTGCCTGACAAGCAGTGTGGAAAAGATTGCCTTTATTGCAATGTAGCAATTTCTGTCTTTTATGGATCATGTTTAATGTTCCCATTCATTTCATGTGTACAGTGGTTTGAAAGTTTTAGTAAGATATTTTTTAAAAGATATACACGGTAACAGAAGGCAACACCAGCTTGTTTATAGTTCTGCAGTACAGCAGTATTGATTTTGTACCCTCTAGTTGTGGTTCGCAACACCAATAGCCTTTATAAAAGTGGTCCTTACTTGACCGTTCTTTTCCATTGGCTGTGGTCAATGTTCTGGTTTGGAAGGCCTGTTTCTGCCATTGCTGTGTGGTTCATCATATCAAACTCCTCTCCTGCTCTCAAGGTGGCTCAGGGTTTAGAGTCACATCACCTCGCCCACCTCACGCCTGTCTGTTCCACCTCTGTTCGTCCCATCTCCCTCCTGTGCCCTTTTCATCCCTCTGCCGTCATGTCTGGGTTGTGATGTCCTTCACCAGAGAGAGGAACAAGAAGATGGACAGGTCCCCAGAGAGGACCATTGCCTGAACATGGGCTAATCATTGCTGGCGTTGCGTGGCTACGGATATGGACAGCATACAGCTGGTAGATGGCAGTTGCTTGTGGCAGGATGGCACTGAAATGTCCTCTTGAAGAATTTTTTTTGGAAACAGCTTTGGGATTAGACTCCAGGGGACAAACTCACATATGTGCTTGTCAACTGGATTTCTTGTCCTTCTTGCTTTTTTTCTCCCCCTTAATTTTCTTATTTGCATTTTCTTTTCTGGTCTTTATGCCCTGGCAGCATATGGCTCAAGGTAGATAGGCATGTATCCATTGCATGTTGATGCATTCTTCGTTGGAAGTTAATTTCTAAGCTTCCCCTGTTGACAGACTAAAAATGGAATGAATTTACTTTGCCAAAGGGATTATTCAACTTCAAACACACATCACATAGGCCCAGAAACTTGACAATCGTAGCTCCACGGCATTGAAGAGAGGAATGCTGTGGAATAATTTGTGGTTTAAAAGTCCAAAACCTGAGATATTTTGTCGGGGAGGTATGGTCTCACGAGTAACCTTGTTCTGTTAAGGCATGTTTCTTAATTTTTAAAGCTGATGCTCCCAAGATCAATTCATAAAGGCCTGAACAAAAGGACAGAATGAATTGTCAAATTCTCCTCCTGATACCGGAATGAATTTTCCCTAGGTTATCACTGCTGATGCAAGGTTCCTTATCAAAATTCATTGCCTTATTTTTAGTCTGATTTGCTTTAAAAGGAGGGAGCAGAGATTAGGGGCATACTTTGAAATAAAAGAGACTTTTTTTTTAATAATGCATTCAGATGTCCTTTATTCAAACAGCAGACACCTATAGTAAGCTTAAAGCTCTCACTTTCAAAAGAGTCAAAAATATAAAGTAAAAACCCTACTGAATTCTTAATGCCGAATGCTTTAGTTTTGTAACCATGAAGTCTCCAAAAGCTCTATTTGAAAAAAAAAAAGAAAGAAAAAGAAACAGACAACCATCCAAAACAAAATAGGAGGGAATGCAGGACAGCAGAAATTGTTTAAAACTCCAGGCTTGTTTTTTTGTTGAAATTGGGCAAATTTGGGCCCTATTTGTCTATATAAACACCAATAATTATTTCTGATAATTATTTCAGTTGCAGCTAAACTGAGCTAATTTCTTAAAAGCTGAAAGAGCAACCAAGTGATTACATAAAACCACTTGCCAAACTTTTGATGTTTTAGGTATTTTGGATGACTGAGTACAGAACTTGCATTAAGTGTCTACTTTTGAGTTAGATTGGCGTTTGTTCCTATTCATGCTCACTAAACTTGAAAATATTAATAAAGTGTGCCCACTGTTTTTAATTATCTCCCAAAATAAAATACACACCTGCAAAATATCAAGATCTAAATTTCGTATTATTTGTTGTAATTTATGCAGACGGTTTGGCCGACTTTGAACTAAACCGAGTTGTACCCCTCAGTCAATCTGCACTATATTCACTATGTCATTTATAAGTCATTATTTGCAGAAATGTAGTTTGTTATTCAGCTATGTTGTGTTTTGGTCCAGGTTCTATTTTCATTGAGGCCTTTTCTGTGTGGGATTTGCATGCTTTCCCCATCAATGGGCGACTTCTCTCTGGGTACTACAGCTTCCTCCAAGAATCCTAAACCAAAACCATTTTTTGGTTAACAGACCTCTCTGAATTACCCTTAGCAGTAACAAGATTCCAACACAGTTGAACACTAGCCTGTTGTCTGTGGTATATTTATCTCTGTAATGAACTAGCATGCTGTACAACATGCATGCTCTGAAACAAAGTTCTGCCTCTAAAACCTCCCACCTCCCATCCCCTTGGGCAAAGGGGAATAAACAATTTATATCCATGATGCTTCAGATCTCTTCCATGTTACTACAATGGCCACAGAGGGACAAACAAATTTTGCCTGTGTAAGTCACTTATTAGATGTGAATATCATTAAAAGCAAAGGGAGTTAACTTTTAGAAAAAGTTCATAGTGTTAGGATTTTATGAGGTACCTCAAAGACTACTGTAATTCTCCATTGAAAATCTGGGAGTTTATAGCCTGTAGTAGGGAGGAAATTGTTAGGACTGTAATGCTCTAAGCTCCGTTAGGATATATAGGAATATGTGTATCAGTTTTTGTCATCGAAGCATGGGGTGCAAGTTTTGAGGAAGAAAAGTGATCAGGAATGAAGGAGAAAGTTGTAAGAGAGGAAAAGAGGAGGGGGGGGGATGCTGAGGTTCCAGCAGGAGGCTTTTTATGGGGACTCGGTAAGGGCCTTGTGGAGCTGCTGTGCATCTGCATGAAATGATCAACCTGGTGTCAGGACATGGATCATCCTTTTACACCGAGTAATGAATACAGATTGCACACCGGATAGAGAGGCTCTGCAATCTGCTGCACCACAAATGAAACAACTGCCGTTCTAATCAAATAGTCTTTTCATGCCAGCGCAGCCCTCAACTTGGGCTAAATTCAATTCCAGATTCACAGATTTCTGGGTAGGTGGTTGGGGAGGCGCACGAGGCAACAGGGAGTTATAAATGTTGTAATTAGAGTATTGTTTAATGTGTATGTGAGCAGACATGTGGGCCATGTGCGCGTGTTTCTGCTGAGGGTTCTGAGGGCGGAGGGAGCTCAGGGTGTTTGGGGCATAATGTTGTCGTTAACCACTTGCTTATTTTAGATAGCAGCTAGAGAACTGAGTCCAATCAAAGTAAACGCGCACACACACTGACACAGACTCCTGTAGAAATGCACACATTTAGTCAATTATGCCAACCGGTGGCTTGGGAGAACACATTTTGTGTATTCCGTATTTAGGGAACAGCGAGGAGCTTTGAAGGAGAGACGCAGCGCCTCTTTGATGCTGCTTTTGTCTTTTGTTTGTGTGGTTTAATAATTTAATCAACCCAAACGTCCTCCTTCTCTCTGTAACTGTCTGTTGGTGGAGGCTAATTACTCAGCAGATTGTTCTCCTGGTGCTAGAGATGAGAGTTTAGATCTAGAGCGGGGACGGGGGGGCGCTGATGGCTGTAATTTAACAGTGTGCTGATGGACCAAGCTGTCTGTTGGATGCTGCTTTATTGTACAGGGATGCTGCTGACAAGTTGCTATTTTAATATACACCCTATGAGGGGAAGGACTGCAAAATAGTCAAACAAATTTTGCCTTTCAATTTACTCTTTGCCTGTATGATGGGCCATGTTGGGGTATTTCTGCTTATGTCCAAGGTTATTCAGGGAAACAAAGGGACAATAGGTTTTGTCAACAGGTGGGATAAATGTAAATTAGAATGAGAAATTTCGCTTTTCATTCTGATTAATTAATATTGAGAAATGGCTGAAATTACTTGTTGAATGTATAAAACATGCTTTGTTTTGATTTTATTTGATTGTGCGCTTAATAAGCATAAAGAGATGAGAGATTAAGGTTTCCAGTTACTGGTGTTATAGTGGCATCGTTGGGAATAAAAAGGATGCCTTTGGTTTTCATAAAGTTTCCTGGACAACAATGTGTCCTGTTTGTTCTCAAATATTAATAAAGCAAATTATATTAGAGTGAACTGTGGATTTCAATCCAGAAGTCACATTCTGATATGTATAATCTCCACCTGCCTCTAATCTGGAATAACATGTAATACTTTTCTCTAAAATATGTGCTTCTTTTTGAAATTCAGTTGTAAATAATTGATCGCTAAAATTTTCTGTACATCCATTGTCAATCAGCATCAATGACTATCTTATGAGATTTTATTCCTTATCTAAAGTCAAAGTCTTGTAACCCATTTGATATGAGTGCTGCTGGTTTAAGTGATCTTGGGATGGAATCAAGTGAGAGATGAGATTGCGATACAGCTCGTCTATATAATGTACAGCAGCGGTCATATGCAGTTCCATCACAAACACATTTTTATTATACTTTGTGAAGGGATACTGCGAGATTCAGAAACCTGAAACTTTATTTTCCGGTTCCTTAACATTCCAGGGTTTATCACATCTAACTACCCGTTATGCCTCTTTCAATCGTAGCACAATTTTGGACTTTCTGGACCTCTCCTGCAGGTTTTGACAGTTTTTCAAAGAGTGTCTCATAAAAATGTCAGGAATGCTTGGCTCAGTAAATCTTTTGCTTCATTCAGATTATCCTGGAAGTCAGAACTCGCATCTGGGATTGACGTCACAAGTCGATTTGTTTGTACAAAGCAAACAATAGACTGTGCTTTGTTTTAGCCTTTTGCCTGAATCAAGATACAAACCCCACTTTTTTCTACCCTTAGTACATATTTTATATGCTATTAAACCCGGAACTGCGCCTCAAGGAAACAGACAACAAAGGTAATTATGTCAGCTTTTATGTTCATTTCAGATATTTTAGTAGACAACTATTTAGATGTGCAAAGCCTCATGATGTTACATAACTGTCAGTTGACATGCTCATTTGTCTCCACATCATCAGTGCTTGTTTAACATCTGTTCCAAATCGCTTTGTCAACAAACACTGGCGGCCAGCTGTCTGCTGAGTTTACATCAGGTATGGCAGTGTAATGTATAGATGGTTAGCTTATATGCCTCTAAGGTCAACTAATCCCACATTGCACCACTCTAATTGCTTATTATTTAACAATGAAATTTATGTCTTCATTTACTGGTTTATATCAAAAAAAAAAAAAAAGAATCAAATATGATAATAGTTGATCCCTGTACTGATATAAAGACGGTTTTGTTTTGTTTTTTTACTGTGTGAGTGCAGAACCCAAAAAGATATCCGAGTGATGCTGCAGCATTTTGAAAGAGACACTTTCAGACTGTGCTTTGACCCCACATGGCAAGGTCAGGGCAGTAGGGCTAATTTACTCCATGTGCTGTCAGTAACACTGGGTGGGGATTTAGCTGCAGGTGGCGTGCTGGCACAAAGAGCATGCTGTGAAGAGCGACATTTATAGTCACTCCAGTGGCGAGGGCACACACACTTACTCTAATACACACATACAGTACAGTATGAGATTATGTGCTTGCCTTGCTGCTACAGTAAGAGTGTTTCTCTGTTTTGTTTGTGACTATATGTGGAATGCGGTGGTTCATGCAGAGTTCTACCTCTCAGCTTCGTATTGTGGAGATGGTGTCAGCAGGATCATTGTATCTCTGTGTGTGTTTGTGTCCTGTTTGTCATTGGTGCCTGCAGGTTTATATCCCAAAGTCAGATGCCACTAAACAAACCTCTGTCTATTCAAGCTGGCTGAGCAAAGTGTGTGCGTAGCAGAGTAAGTGTGTGTGTGTGTAGGAGCCCTTGGGGGATACAACTTCCTGTTCTGAGATGACATGGTCACATCTGGTGTGAGTGTTTTATGTCTCAGTGACCAGAAACATCTAAGGATGGACACACCAGCACAATGATACATGAGCAGACATTGAATGAGTTCAGTAGCACATAATCCTCATTACTGCTTTGATCATTAATCTTCAACAGCAATTAGACAAAACTGCACTAACATTGGGAAGTTTATAATTTAATGCAATCAGTCAAATTAAATACCAAGAGGTAGGGGCATTTTCCAGACTTTCATAAACTGAAGTACAGTACAGTACAGTTTGATTTGCATGACATCAATAAAACTAGATTTTTTAGGACAAAGATGTCATGTTGAGAGTTTTTTTTTTTAAAGATCCAGGCGCGAAGCAAAGTGAACAATTTTACTAACTAAATGAAAACCAAAATGAAGGACCTGACAGGAAAGCAAGGCGTGGGCTGAAACACAGCAGCGTCTAGTGAGAAGTGACTGAAAATAGGGGACTTAAATACTGGGGAGTAGATTTCTGACAAGATGCAGGTGGGTGATTACAAACCAGCTGGAACAGGAGGCAAAACAGGCTGAGGAAAAGGGGACAAGGGAATCTGAGGAGGAAATCAACAAAAACCAAAGTGGTGAATGCTAAACATAATCTAAAGGAAATATGCAAATAACATATAAAAGTGAACTCGGAACTAAATACAAGAAATAAATTAAAGAAGAAAGATTAAAGTAGAATATAAAAATAACAAATAACAAAAAATTTCAAAAAACAGCCATTGATTGTGAAAAAAGTAATGTAATGACTTTATGTTTCAGCCTGTGTGTTTCTGGAATGAGGGGCTTGAAGTTTCTTTCAGAAGTAATCATGGCTAGTAAAATGTTCACTTTTGTCACATTAAAACCACGATCTTCAAGGTATTGGGACTTTATCTGATACACCAACACAAGGTGGCAAATAAGTTGTCCCATGTTAACACAACACATCTAAACACCTGTTACTTCAGGTTTCTCCTGAAGTAACAGCAAAACCTGTTACTTCAGGAAACAGATTTTTGGGGAATACGTTTTGCTACAGATTCTCAGTTAAATTTAGGCCATTTAACACATGCGTATGCTTTGATCTAGCGCAGGTTGTTGAAGGTCATCATGCTACTGGAAGGTTAAACTCCACCCCAGTCTTTTGTTTATGTGGTCTGTAATAGGTTTTTTGTATTGCCCTAAATTAACATTCATCTGTATTCCCATCAACTCTCACTAGCTTCTCTGTTCCTGCTCGAGAAAGTTTCCCTGCATCGTGACGCTGACATCATCACGTTTGGACAGTGTGATGAGGGTGAAGCACAGAGTTGGTTTACCCTTCCACCCAACGTTTTGGATGTAGGTCAAAAAGTTCAGATTTGGTCTTCTCTGAGATGAATAGAGCACTTTTTCTCACGTTTGATGCATTCCCAACATTACGGATGTTTAACGTTTTCTGGTGGGTTCACATTGATATAGACCGTCTGTCATCCAGGACATGGCAATCCTGAGTGTTTACATTAAAGGCAGATGGACTTATTCTCGTTTCACCTCTCATGCAAAAGGAATGTATAGTTGTGAACTGTAGAAGTATCTTGAAAGCTACTGGACAAGCTTCAGGATTATAATCTGTAACCATCCAAATTCACAGAAGTAGACCAATAAAGGTAAGGTAAAGGCAATTTTATTTATATAGCACATTTTCAGCAACAAGGCAATACACAGTGCAATAAAGACAGTTGAAGTTTGTGGTCGTAACAGGTTTAAAAGTTTTAGGATCATCAATACTTTTGCAAGAATCTGGACAACAAATGCACAGCTTGGCTCGGCTTCACAGAGGAGTTTTCCTTTCATAGATTTTGAACAAAATAAACTTTGCTGGGATTTTAAACACAACTTTGATTGGGGGGATCACACAGCGATAAAGACACCTCACTGCTCTGTGCTCTCTGCATGGGTGATATCTGCACCATGGCGGTGGCTCTGCTAGAGAGGGTTGTGTTTGAGAGTAAACAGATGTTGTTTGTCTTTCTGATGCCATGATTTAGCATCTCCAGGGAAGCAGTGGACCTGCGCCTTCCTGTAAGCTCACAAAGGAATCCAAGATGGAAATAGATCAAGCCGCCAAGCGATATTTCACAACAAAAGTGAGACGAGGGCTTCTTTGACACAGCGGTGCTCAGAAACAATATGGTCTTGTGGTTTTATCGCAAAAACACACGAGGTTCAAAGGCTGGTCTTTTCTCTGTGTGGGATGTAATCTGATCATGTTCACACTGAGACTGTACTCTGTTCACATAGTTATGCTTTAGTTTTCTGTCACTGCTGCTGAAGCTTCAAATGAAGAATCTGCAGAAATGATTGCAGATATATCCCTACTTAACTTGAGCTATTTCTTAACGCATTAGTGATTCACCGCTTCATGAATAATGAATATATTGTCCGAAGTTTAATTTTCACGGGCAAAGATCCCCCTCCTAAAACAACGGGGATGCTGGTACTGATGATAGCTGGAGAGGTAGATAGCAAAGAAACTCCGTGTTCCTCTCCACTCTAATTGTCCTGTCATCGTTAGCCAACTTAGGACTTTGACAGCCTCTGTGTGCTGTCAAATCCCAAATCCCAAAGGAAGATCCTGCCTCTGTGGCTAGTGGATCTGTGGCAAGCACACAGACACCAGTATTCGCGAACGAAAAGCTGGAAATGTCAAGGACCAAGGGAATGAGAGAAGAAATTGAATGGAGGAGGATACTGATAAAACAGACAGAGAGGCGTATAAGTTTGGTTTATAATGAGCAGTTAGAATGTGAGGGTTGCTGAATTAATCAGACTGCCAGAGCTCAGAGAAAATAGGTACAATGCTTTTCATGTGACAAATATGTAATTAAGAATGATTTTTATGCAACCCCCACCTCTTTTTCTCAACACACACACACACCTTTGATGGACCGTAGGTGGGTGGGAACAAAGCACTCCTTCTCAGTATGTGTGGATTAGTTTTTTTGGTCCAGGAAGTGAACATGTATGAGGGTGAAATGGGATAGATGGCTTTAATTACAGCCCTATCAAAAAAGCACCAGCTCCCATCCCCCATAGAGTGATGGAATCGGATGTTTTCCTTTTGGCATCTTTTTTGGCTGTTTTAGGAATTGACTCCATATTCTACAGCCAGAACATGTGGAGTTTTAAGATTATCATTTATCGCCCACACACAAGATGTTTGTTATGACTTCCCATTTAATCATTGACAGCAGAGATGTTTGATCAGCGACTCCAGAAAGCCTGCCTACAAATTTAGTTTAATCCACTGTAGTTTGGCAAGATTCAGATTTCTTCCCTTTGGATAATTAAAGTTGTAAAAGGGTGTGGATCAAACTTTCAGACTGGATTGATGAGACTGAGCTTTGACACAAAAAAATGAGTCCCAAAGCTATGTTGATGATCAAAGGATGCAGCCCTGCTGCAGGAATCCTGGTAAGAACAGACAAAGTGGAGTGATCCTCTAAGTCTAGGCCAAAGTAATTCAGTAAAACTATCTAAAATGTAACCTACAGGTAATATTTTTCACGTTACCAACAATTTTGGTTTCTATGAATATCCATTTATCCATCTGTTGCCTTCTTGTTACTGAGGTGGCAGCATGTCCAGGAGGAAAACCTAGCCAGGCCTCTCTCCAATGACACTGTCCAGATTTTCTGGGGATCTCAAAACATTCTGAAGTATAAGACATATATCATCCCTCCAACTTATTCTGGACCCGTCCTGAAATCCTTTCCCAGTGGGAGAGAAACTTTGGATACGGAGAAGTCGGAGCTTTATTCCCCCCTGGATGACAGAACTCCCCCTTCTTCTAAATATTTCTATAGTCTATTTTTTTCTTTTTATTATTACCATAAGGCCCCTTTAAACCTGTAGGATTTAAAATTATGTTATTTATAATATGTAATGAGAGCAAAAGGGAGAGAGAGAGAGAGAGAGACGGAGAAAGCCAATGCTCCTGCGGAAACCTCTCTGTCTGTCATCAACCCAACTGCATTAACCTCGGCCTCCATGCCTGCAGGCCCCACCACTTCTATTCCTCTGCAGCAAATACAGGTCCTGGCCGAGGGCAGTCTGGCAGCAAGCATAGTTAATGACTTATTTACCGTGTAATGGTCGTATACCACACCACCACAACAATTAATGAAAAAAATCACATTCACAAACAGCGGGGGGTGGGGGGAGGTACCAGGTAGTAGAGGTTATTTTCTCCCTCTAACTTTATCTGAGCTCTGCCTTCTGCTCTACCCTAATAAACTCTTGCAGACCTTACCTGGAGACAGACAGGCTGGCAGCTGCGAGGACGTCTACTTTTATAGACTCTGTGAAAAGTAAATGCATTCTTTAGATTGGCTTATTACAGTCCATTCCAACCAAATTTTATGAGTCTTTCAGCTTAATATTATCGTAGTTTGTTTCTTTTTGCCAGGTTTGACTCTTTTACATCTTCCCCTCTGTCCCAGAGTCATCATAGCTTTTTTGTCATCTGCTGCTGTTCTCCCCAGCTCCTTTTTTGCCTTGTGAATACCATCACTCAAGCAGTGAGATGTTGCAGGCACTTTGTTGCTGACCATGATGCTGAAACTCTCCTGCCTTCCAATTGCCAGTGTTCATTTCATGGTTCATATACCCAGTTCTCCATTTGTCAGGGTGCCATTAGCCCCAACGCTTATTTCTTTAACCCCTTCTCATACAAATAACAACAAATCAAATGCACATTTGTTCTCCCTCATAGCCACAGCACTCCTTCGACTTTCTGACTTTTAGTTAAGGCGGACAGACATGCTAAAGGAAAGTTTCTGTGGTTCTGTTGTCTCATTTTATGAAGCTTTGTTTTTTGTTTTTTGTTTTTTTTTAAAGGTTTGTGTGCTGCCTCCATCTGGTTTTTGATTGAGGCAAAAAACACCTAATTGTTGATGTTTTATCAAAATAAAAGCCCTCGCTATATTAACAAGTATTGAATTTATGGCATTAAACATTTGATATTTCATGTCTACCCCTAACGTCATGTTTTTTAAATTGTCTTGTGGCAGCACAGAACCACACAGAACATTTGATGACGGATCTAAACGTTTGCTGGCCCAACCAGCACGGTGTTACGGTGTTCTGCATCGTTTTTATGGGTCTCATGTAAGTTTAGGTTGTGCTTATTGCCTATGACCCATAATCATTAAAATTAACATAAATAAACACTTGAAGTTTATGCTGCTGCTACAGTGAATCATATAATATATGAAATTCACTTTTGTAATTGAATTACTGAGATGAGTTAACTTACTGACAATGTTCTAATTTGCTCAGATGCATCAACCTATTTTTCCAGTATGTTTCTTTATTAAAGCTGTTCTATTAGCACTTGGGATGGATTTTAAAAAGCAGCTATCATATCCTTCTTGTATGCCCAAGAATATCTGAATTCACTTCACCTGGTGTAAGCTCCCCACCTAACTAATGTAGTAACATTATTTTCTGTTTCATCTCTATGGATGACCTTGAATTTTAAACCAGTTTATTTTGCTATCAAGCTGTCCTGTATGTCGAGCTGGATTTGGTAGCAGTGCTATGTCAGTCGCTAAATGAATGTGTTTTTCAATCTATCTGCTCCCTCGCCCTCCCCCTTCTTGTCCTTTTTCCTCTGTATCTGGACTCCCTCGGTCCCATGTGTTTTTGGGGCAATCTCTGTGTTGTCTTATCTCTTCTAGCTTCCTGCTTTCCTACCTGGCTGCCCACTCCCCCTGCCAGCATTCCTCTTAGGTCTCAATAAATAACCTTGCACCTATCTGGCCCTCAGCTTTACTGGCTGTTGCAGGAACACATTTGTTAAAATATCACCTGCTGTAGAGGGGAAATTGATACTACTGCATTGTGCTCCAGGCAATAGAATTTGGTGCTGGAGTTAAAATGCCACAACACAGGCAGTTGTGAGCAAGTTCACAGTTTAGGAGAGAGAGAGAGAGAGAGAAAAAAAAAGATTAATGGAGAAAAATCTCTTTGAGCATCAGTTTTTTGGGGATGTCTTAAACAGATCCTTAGATTTTGTGGAGCTGTTGTCTCAAAAATGTTTGTCCTTTGACATTATCTTAATGGGAAAACAGCAGAGAAAGAGAGGTTACATTTGCAGGGATACAAACATTTACTGAGCCTCAGTAAACAGAATTGGAGCTATACGTTTTATCGTCTGGAAATTGTAATTCTGTTAGGAAATTACATAAACTGTCAAACCAGTGAAAAATATACAGTATCAAACTTTTGAGTTAGTTGATTATCTCAGAAACAATGTCAAGGTTGTCATGAGATGTTCAATCTTTTGGAGCTCCCCTATTGAGAATTGGTGGGTTAAGTCTTTAAAGACAAGTAAAAAAATACAAATAAAAATAAAAAAGCTGTGAACTTTGAATGGGGGGGGGGGAAGCATTGGGAAACAGATCTTTTAACAGTCTTACCGCTTTTGTCGAGTATGATGTTTCTTTTTTTCTTTTTAGTTTTTTTCTGATACATTTAATCACACCAAAGTTTGAATTGAAATCCCATTAAATATTCAGTTTATCAAAAAATGTTGACATAATGTTTATTCTTTTTTATCTATTGAAAAGAAACTGAAAATTTATCTTGTTTAAAATACAACTAAACATGAGTGTTCTAACGGCATAATTATTGAAGAGACTACACCACCTAAAAACTAATGCCACCCCACTGAGCTGAAATCACTTGTGTGAGAAACTTCTAGAAGCCCTTTTACCAGACCCTGACATTGGTTTGAGGATAGTTTGCCCCACTTTGAGATGTTGGAGAGGTTTTAGGGTTCACTTCTGGCTTCAGCTGTCAAAGGCATCCTTGGCTCTGGTAACCCCTACCATCCCCCCAACCTGAACCCCCAGGACCTTACAAGTATAAGGAGGTCTAGACAATGAACGTATTGACAGATGGATGGTGTAAACATTGATCAATAATGTCTTCAATTCAATTTCTTTGAGTTTTTTCTACACAAACTTGGCATTTCAATTTGAATTAACCTACTGAGTGAACATCCCTTCATAAGATGGCTGTTATTTTGGAAGCAAAAAAAGAAAAAAAAAACAACTTGCTGGCTAGTGGCCCTCTGCAATAAGGAGCTTCATTAAAAAGTGAAAAACTGCTCCATCTTTTTTGTTCTACTCCATTTCTCCAAAAACAGACCAATGATCTGATGAGACATTCCCATATGACCAGGTAAGAGGAAGAAGCAAAAGTTCCTCTCTGAAATCTGCTGTTATCCAGATGGCACCATTAGCGATTAAGCCAGAACATTTCTCCCCTCTTATAATTGACTCCATAGGCTATTAGGCAGGTTGGCACTAGGCTAAGTCCACTGGTGCACACTCCAGATGTTGTCTTTGTGTGTGTATGGGCCTTTGTGCGTGCGTTTGTGCATTAAGTGAGGAAAAAGCGAGACAGTTTGGCTGCTGTTGCGGGTGGTGGTGTTGGGTCCAAGGGTGCCCACAGATGGACGCAGGGCTGGGTGGGTGCTTGGAGCAAGTCACATTCAATTATATCAACATCTCTATCAGTCTGTTTGTTTACAGGCTCTCCATCTCCCTATCATTTTGTCTGTCTTTCTTTTCTAGCCTTGGGAGAAGAAAGATTAAAGTGTTCTGTTTTCTGTGCAAGATCTTTGTCTTTGCTTTTTGGTTTTATCTGAAGATTAAATTATCCCCCATCCATTGTCTGTCTTTTTAGTTTTTGTGAACAAAGTGATGTTTGACAGACTGCATCAAGTGCTGTTACTGTTATTAAATTGCAAATAATGCAAGGAGATGCAATACCAAACTGAATTATCGTGGTATATGCCGTAGCAAAAACTCCACACAGATTTCACCCAACCTTTAAACAATCAATGAGCGCTACGTAGTGCCTAAGCAGTCTGCTGAATTTGATTTAATCTTTTTCTAGTTATGCACCATGTGGAAGAGAAAGTATAGCATTTATAAACAATTGCATATCCAAACCTTATTCCCTACCCTGTTGTCTAAACGATTTGTCCGTCTATCCATCTACTTTCCATTTAAATACGCCATGAAAAGACATTTACCTCCTTGTAGATTTGTCTTTCTTCTTTTGCTTTTTAGACACCTTAAAATGTTTCAGATTCACAAAAAAAAACTTTAATTGCAAACCATGACAGCCTGAGTAAACACAAGACACAATTTTGTATGATAATCTTCTGTTTTTATTGGGGAAAACAACAAGAACAACAACAAAAAACCTAAGCAGTCTGGCCCTATGTGAAAATGTAATTGGCTGGTTGGACCACCCTGCCATCCAGAGATAACTAGCAATGAGTAGCTTAAATCATTGTGGTGAAATGTAGCAGAATTGTTTTAATTCAGTCTTACTCCAAGCTTTTTGAACATGAACACCTCGTTTAAGCCCATTCTACAACATCTTAATCAACTTTAAATCCAGGCTTTAACCAGGCCTTTGCAAAACTTACTATTATTATTCTTTGAGCTATTTAGACATCGGCTTGCTTGTGTCCTTTGGTAATTGTCCTGATGCATAACCAAATGTTCCTGACCTAATACCAGATACAAGTAAGGTCTCCATTATTTTAGAGCGGGTCTGGGTTCTTTAATGACCACCTAGATAAGACAATACCTTTTATCAAATACCTATAAAAGGTGTTTGATAATCTGGAATAGAGTAAAGGAAATGCAAAAGACAATGCTTGAAGAAGGGAAAATACTTTTCATGACACTTTGTGACTCTATTGTTCCGACAGTCTATTTATCCCACCTCACAGTCTGTGCAAGGTAAATATTTAAAGCCAGACCCGTATAGAAATACCTGACATAAATTCAAAGTGAAGTTTTGTGTTTTACTTCATACATTTGCTAATGAAAGGACTGAAAACTCTAGGAGATGTTTATAAAAATAAAGTTTTACGCTCTGTCACGGAAATGCAGAAGAACCCTGATGCAGATATTAGTCATGTCCATTGTTCTGAGTTTTAGTGCCATCAAACCATTTAAAAGGTACTTCATGTATTACCTTATTAGAGCTACATCTCAGAACATTGCCCAGCCTTAGTCTTTTTTTAGGTTTTGTATTACATTACAGAATGGACTTTCAGTAATTGTTTTACAGCTAAAAAAAAGAGCTAAAATGCTATTAATTATTCATCTCTCCATGGCTGGTGGTAAAGAGAAGAGGTGCTCTAGGGTTTCCATCGGCTATTAGTAAACAAATCAATGCACAAGGCTGAGCTCCTTGTCATTACAGAGCCATCTGCCCTTTACCATGACTTTCAAGAGAGGGCCAAAAAATGCACGGTGCCTCAAGAGGGAAATTAAAGTTTGTTTCAGGGAGGAGTTCATTAAGTTATCAAGTCTGGCAAACTTAAACAGGGATATTACATTCGCGAAATTGTTCCTCCGTGAAAAGGGTTTTGCTTAAATGTGACGTCAATTTAATTTGCAGTTAGAGCGCTAGTCCAACGGCATGCGTTCAAGACGTCTTGTTTATGTAGCAGACATGCACAAACTCATCCTGAGCCCCCGACACAAGGTATTTAATGTAATCAAAGAATGCAGTTTCAAGTCTCTAATCAAGTTTCTTCTGAAAAATACATTGTAACTCAGCATAACCATAATTATGAACTAAAGAAATCTGTGGAGAAACTGAATAAGCCAAAAGCGCAGTAATATGATTGGGAACGAGGAGAAATCAATACAGTGAAGCTCATCATCATCTTAACACTGACCTGAATGTGAATCTTTGGGGGATTAATTCAATCTGGTGGAACTAACAGGTTTCTCTGGTCCCTCAACACAGTTGACAACAGTTCTGTCTTGATTTAGGCCACCGGGCCGAAGTCCTGCTGGGGCGAAACAGAGCTCTGCAAAAAGCAGCTACGGCTTTATTTAATCCACGTGACGGCATGAAATACAACATAAGAACCTCAATTTACAGTTGGCCGTCTCTGCTAGACGGAAAAAAAAACAAAAAAAACAAACAAACCAAAAAAAAAAACAAAACACATACTGTTATATTCTTTGTATAGTTTTTGATAAGAAAGCCACCTGAGGCAGCTCTCGGATGAGTATTGCACACTTCATCACGGCCTTTGACAAACGACCCTTCCATGAAT
Source organism: Poecilia formosa (assembly GCF_000485575.1). Lineage (NCBI taxonomy): Eukaryota > Metazoa > Chordata > Actinopteri > Cyprinodontiformes > Poeciliidae > Poecilia > Poecilia formosa. The sequence continues at coordinate 395,582 of NW_006799991.1, read as the reverse complement.
CCTCAGCCATGTTGACAAATGATTCTACTGTACAGAGATTCACAGCCTCGTGGGTGCAGCTCACACTTAATGGCACCACCCAGATGGAGGTGGTAGGTGTGGAAGATGGTGAATGCAGCAAGCACAGCAGTTCACTCAGATGAATGAAGGCAGAAAGCTGAAGCACATATTGTGCGTCCTGCTCTAAAGCTACAGCGCTTTGCAAAAGATAAACAACCTTTAAATTCTTTTGCTTTGTGTCACTTTTAAGCCACTAACATTAACGTGTTTTATTTCACTGATGAATAGAAAGCAGCAAATAATTGTAAAATGGAAGGAAATGAAATATATATATTTTTTATTTTATTTTGTCACAACTGAAATCTGGTAAATAATTCACAGGTTTACAGGGACTTCTAGACTTATACCCCTAAACATGTTGCTCTGAACCCAAGTGCCGTCAGAAGCCACCTAATTACTAAATACTGCCCGTGTGTGTGTAATATAATCTCAGTATAAATACAGTTGTTTTGTGAAAGCCTCAAAGTTTGTTAAAGAACACTAGTGAACAGCGAGCATCAGGAGGAGCAGGGAGTATAACACGAATCAGAGATAAAAAATTTAAGAAGTTCAGAGCAGGATTAGGTTATGCAACAAAATCTCAAGCGGTGGAGATTTTAAGCAGAAATTTTCTATCCACCTTTTATGATAGAACACCAAGACTACACTAATTGTTAACTTTCTGACTAAAGTCGAGGCCTAAATACCAAATTTGAAGCTGTGCCAAGACCTAAAATTTACTATCCAGGAACTCTGTCCGTCCAGTCTGAGTGTTTCGAAAAGTAGAATGGACAACAAAATTCCTTTCTCTATGTGTGAAACTGGTAGAGAGACGCCATTAAATACTTTCAGGGGGCCAGAACATAAGTGCACACCACAAACTTTATGTCATTTTCCTTTTATTTCACATTTTTCCTTATTTTGTGTTGGCTTATGTCAAAAAATCTCAACGGCACTGAAAAATGTGAAAGGCTTTTAAATTATAGTGTGCATAGCTTTTGAATTTCTCTTTATTCTCTCTTCTGTTTTTTTTATAATTTGTTTGAACATAAAATCGAAAAAAAAAAAAGTAAATCTATTATTGTTTGGAATATATTTTTTTGGACTGAATGTCTGACCTTCCACTATATCCTACAACTCTTCTTAGACCCTGATAAAAAACTTGATAGCTAGGTAGACATGATTCCTTGTGGTAGAAGCTCTTTTTTTTTACCTTCATTTTATCTTTACTGATAAGATAAAAAAAGCCCAGCTTGCTCTACAAATAGGTAATCAGAGCTGAGAGGAAAGAGCACCTCTGATGGCAAGGAGAATCCAATGTCAAGAAAATCAATATATCGACCTCTTCCCAAAATCAAAGCATTTCTCTCCTCCATCCCAGTTTACACAGATAAAAGCTTTGTCTGTCTTATCCAATCAAAGTAAGCAAAGCAGATGTCAAATAATTGCAAAATGCTTCATTGGGTTGCTTTAGATAAAACTCCTTAGTGCTATGGCAATTCCCCTAAACAACAACAAAAAAGCAAACATCTAGATCATTTTAATACTAGTCTCTGTTTTTTTTTTGTTTGTTTTTTTTTGCATTGACCAGTGTCTTTTGCTTGATGGAGTCCGATTTGATTGTGCGCATTGTGCCGTTTGTGAGGGGAGCTCATAAAGATTATATAGTCCAGTAAAAGGCTATCTCGTCCACTTGTAGCAGAGGATCATGTCTCCGGAGTCATGCAGAGAATGGACTCAGAAAACAAACGGCTCCTGCTGTCTTGTTATTGGGGATGCTCTGATAAGGTGGATGAGGGAATGCTGAGGGATGATTGCAGGTGTGCCTCCAAACAGACTTCCTTGTGAAGATGATCAGCCATTGTAGTTATGCATTGCCATTGTTCTGCGCCGGCTTTGTAAACAGGCACCTTAGCCTTTAGCAACATCACCCCATGCGCCACGATTCGCGGCGCTCTGTCTGTCATGATACCCACTTAATTCCAACGGGTTATTGCAGATCCTTCTTGTCGAAGTGTGTGTCTGCGTGCGTGTGTGTGTGTGTGTGTGTTTGTGCACCGAAAGAGATCATTGCTTGCCTTGGAGAAGGGAAAAAGCTATTCAACAGGGGCGCCCACGGTGGCAAACCCATTTCCAATAATGTCCTCTTTCTGCTACAACAATTGTGTTTAACCCCAGTGGCTCCAGCTGGTCACTATTTGTCATCCCACTGCTTCCTCCCTCACCTCTCTCCATGCCTTCACACTCGGAGACAATAGCAGTGAAAGCACGGTTCACACACCACTGGCTTTATCTGCATCGTGTAGTTGGCTCTCATTTTAGATGTTATATCAAACAGTAAATACATTAACAGTTTTCTGGCTGCTATGATATGCGGAAAAATAAAAGTTTGGCGACCTGCTTATCTTTGCTGTATTTCTTTTGTCGTTTCCACTTTTTCCCATTTTTTTTTCTCATCCACCCTTCCATAATCTCTCTTCCGCCCCCATCCCTCTGTCCCTTGGCTGGTGATCTGCGTGTGGAGGTGATTTATGTCTGGCACTCACTGAACTCCCTTTGCTGTGACACACACTCGCTCACAATCTCATAAACACATTCACAAAGTCATACAGAGACACACACTCGAATACACACAGGTAAGACTGCAGCTGTGATACATTTTAATTACAGTTTTAGTCAGAAGTAATTATGGTTTTATATCTAGAGGGACAGCTCAATACACATCCCCCCGCAGGCGTTTGAATGTGCACGGACACAGACGTGAAAGGCTATACAAGAACATAAGACACACCTTTTTTTTTTTTTTTTTTTTTTTTTTTTTTTCTGTGTATTTTTCTGCTGTTTTTGTTCAACTTTAAAATTGTACTTACAGCAACATATGACGGCCATGTAGTCTGAAAAAAAGTATTCTCAACTTAAATAATTAAGTGTACAAAAAAGCAGCCTTTTCTGGATGGTAGGATTCTAAATATTATTTCAATAATCGATCCAAAACAATCTATTCTTTGAAGATTCTCACTTGCGTCAAAATTTATACACTCACACAATTAGTCCTTCTCTTTCCCTGCAGCAACTTACCTGAACGATAATGGCCGACAGTCATAGCTGTTTTATCTATTTTATCTATTGGGGAGGTGATTGGGAAAATCCAGTGCCCTTCTCTTACCTGTGCTTCGGTATAGTGGCTACAAAGCAATGTTGCTTTACAAATCTGTGGGTGGGTTAAGTTATATAACTCATCTTTGCTATCACTGTTACTGGTGTATAAAAAAAATCTTTTTAAAACAAATAAACCAACAACTCATAGCTTGGAGGGAAGTAAAGCGTGGAAGCCCGCTGGGTTTATAAAAGACTGGGGGAAACTGTGATATTTCGACAATTGATTTGTCATATATTGTGTAGACCTATTGAGTGTTTTTCTTAGTATCTGAATTAGGTTTGACATTTTGCATTATGATAATCCCAGTACACTGTTGTATGGAAAATTTTAAGCAACAGGATTCTAGCACTCACTTATAAAGCAATCATTTGTCATTATAGAGCGAGTCTGCAGGCGGTTTGTGAGCCAAGGTGTTGGAGGGACAACAGATAGAAGCACAAATATGAAGCTGCAACTTAATGCATTCAGTACATCTAACTTTACTCTACAACCGTTGTACAGATGAAGATAGCAAAAAAACAAACAAACAAACAAACAAACAAAAAAAACAGTATAGATGTTTTCCTTCATTTAATATTCTCTGCTGGTGTGAAACACTCCAACCTTATAATGATTCAAAAGTGTATTTGATTAGAGGCAAAATATCAAATGGCAAATTTTACTATAAAGAAAATCACACTTATTTTGCTTTCTTCTGACTAAAAAGGAGAAAAAATTGTCCTGGAAGAACAGCTTCATTGTGAATTTGGCAAAATTTAGATGCAACGAATTTGCACAAAAATAACAGTCGAGAATTAAATATCTGTAAATTAGCTGGCAGTGGTCAGACATTAAAAAGGTTTTAGAATCTATACATATTGAAAAATGATGAAGGATGTAAACAAGTTCATGATGTGAATTGAGAATTTTTAGTTTGTGAACTATGAGCATAATTTCATTCAGTTTGAACTTGTGTGAGAGCAATTTAGGGCAAATTCTTGTCAAATGTGTACTTAAGCAACACTCACAGTATGTTTGAATGTTTTCTTATTTACTGTGAACTGTATGTTCATGAAGAACTGGCCAGAAGATAGCCAGAAATACAACAAAACTGTGGTATTTATTTGTTGGGACTGAAGTTGTAAAAAGGCACAAATTCTAGTCGAATATTTGTGCTGATGGACAGCTGCACTGCACATTCCCCAATTCGACTTTTAAAGTAATCTCTGTGTGCACTTTCTTTTGTAGCGTGCATTTTTAGCTCCCACTGGCAATACTTCCATCACCATAAAAATGAAGACATGCCATAAAAAAATGAGCCAGTGTACATTCTTTGTCACA
>NW_006799991.1:376200-391053 GCF_000485575.1 Poecilia formosa | reverse complement strand
GAGCTGTTTGCCAAAATCATCAAAATTAAAACAATAAAAGACACCAATAAAAGACATTGCACATGAAATATTTCAGTTGGTGTGCAATGAATCTAAAATATATGACAATTTAATTTTTATCATGACATTATGGAAAATAATGAACTTTATCACAATATTCTAATTTTATGACCAGCACCTGTATATATATATATATATATAATTTTTTTTTTTTTTAAGTTCTAGTAATTCAAGTGTAGTTTGACAGGAAAAAAAGTTTTTTTCTCTTGCGAGTTGTGAGTTGGTATAGGATGGGCGAGACTGAAGGAACCATGATGAAAAGGAGAGCGTGCAGAAGGATGAAAAAGTGATTTGCGCAGAAACAGATAGGCTTTGCACTGTAAGCTCAGCTGAGGAGCAGATTTGGAAGCTGTACGACTGTTGTGCTGTCCTAGAGTGCTGACAGGGATGGCAAGCTGAGCGTGTGCAAAGGAATGAGGGTGGGAGGGGAAATCGCACAAGTGTGTGACTGTTTACATGTGTGTATTAGTATGTTGTGTGTTTGATGTGCTTGCATATGTCAGGGTGTATATACTCTGCACAGATGGAGAGACTTCTCAGGGATTACTGAGTAACTGGAAGATGAGAGAGGTGGTAATTGCATTTTAATTACAGTGTTGATGATTTTGGGCTCTGCCAGATGGAGGGTTCTTTAGATATAAGTACAATATAAATCAGCCGGCTGGAAAATAAATCAGCTTGTTGGTTACTGGTTACCTGCCAAACCAGGTTTGTAACCTTGAGCCACTGGTGATGGTCATGGTTAGCTTAGGTCTTTACATGTCTAAACGTTTAGATTTTTCTAAAATTTTACATTTTCCTTAAATCTGTAAATAAAAGTAAATGAAAAAATGTACATAATTGTACTTTTAATTAAACAGTAACCTGAGCAACCTACAGTTTGCAGGCTATTTTCTTTTATTCTGTTGTTCACTGCACTCCTTGTGCCACAGGACAATACCTGTAAATAGTTTTTGAAGTTACCAGTGCATGTACTGTTACATTTTGTTGAGTTTTGGTAAAAAAAAAAACAAAAAAAAAACTAGTATCCTTCTGAAAGTCAGCTGACTAGCAGTGTGCAGCAGATGAGGACAAGGTGTTGCTTTGATCTTTGCTCTACACAGCTGGAAGAACATTGCTGTCACTCTCTAGTATTTCATTCAAAGGATGATTTAATGAACATGCAGAACTCTAAAATTTGCAATTAATTTGAAGGTAAAATCAAAATCAAATCAAATAAAAGGAGGGTAATTATCACTAGGATTTCCAATTGTGCTAAATGTCATAAACCTTCCAGACTACTCATTCTCTTCTCCACGGGTGGCCAAGTAACAAAGTACTTACAGAGCAGGCACCAGGGAGCCGAAAAACAAGCAAGGTCTGCGTCATTCCTACTTTTAAGTACCACTAGTAGAAAGAGAGACAAGACAAGGGATAACAACGTGCATCACCAAATTCTTTCGTGTAACGCCACAACCAGCCCTGGTAGTGAAAAGTAACCTGTCAGATAAATATATGATGTGAGTCACATTTTGAAACACTAATCAGTGTGTGACACTTTGACAGAAAGTATCAAAACTAGCAGTTTAGTAGCTTGTAAACCAACCAAATGAAATGCTTTAAAATTGAATTAATCTTTTTTGTTACTATCAATTGTTTCACTTTCAATGCAAAAGTTTTCAGTGCCTTTTTCAAGTCAGTGATATTTTTTTCAGTTAGAAATATATATTTTAAATGCCAATATTTCCCTGTACTGTCAACATTTATTTCCAGCTACATTTAAGTTGACAATGTTTTAGCTCCATATGACATCAGCTTCAAATGTGGCACCTCACAAATGTTGAAGCTTTTCTCCATCATTCCCGTCTTCAAAATATTACTGAGGCTAACGCTGTAAAAACGGTAAGAAACGAATGAAATTTTGAAAAGCGGTGACGGGATGATATACAGCAAATAATTATATGGTTGATGTGAGTTGCAGCACTAATCACTGATGCAATGGGAATTTCTGACTTGATCTGAGCAGCCTTGTTCATTTTATATCTAGCTTTTTTGCCTTCTACTTCACACATTTTTAGCATTTGTCTCTAAGACAAATGAGTAAGTTTGTTTTTTGCTCATAAACAAAAAAAAAAAGTTTTTTTATAATACCTTTGTGCAGCTGTAGGAACTGATTTGTGCTTATCCTTATGATTGTTGGTAAGACATTTTGCTCTCACATGCATATGAGCAAGTTTGAGACTGACCTTTGCCAACTTCCTCATTCGGATCTGCGTGCCAGTTTCTGAACTGAAGATCTCACCTTCTCTGCTTAATGAAGCAAGCATTGCTGCAATGTGATACCGAGAGTCAGCGATTTTAGAAGTCATTCTTGCTGCCAGGGTCATTTGTTTTTATAATTGTGACTTTTCATTACAAAGGCAGACCGCATCATTTATATTAGCTCAGGCACATTATGGCGCAGTTATCCAAAAACTATAAAAAGCAGTAATGTGGGTGAAAGAAGAAGAAGAAGAAAAGAAGACATTTGTTACTAATTAGGAATTTTACAAACACACAAAGTACCTATATAGGACTTTCTGACTGCAACACTAAATTGCAGAACTGAACTAAACTGAGTTTTAGGTCAGGTGAAAGTAGGAGCTGAAAATTTGAGCTAACTTTGTTCCTCCGATCAAGGTGAGTCCCCCAGCTGTGTGCTTTGTGACAGCATGACCCTTGCAGAGCTGTGAATCTGACACGACCAGCAGCCCTGTGGCTTTTTCGACCTGTGGCTGTTTCCAATTCTTTCTGTCTCTCTCTCTCCTTCTCTGTCTGTTTTTTTTTTCATTCCTGTGCCACTTTTTGTTGCTCCGTCTCTCCTGCTTCTTTGCACTTTGCATACTGTCTGAATAAGATAAGGCAGTCCTGATAAGCCTTTGACTTCTGTCAAAATGCTTTCCCATCTATGCAGACCTGTACCTCGGAGGAGAAAATGTATTTTGTAAGTCATGCGTTCACATGCCTGCTTCTGGTATGATAGGGACATAATGAGTTTACGATACACTGGAAGAAAATTTGTGCCGTCTTTACCTTTCAAAGTTCCTCTGAAAATTAGAACAAGGAACACAAATTGCGTCTTGTTTGTGGTGACTGGATTGAGAGTTAAGATAACACCAATTCTCATCTTTTCCTCTTTAGTAGACTCAGAAATCTAATTTCCATCATCACACAAGAGTTTATCTGACTTCTTCAACCACTTACGTAGACAACACATTCGCAAGTTGTTTTAACCTTTTAATTAACATTGCTTAGAAGCACACATGTGGTGGTCAGCTTGGCTATTAGTCTGTCCGCGTGCTTATGCATTTATATGACAAGCAGCAGCAGGTCTGCTGGCTAATGGTGCTGGTGCATGGGTCATTTTAATAAATTTACCAATTATCAAGAATTTAATCCAATATAGCCCATAGCCTGAATATCCCCTGTTGTGGCATTTTTGAGCCTATTGCAGTTTTACACTTCACCCAATGTGGAAGCCATTTTGGATAATTTGCAGAGAAATTAATATCTTATAGTGTAAGCACCCGAGCACAATTTATTCAGCAGCCGTAAATTGACCAATTTTGTTCAACAAAAGCCTGTCGTAAAGTAATGAGCTCTTACAGTTAAGCAGCAAAACAAAAGTCAGATTAAATCACAAATTATAGGTATAATGTGGGATGTAAAAATCTTAAGAAATGTTTCCCTTGTAAATTTGACTCATCACTTATTTGTCAAACACTGTAAACATGTTTACAGGAATTGTATGGTTAAAAAAAATATCAGGAAATACCAATAAATCCCAGGAAGTTTGATGAGTGAACTGGATCCATAGCCTCGTTTCTTCTGAATCAGAGCTGCCACCTCACACCTGGTGGTGCACTTGCGCTCATATTTTGGGCAACACTTATTTGTAGTAGGATCAGATAAAGAAGTTAGATGCCAAAGAAGGTTTTGTCCTGGTTTGCAGTATATATATATATTTTTTTAACATTGATTTGTCAATAATGGATCAATAGTGTGGGAGTTCAGCATCGTCAAATCATAAGACCAGGTCTTGTCCTTGGGAAAAGTTGTGAATCATCGCTGCATGAAGAAGGTAATTTGTGCTCTCATAGTTTGCAGCAGCCTTTCACTCTTAAGTGAAGCTTCTTTTAGCTTATTTGATTAAAGAAAGCCATGATCGTTTCAACATTTGCTGGATGGCAACAGTAGTTGAAAGCACCTCACTATAAAGTGTAATATATGAATGTTGATACCCATTTCTAAAGTTCAGAGACTCATATTTGAAATATTGACCAACCTCAGTGTTTGGACAGCGCTGATGTAACATAACTTTTAAACAGTTATCCAAAAGACTTACAAAATAAATGCATCCACAGCAGAGTTCCCACCATGTGAAGTTTATATCATTTACATCTCTTTTCTAGCGAGAAATGTTTGGAGAAATTGTTTCTTTCATGTCGTTTTACTCATCAAAAATTGATAAAAGTTGGAAAATCCATCTGACCTGGGAGGCATGAATAGTTTAAATAATTTTAAAATGTTTTTTTTCCAGGTAACTGTGAATGGTAAAAGCTCAAAGATATTACTTTTTATCAGATGCTTTTAAACAGGATTACACTGTTTACAGTTTGTTTATTGAGGGAGAAAAGGGGAAAAAAATGAGATCATAGAAATCCTTTTGGCCTTTTATAGGCAGACATCTTTCACTTTCTCTTCCCTTGTTTTTGTTTTTTTTGTTGTTTTCAGTCTTGTACACTTCAGCAGAAAACCTACAATCTATCATGTGTGCACATACACAGAAAGCACTTTCATTCTTCGTCTCCGATGTGCCAGTGGTTGTTGTTAATGAGATTCCTACAGGACGAGAAAACTCCAGGGAGGCTGACTGACGGCCCACTTTAAACATTACAGTCCCACTCCCCCTTTGTTGTCCTGTGAGACACAGGAGGAATTGAGAAAGGGAAGGAGAAAAAAGACAGATTGTGTTACATATGTATGACTCATGTACACACAAACAGATTAAAATACTAAGAGTTATGATAAGCTATTGAGGTTTGTTAAACTAATTGTAATTCAAAAATTACCTTTCAAGGTTAAAACATAAAGAACAGTGTTTTGTAATCACTGCTTTCATGTTTGAATGGAACATTAAGGACAAACGGATGCAAGTGACTAAAATGGCATTGCTTCCATCCTTTTGATCAACGTCCTATACATCACTTTCTGTGTCATGTGTGATCTCTGTTGGGAACTCAGAGAGGTAATAAATAGTTGCATTGTTTTCTGCTCTCTCTTTTTCAGTAGGTCTTTTCATAGTTATGTGCAGCTTTACCAAGCGCTCACAGGTGGTGTAACATATACAATATATTTCTCAGATACAAAGGTTTGATGAAGTACCTGGTGCCACAGAGGACAAACAGAACTCATTTCCTGTCACTGCCTTTGGACTTCATCTCTATTCTCATTTCCTCTCTTTGCTCCGAATACAATAAAGGCACTTTATGGTGCATCCACAAGAGGTATGATGTCGCTTAATGCATTTTGCTTTCAGAAGGCGACGGACATCAAACCTGCAACAAGCCACATGAATCTGTGACAGAATTTCAACTGTTCAGTGGTGTCACTGATTTGTCTAATAGGTGTCAGGGAGCCGTGTCTGCAGCCCAAATAGGAATTGGATATCACGGTTTTGTGGTGTCCATTTTCAAAGCTGATATACCATTGTGGAAAATACTGTGGTGAAATTCATAGATGGTATTACTGTCTAAGTACCATATTTTCCGCACTATAAGGCACACCTAAAAACCTTCAGTTTCCTCAAAAGCCGACAGTGTGCCTTATAATCCGGTGCGCCTTGTATATGGACCAATATTGAGCCACAACGGGTCTAGCAACTACGGTAAGCAGCCGCCGACTTCATTTTCGCCTGTAGAAGAAGCGTGCGGTGCATGCTGGGATATTTGTCAGAATGCTGTTTTGTAATCTATTAATAAAGTTTGACTGATCTATCTACCTACCGACCGTCTAGAATCAGGTTGACTGCAGATCATTTAGCACCACGTTCTCCACGAACATGCTGTGCACGATCGGAGAAGGGTGACCAATTGTCTGGCCACGCCCCGGCCCAGTCTCCGACCCGGAGTCGAGCTGTTTTGTTGACATTCCCTTTAGTACAGCTCCATCTAGTGGATGCATAACGTAACTCCAGCCTCTACTGTAGCGTCTATTCTATGCGCCTTATAATCCGGTGCGCCTTATAGTGCGGAAAATACGGTAGATGACAGTATGTTATGTCTGCACCAGTTTAAGACTTTCTTATATATGTTCACTTTCCTTAATTGAAACAAGCTGATCCAGTTTTGTTTACTTATATTGGGTTGTAGAAAAAAAGGGTTAAGTTAACAAAATGACAAATTTGGTGGCATGGCAGAGTAAGGTCACAGAATCAGCATCTCGGATCTAAGAGTTGTTTTACCGTTGTAAATGCTTCATTAGGTCTGAATAGGGAATGCGACAGGTTGCAAACTTTACAGCTGAAGACCAGATGCAAAGAGGCTTATGTATAGCACAGATTCATTGTTTAATTTCTGGAATGTTTTGCAGTGTAGATTGTTTATTTTAGCATAGCGTGCTGCTTTAAGTAACTTTTTGTGCTAAGGTAAGTTCTTTGAATGTCATCCTCCTCTTCAGCTGGCCACAAATGTTCTCTTTTAGAGCTCGATATGGGATGTGCATGTAACACTCTACATATTGAATTGCAGTCGGTAAATCTATATGTGGCGTGCCACACAAAAAGTAGGAACAAACCACCACAGCACAAGAAGAGATGGTTTTTCCATCACCTCTAGTTGGATTCTTTTGTTATGCTGTCTGTGGTTCATGATCAGTTTTTTTCTGCAATTCTCCTATTTTTAAAGAACCGTGTTTTGGCTTCAGTCTCTCTCTGCACTTGAGTCCTTTACTAATCACACAATCACATACACATTTGTAAACTGGGTAAACATAGTTGAGTTACTGTTTATCTACCCCTTCTGAGTTATGCAACACATGCGGTTTCTAATTTAGTTCACTGGTATTTCATAACATCTCCCAATGACCTTTGTGTTGGTAAATGCTTGTGCTGTACAACCAACTTTAGAAAATTCAAAGTACTGACAAGTTTTCCTTTAACTGCCACACTCTTACAAGAAGTTAAAGTTTTCTATAAGTTTAGACCTGAGAAGAGAGATAGGGTAATGTAAGATGATTATCCAATTGATATTCTCCTCGGTTCTTAAGTCATATTCCCAATGTGAGGTGTGCACTCTAAAGTAATAATCCTGCCTAAATGGAAAACATGGCTTGGTCATAATCCAGCTGCCTCTCTGTTCCCCAAGTGTCTTCGTTAAACAATATACCATGGTAATGAAGTGTTAATCTGCTCAGCTCTTTACACAAAGCATCTGCATGTCTCCTAGAGGCAGGAACAGGTACACAAAGGAGCACTCCATTCTTTGTTTCGTTGTAGCGCTCCAAAAAGTAAAGACACTCAAATGTGCAGGGGTAGACATAGACGTAGCTGTAATCGCTTTCCAAGGAGAACCTTGGCAGTGGTACTTTGAAATAAAATGTAGCTGCTTTTTGACATTTGTACATAATGTTTAAAAGCAAATTTGAAAAAAAAAAAAAAATAAATAAATAAATAAAAAGATTTACTTCTTTCCTCAGGTTTGCAGTTGTCACTTTTAGGATGGAGTCAAGTTGTAAATCCTGATAAAATTGAGTGATTTCTGCAGAACCTGCTGTCCGTCAATCGCTTTTCCTGAAGCAACACATGCATGTCATATTAAGCCACTGCGGTTTATAATCTGGGGCATTAGGTGTCTAACTGTATTAATCCATTTGCACTTTCCCCTGTTGATTAGAGTGCATGTGAAATGTGACGGTAGTTTGGCTGGTATAGGGCACCGGTTGCCTGAGGTGGCAGCGAGGGTGTGAGGTTTCATACAGCCATGTCCACATTCGGATCATGATTTATTACCCTCCCTACCACACAGACTCTCAAGTACACACACACACACGCAAGCATAGCAACAACAACATTAAGAGAAGCAAACACACACACATTCAGTGTCTGGCATTTAGGAGCAGAGACCATAATATTGGTGGCAACAATAGAACATGACACCAATAAGTTTGCAACACATTAATCTATACAGTGTAACGCAAAATTTGAGCTGTCAGAAATATGCATTTGTATGCACATTATAATTCATCACAGTCTAAATGTTATTAAGACTTTTCATTTTTTAAATTAGATTTTTTTTTAAAGAACGTGGCTGGATCTGTAAAGCAACCTGTGTCCGAGGGTTTGCGTTCGTCGCCGCACTTTAATATCGTAGACAAAAAGAAAAAAAAAAAAATAGAATGAAGCTGATAAGAAAGCCGCTAAAACGGAGGAGAGAGATCAGAAATCCCATACAGTTGAGAGCACTAGTCCATTGCAAGTGTGGCAGAGGTCACAGTCAATTTCAAAAGGAGCAGGTCTTGTATATTAGAGTTTGGAGAGATGGGAGACCCCTCCTGCTCTCTATCATAAAGGGCCTGTGCCGGAGCAGGGCCACTTGTGATCAACATGGACCTTGTGGAAATCCCCACTGAACTGAGTGGTCTTATTGAAGGTCTATAAGGAAGATGGCAGCAGAAGATGCACACCAAGGCCTGGCATTAATCACAATTTACAAACCCAGAGGAGTCACTTCCCCAAGCTGGTTGTGGGAAACGGCTTCATTCAAATCTTAAAACAGGAAAGTTCTCTGCATCGTCAACAACATAATTCCAGCTGATCTACGAATATAAATATTGTTTCTTTCGTGTGTGTTTTCCAAAGGCATAGGTTAATGTAAGAGACTCCCGTCATATGATAATCTTCAAGAGAAGTACTACAGTTCATGGTATCATAGTTTTAAAACAAAAAACTAACGTGCATAACGATGTCTGGTTGGTTTTATCTTAAACAGAACACCATCAAGTATTTGAATGCTACTATTTTAAAATGCATCTGTAGTTATAGTAATGTTATCTGTAAGTTTTTTTTTCATCGTTACTTTGATTTTTATACTTAGACAATATGGACAGTGACATTGCCAGTCACTCTGTATGAAATCTATCAACTGTATCATATGTTCATATCCAATTTAGGTTGATCGTCTGTTGTGCCAATTTTACTTAGAAGTGAATATAAAGATACAACTTTGTCCACAAATAAGCAACACATAATTTCTGGTGCATCTATGCATTATTGCACGTCTATACTCTGGACAGATCATAAATTAAAGTACTAGTAAGGGATAAACATGTAGCTGCAGCCTCTGCTCCACTAGAAAATGTGTTTTCATCAAGGCAGAGCCCACTCATTACAACCTTACTGACATTCTCATTTTTCGAAACAGTAATATTAAGTAGGCAATAGTCCTACATTATGTAGATATGTTTTTTGCTTTCTTTCTTCAGAACATGTTCATAATGGCAACACGGTGAACTGTTCATGTGTTGACACTTGTCTAAGCCATGCTGATTAGCTTTATGTGTGGAGGATGACCTAGACCTGTTTTGAAAAGCATGCTTTGTTTTCACTGGCTTACTTCCTGTGTCTGTGTGTAGTAGTGTGTTAGTTAGCAAAATGAAAAAAGTCATTGGATTATGATTTTGGACAAGTATTTTTTTAATTCAATTGTGCTTTGCACTATAAACAGAAAGTTGAACCAACAGCCTCGTGGTGAAGTCTGCATTGCTGCTACCCCGCTGGGATCAATGTATTTGTATATTAAATTAAAATCCACTCTTAGAGTGTTTAATGAAACTAAATAATGCTCTCTTGGTGCATCTGTGTAGCTGCTTTTATGTCTTCCAGTAGTTTTATGAGTTTTATAGCTGAAGCACAGTGAGCTATATTAGTCCTTGGCTGCAAAGTTAATATCTGGTTTGGTCAAATCGTTTGACACTTTCCTTTTGCTCTCATAAGGCAGCCAATGTTGGAAAGATTTATTATGAACACAACCAGGCTGAGCAAAAATAAAATAAGTAATTCTTCATGACATTGTGCCCAAGTCCTAATTTATGGACAATTTGAATTTGCTGATGATGAGTAAAAGTTTCTAAAAAATAATGTCATGTTCAGTGTCCACTGAAGCTTATTAAACATATGAAACTGTCACTGAATTTAATATGATTTTTTATTTTTTATTTTTTTTTTTTATTTTACACATGAGATCCCTTGAATTATCTAAGATGACCCTCACAGGAAAAACTACTTGAGTTTCTTTGTTCCCTACCAAATCTTTATCAACCTTCCAGTTTAGCCTCAGGAAACGCTGCTAGTTCATTTCAATGTCACTTTGCTCTATCTAATTACCTGCCAATATCTGTAGTTTGTTTTATAAAGTGTTAGCTAAATGCCACCTATCAGATTGTTAATCAGAAAAACACCTTGCCTTTAAAAAATGCACACAACTTACAATATTTATGTTTTTTTTAATGGTCTGAATAATGCAAGATGGCTTGGATGCTCAGTCCAAGGCCCAGGGAAATTGTTTGCAGGGGAAGCGATTGTGGCTCAGAGGATGCGTAGCGGCTGTCAGGGTTAAGTTATGCAAAGGTTGAGGAAGTCCTAGAAAATTAGTCCTTATTGCGATTCCTGAGATACTCATCTTCTCTCTAACACTGGAAGGCAGGCAGGCAGATGACAAGAGGTAAGTTGGAGAGAGCTGGAGGACTCTTGTGTGGATAGGAGTTGTTGCCAAGTGAGTATTGCAATGTGGTTCAGAGCAGGAAGAAGCCTCATGAGTGAGAAGACACTTCGGTAGAGACATAAGACCAACGTCGGGTTTAGTGATTATGGACGTCAGAAAGCAGCGCATTACAACAAACAGACCTACGTTAGCACAACATGGACAATCTGGTATTGTCTGGGAGTCCTGCTGCTCTTAGCAGTATTAAGCAGTAGCTTCATGACTTCAAAAAGTTAGATTTGATTCAGTGTAGATTATATTAATTTATCTAATTTTCTGTTTCTCCCCCACTTTTTTCTTTTTTTACGTCCACTTTTTGGGCCAGCCATCTCTCTGCATTCTTAGGGGTGAGTAATAAGGAGAGACATTGTTCTGTCTCCAAACGTACATCCAAAGTCACTGTAGCACACAATGGCGAGAGTGCTATCTTGCTGTCAGTCAGCACTATAGTGCAGGCAGGCTAGCAATGAGTGGTAATTGATGTGAGTAGAGTTGACATCCTGGGCAGAGTGCTTCAGGTTGGTCTCTGACTGGGACCGAGCAGCCCATCATTGCCAGTTATTAAGCAGCTTGTGCTCAGCTGCATTCGGTCAGCCGGGATCAGAGTGTGTTTGGGTGTTTACATACAAATGTGTGTATATGTGGGGCAATGTGTCCTTTGCCTGCATCTTAGCAGAAAAGTAGGAATCGTACCTAAAAATATATATATATATTGTAATGATTTTATGTTAAAGTAGAGGTTTGTCCGTTGTCCTTGTGGTATCCTTGAGTCAAAGGCAGTTTTCTTTTAGAATGATCAATATTTTGTGCTTTTGCTTTGTTTTTTTGTTTTTTTAATCTTTGTAATAGTTCACTGATGGTTTGCCCCCATCTAGCTATGAGGTCACATAAAAGGAAAACCTCCAGAGTTTAGGCCTGATTGGCTGCAGTCTGTCTGTACCTTTCTGGCTGGATTGCTGTCCAGTTGGCCCACTTGTTAGCTGACTTGATATTGTTGGCTTGAATGCTGAGCGGCGCTCTGTGAATGTCCTGATAAACTTATCTTTGTTTTGCAATGTGCTCGAACATCTGCCCTCTGCAGAGCCATTGTTGCTGCAACTGCACTTTAACATTTTTCAGAGTTATAGTGTTTATAAACACATCTGACTTAAGCAAGAGAAAACAGTCTGGCTCTGGATGATTATATATGCGTCAGTTTTTGACTTGCAGTACATTAATTATTTCGGTGTGTAACTTCTTACAGGGTAACTTTGCCAAAGTTTTATTTATTTTTTTCTCTATATTTCAGGTTTCATATTGATTTTGGTGTTGTACTTTTTTCATCATTTATCTTGTTGTTTTTGTTTACATGCAGCCATTTATCCTGCCGAAAGTTTACTTTTACATCTCATGAACATTGTCTGTGCTGACAACAAATGGAATGACATGGAAAACCCCTGTGTGTAACATGGCTTAATAAAACAGAAGAAAGAGTGGCCCATATCCTGTTCAAATTGATGAAAATACACACAGATAAATACAGACAATATTTCTTTTCTTTTTTTTTTTTTAACAGGGCAAACATGTGAGGCCATTTTTATGTTTTAGATCTGCAGTGATCCGATTGCAACATGAATGAGGCTAATTTATTTGCTTAGCTTAAATATTGTGTATTTAGTTTATCGTTGAGCAGGTAAAAACAAAAAATGTATATATAATGACATTTTTGTTTCACGCAACAACTATCAACTTGACAGTTACAGCCTTGAAACAACAGCAGACAGTGCTGTCCATGGTGCTGTAATGTCTGTGTCTCCCCTTTGTCAAAGCACAGGTCTTCCCTATCTCCCTCTCTACTCCCACAGCAGATCGCAGTGATAACCTTATGAATATTAACTTAGCCTTTGTCATACAGTGGGGAAGCCCTGTATTTCATGTTGAATATTGATGAGCTGTATTTTTATTGAGAGTCCATATTTGATTGGTACTCTATATTCAAAAGTCGCTCACGTGTCAGGGGACTACATGAACCTTGCATAACGGGGCTTTAAACGCGTGGGGGGAAATCCATATAACGCATGTTGATTTTGCACCGGAGCCAGGGTGGCTTTAATGTCTGGACTTGATCGTGGTCGGAGTCTGCGCTTTTAGCTCTCCGTGGTGCTGAAATTGCAGCTGGTCTGCCCGGGGAATGGCGAGCACCTCCTCGTGATTACTGCACTGGTCTTTCCCATTGTAAATCACAGCACACTCGGTGAATATTAATGCTGGCAGCTCAATTAGCTTGAGGAAATATTCACGGCTGTAGCAGTGATCTGAGGCACCCCAAAGAGTCAGTGAATAATATGATCTCCTCCTAACACCTGTCCGCGTGGTTCCTCTATTTATGTGCAGAGATTAGGGAATAATCGCGTTCTGTGTTGTATCACTCATGCATGAGGAGTAGATCAGCAGTTTTACATTACAAAAGTCCAGGGAAAAAAAAAAAAAAAAAAAGATATTTTACACCCAGTGCACCAACATGTACACTTTCAAAAACTGTGCATTCGGTGCTGACAAATTTGGTGGCTCATCTGGGCCTGGTGGAGTGTGTAAAGGCACCACTCTCTCTCTCTCTCTCTATAGATTGTGGGCTGGAGTGGTCCAGCTTTTGGCCGTAGATCCCACACACTCCTCCAGACTCTGTCACTCAGCCTCTGCTGTCCTCCATGGTTGAGAGAGACAGGACAGCAGAGCAGATTTCTCTGTGTTTTCCTGCACTGGCGAAGGCAGCATCTGCCAACACACATCAGCCTTGCAGCACCTGAAGGCAGTTGACTCCCTTTTCATTACTGCGAGGCGAACAGCTTGTTTTGGGAAGGATATGTTTTGTGTGGGCTTGTGTTTGCATGATTGGATCACAGACCATTCAGAGATAAATTTAAATAGATGACCTGTCGTTATGTAAAACTATTTTGCTAAGAAACACATTTGCTGTAATAGCTTATTTTCTAGCAAAATTTAGGGGTTATGCTGATTTTTCATTTAACAGAAGAGAAGGGGAGCTATGCATGTCGTCTTCTTTTGAATTCTCAAAATTTCTCTAGACAATGGTAAACATTCAAATATAAAACCAGACACATTTTGATGGTTTCTTGAGCCGGTCTTTGTTATCTGAAATGTCAACTGCTGGCCTGCAGCTTTTGTTTTTAATCTTTGTTTTCCCTCCGACTAAATTTTTTTGTCTTCACTGCAGGAGATCTGGGGGAAAAACAAAAAATCTGAAGTCAGACGAGGAGTTATTCCTCTATTTCTGGATATCAATACCTATTGTCTTGCACACTGTCACTCTTCGTAGTCACCCAATCTCTCTCCTGCACCTATTTTCTACTTCCTGACACTCTTAGGTTATGTTCCTTCCTGAGCTTAGATGGATGTAAAACTACATGGAGAGCCAACAAAAGGAGCGGATTTTTTAAAACGATACCTCTGAGGTCTTCTTTTTTTATCGCTCTCACTCTGGCCATGCTTTTTCTCCTCAATGTCCTTTCGATCCGTAATTGGAAATTTCCCCCTGCTTAGCCCTGTCGGAGTGAGGGACAATGTGGCATCCATGTTCTGTCGAGCATGGTCGAAAGAAATGGAGCATTGTCTCATGGAGGCGATGCAAGCATGATCTGGGGACTTATCTAAATTGAATATCTGTCTTGTTTTTTGGACTTGTAATGAGAGTGACGCACGGAGCATGGGGGTCTTTTCCGCCACTGACAACCCCACTCTCTTTGAAAAGTTGACACATAACATAGAGGGGAATACATTAAAGGACATCAGTGGGAAAACTCTGACCCAGCAGAGTAATATTATAGGAAACAATGTTCCCACCTTGATGCAACGGAGAACATTTCCACTGTATGTTGTAAAGTTCATCTGAATAATGAAGACAGACTAACAGTGCCACTCAGGAGTTTACATACAGTCATACAGTTTACAGTTTTGGGGGATTACAACCCCTGGCAAAAAGTATGGAATCACCAGTCTTGGATGAGCAGTCATTCAGACA
>NW_006799991.1:314825-375700 GCF_000485575.1 Poecilia formosa | reverse complement strand
ATGTAAAACCCTCAACGAAAAAAAAAACACTATTGTCTCAGAAATGTATGGTTTTTATCGTTTTTCTTTGTTTGTTTCTGCTCACACTCTTGTTTAAAGATGCATATTGTCTCACTGCTTTATTAAACATATGGTTTAATGCTTCACCAAAAGCTCAGCTTGTTTGACATTTTTATCTATGATGAATGTAAACTCCGTACTGATACTGTAAATGTCTTATGTTTTTCAGCTATTTTGAACATGCTTTATTGCTTGTATAAATGCTAATAATTCCAAAAACATTCTTACTTCAGAAGCTTGCATTCATCCTTCATCATCCTCTCACAGAGTTGCCAGTATTTTCAACAGCATCTTTTGAGTTGCCTCTTACATGTGGTATTTGTGGGCTTTGCATTTAGTTTTAGTCCCGATTTCTTTCCAAAGAAACTGCAAGGCTTTTTTGCAAAAATTTTTTTTCTTGATCTTGTTATGGGTGACTGCTTCATCCTCCAGTCGCCAAGATAGCCCGATTGAGATTGTTATTAAATTGGCTCGTTCTTTTAACCTTGGCTTCTGATAATGTCGTCTTTTAGAGGAAATTAAAGTAGCTTGTGAAACCAACAGAGATATGAGAAATATGGCCCTCGTCTACGTTTTTAGAAGTATTATTGTGTCTCTCTTTTTAACCTTTATTTTTTTTTCCCCCACTTGTACCTGACACAAAATACATTGTGGTCGTTTGTTTTTCTTTTTAGCTATATCATATCACAGTTTCACCCTAGAGAAAGAAAGTTTCTCATGAGCCATTATTCTGTCTCAAAGTACGTCTAATGGGCAGCTCTTTGGAAGAGAAAGAGGACGTTTTAGCTGTGATGAAAATGTCGATGTAAAGAAAACATGTCAGTCCAGAACAAGAGCCCGTGTATAATGAGCAAGGAGCTGGTCTTAAGGAGAATACTAAGCAATGGTGATGACAGACAGGCTGACAGGCCGGCACAGACCCTGCCACTCATGAGACTGGAGGAGAGGCCAGGGCAGTTTCTATCACTGTCAGTGCCCTCGCTGCCTCTTTTCTTTTCACTGTCTCTGCATGTTTGTGTCTCAGATCTCTCTCAAAAATTAGCATCACATATTTTGTTTTCTAAGCAATATATATGCATGTTTTTCCAATGCATAGAGATCATTTCTATGTAAGGAAAAGTGCTGGTAAGAAGGCATCTGCATGAATGTCATATTTTTGGGGGCTGTGGATGATGATTTATTTTTTTTCCCCCTAGGGTCAAAGGGTTTTATAAAATACAACTCAAATTTTCAGAACAATAATATTATAATCTATCAAACTTTGTTTATAGATCATTTTTCTTACATCCAGATGTATTATACAGTGCTTTACAGTGATTAAAAACAGAAGGGCAGAAATAAACCACTAGACACACACATGAAAATGATCAAACAAACAGGGAAAACACAAAAATATAGTTAATACACAACAATTAAGAATTAAAAGAGAGGACTCAATCAATCAGAGTGGAAGAAAATCTGTGGAAACCCAATAAGATGCAGTTTTAATTCATTGCAATTGTTTTCTACGTCATACCGTTTATACATAAACAGGCATGGATGTAACTTGCCTAATATTTGGGTAAACATCTCTCTGTGAGTTGCAGACTTTCACTGCCATCAACAAAGTTCTGCCATAATTCTGGCTGGATATTTGACCACTCATCAGAAACGGTGAGGCTCATTTACTTTGCAAGCAAGCCAGAGTACACTGAGAAAACACACGTGTTCATGGAGAGAACGTGTAAATTCTGCGCAAAAAGAACTCAAACCAGAACTCAAACCAGAACTCCTAGGATTACTATGATTTGTGGAAACTTCCTACATGCACCGTACATTTTCTGTCTTTGGATTTCAGAATCTTACATATACTCTTTGCATTACTTAATAACTAGTTTTCCTTATGCCAAGCCACTAAGGCGATGATGTTCTTCTGCTTGTCTTAAAAAAAAAAAACACTATAAAATAAATGCACAATATATGTTCTCATGGCTCTATGATAATGAGGTTGCGAGGTTGCTAATTAACGCCAGCTAAACTAGAGAAGGTGAGAAACCCTGGCTCCGAATAGATGTGCAAGGTTTCACAAGTTCTTCCCATTTTCCTCTGCTGTGGTATGGTGCACATCCACATGCAAGCTTGCTGTACATGCAGTCACATTTAATTAAACTAGATTGTGGGAGCTAATGTATCTGAGTGACATAATGGATGTTTATAGCAACAAAGTCTCAGTGCTGTCCGCCTCCTATTCTGCTGCATTTCACTGCTCAGAGTCATCTGTCTGTGTGTCAGGAGCACACAAGCATCAGGTCTTATATTTGTGATGGTAAACTAATATGATAGAGCAGCCCCATAGAAAGTAAGCTATATTTAGGACGCTTTGCTTCCTGTGGCGGTGCCTCTTCTGACCTGTAATGCACCTCATATTCACTTTTGTTGAGCCTCCCGAGGTACAAACGCTCGCTGTTACACTTTAGTGAGTTATTGAACAGATGGATGCTGCATTTCAGTGACAAACGGAAACTCTTATTCTTAGGTTTATATGATGAAACGCAGCATCAGAAAAGATACTTTACACTGCCGTATAAATTTATGTTTGCTGCAAGGGCGTCTTGTTTTGCTGTCTGACATTAATTCTATATTTCCTGTCGCCCTGTTGAATAATTCAAGTTGTTTTACCTGTTTTTATTCTTGCGTACTTCTTTCACATGCAGAGTGAGTTTCTTCTCACCGGGCTGTATTACGTCAAATTTTAGTGTGTTTGGTCTGAGACCTTCTAGACATGAAGTGATAATGTCTGCAATAAATGTACTTATGCAGCCTCAAATGCCTTTGTGCATGCACTTTCTTATAGGTTTGTCCTTGTTTTGCTCTCTCTTGTGCTCAAGTGTCTTCCAAACAGTCCTCTGTGAAGGTCATCAAGTAGAACTGGAAAGTGCTCTTTGCAGAATCAAACAGATATGAAGTACAGATAGTGCATTGTTTATCTAATCTTGTATCAGTGCTGTAACGAAGTACAAACAAAGTGGTCACACAATCAGATGAGGACTCGGAGGCTCTTTGCTCTGTCAAGGACTTGATGTATCTGCCCTGCTGTGTGTGTGTGTGTGTGTGTGTGTGTGTGTGCGTGTGTGTGTGTGTGTGTGTATACACGAGAGACTTTTGGCAACTGTTAATGTCTTACTTTAAAAAGTCCAGAGTCATATGTGGCACATAAAACACATCACTCCTATAGATTCCCTGAAAATGTTTGTCTTATCTTTTCTCTCCTCTGCACTGCATGCTGGGAGTTTGCAGAGGACAGTGGATGACTCAGTGTTTGGAGATGTTCGTGTTTTCAGACGTGGAGCATTTGTTTTGCATTTTGAATCTTTCACATAGCTTTAGGGTCAAATTGTCTAAGTATATTTTATCAATTTGGTGTTAGATTAGTTATCAACACTAAGGATTGTAGTTCTAAGAACACACCTGTATCTTAGATTACATTTATGCTTCTGTGAAAGAGGAACTATGGTCTATTGGACTATTGGACTGGCTGTATTCAGCTTGCTGGTAGCTGCCTGTATTGCATTGAAGTTGCATTTATGTAGCTATATGGCAAGTCAAAAGATACCTTATTTATTATTTTATAATTTGTTACTTCTAATTTTGTTGACTACATTGATTAATCTTTGCAAACCTCTGCTTCAGTGTTGGATATAAGAGATCTTGAGTGGATGAGTGGTAATTAATATCAGACAGCTGAATATAAATCTTTTAAAAAGAAAAAACATTTAGTCCACAAAAAACATAGAGAAAAGTACCCTGTGGACACACCCTCTGCCTCTCTATTAAAACATAATTCAAAAGGGACAAAATGTTACCAGTTATATGGTATATGTGGACATTCTGTTTTATTTGTTAAATTCTATTATTCCACTCATTTTTTTTTATTATTTTGCAGAAATTGAACATATCTGTGATAAACTTAACCAGAATAACTTTTTCCCTTCTTTGGGTGGTGACGAGGTCAGATAAACGTTGCTATTTTATAATATTTCCTTCAAACTGCGTGCCGTTTCTGGTACCACAGGGTCCAGCTCTCTATTAAATCCATCTGTGCTCTTTCAATGAACAAACAGCCTAACTGATAAAGAAAGTCTTTCATATAATTGACATGGATATGTTGCAGATTTATTGTTTTACCGGTCTGGCCTCCATAATTGGAAAAATTGGATAAAAAAAAAAAAAAAAAGAACAGATGAACTGTTCAATAAAAACCTTGGAGAGAATATTGTTTTTATAGTTCACTCATATCATGTCATATGCTTAGATGTGAAAGTGTGCAAAAAATCTTAGTAAGGATTTGGATAATGACGCTTTAAGAGGCAGAGATAAGCTGAATTTTAGGTTTAATGCCCAAGTAAAGCTTTCCTTGGAGATGATGGATGGTCTTTATCTTCAAGGACAACTCGGATAGAAACTAGTGATGAAACATCCTACCATCTAGGTAAAATTTCTAACTTTAAATGAGACTTTTCTAAGTAAAAATCTATATCTGTGAAGGTACCCAACAGATCTTGCCTGTCTGGTCTCTGTGAGTCATGGTGGTTTGGTGGGTTGGGTCAACTCTATGCAGCAGCGAGAGGCTCGTCTTCAAACCTGAACAAAGTGATCCGTTGGAGGATGCTGCATGTAACTGTGGCTACATGACAATGTAACAGACTGAACTAATATTATAGCACCTTCAATCCTTTCAGGTTTTAAGGTAAATGTCAAAGCATTTGCCGCGGTTAAAAATGTATTTGTAATATAAAGGAGTTTTTATAAAATGCTATGTGTGCTGGGATTTAAAAAAAATGTATATACATATAGAGACAGAGTGTTTTAAAAGCTGATATTTTGCATCATAATTAAAGATTGGCTTAATAAAAAAGATCACATCAAAGGTCAAAGTTCTTTTGTCAGCTTCGTCATTTCATTTCTTGATAAGCAAATGAGATTTTCAGAAATTGACTGCGATTTCCCTTTGCTCTGCGAGGCCCCTGAGTGATTGTGTCCTTCTCTTTAGCTGGAGTCGGAGCCCAGGCACTCTGTGGGTAGAATAATGATGGCAGTACATTGACTGAGGTCTTAAATTAAGAGTACTTATCTTAATTGAACATCTGAAATAATGTTTTATTTACAACAAAGGGAAGGTGGTGCAGAAATGAAATAGTCTGGGCTGCTCGATTGCTGCCTGCCTCTCTTGTGCTCTCTTTCGCTGTGGTTGGTTAAGCTCCACTTGCTGCAGTATACATTTCTGATGAGCCTCTCATGGCTTTGATGTGGGACTCAGGAACGTAAAGGTCATCATATCATTACGATTCAATTCAGAGGTCTTGCATTCTCATTACCTCTTATAGATTAGGTAAAACTTATCAGAGACTGCTTCCATTTTTTTATTACTTTTTGATTAATTCTCTTTGCATAAATGTATTTTTATTCTGTTCTGTGCATTAATGCTTTGTTGTAACTTCCTAGATGATAATCTATTGATTTCATTAAAAAAACAAAACAAAAAAAAAACTAATGAAACAAATAAAAAAGAATTTCATCTGATGGAATTTATTGCCAAAACATTTTCTATATAATCTATATAATAATATTTTTTTGTGACTCCATCCAGAGAAAACTAGGAATTTCCAAACATTATAAAAGGACTTTTTTTTTTTCCATTCAACTTTTGATGTTAAAGTAGACGAAACTTCTCCTCAAGATATGATACAAATTTAGGATTATTTTCTTACCTCCTTGTTTTTTTGCATATACAACAATTTCTGTGCATTTAATTTGGGAAACCACACATAATGATGTAATTGCTTTGTCTCTGAAACATAAAAGATTTCCATTATTCACAATGAAATATGTTCGGTAAAGTCGTTCAGCGAGGAAGAAGCCATTACCCCAAAAGCTACATATAAATCTGAATCCGGTCCAGCGCACCACGAAATTAGTCATTAGTTAATTAAAGACAACAAAACCCATGTTTTGCAGTGGCCATCACATGGTCCTGCTTTTAGGCCTGTAGAATAATCGGGAGCAAATCAGCCTTAGCATTTATATCAAGAAAAACTCAACGTGACTATAGTGAAAGCCAAAACATTTGACTCGAGTCGTACAGTTCAAATGACAAATCTAATCCCAAATATTAAGGAAGTGCATGTGAATTGTATGATTATAAAATTATTCTCTAAAAAAAAAATCTATTATTTTATTCTTGTATTTAACAGTAAGAATATTTTTAGTACTTCTGGCTGACCTAAATAAAGAAAACCCTGATCTGGTTTAATGTAAGACTGAGGAAAACAGTTTGTGCATCTTTTTATATAGCCTATGTAAACAAATAGATTTAAAAAACAAAAACAAAAAAAAAACATTTCATTTATTTTGTTTCTGAGGAAAAACGACCCTGAGTTCCCTAGTCTTTCCATGCCATTGTTGAAATAAACTAATGTGTCTGAGGGAGTTTTTCCAATGATCTGCTTTTACACAGCAAACAGTTTTGCATGGCCTACCATAACATGACCTTGCAATAGCTAATTAGCTCAGACCCCACCGTTGGAGTTCACAGGGAGAACGGTTTGTGTGTGTTTGAGAAAGACAGAGAGAGCAAGAGCTCTAAAAACAGAAAGTAAAGTCGCTCTCAAAAACTTGATTATAACGATGAGGTTTTCCCACTGCATTAATCAGTCGCATTGTTAAAGCTATTGCCATGATTGGCTTCCCATCAGAGTGATTATGCTAATTCCAGCCAACCAAATGTCACGTCCAGCCTCCAGGTACACCTCTCTTGCTCTTCCAAAGGCTATTCGGCTGGCATGATTGAAATAGCTGATATTTGACTGAACACTGGCTTACCTTCTTTTGATCACTTCAGTGATTACATGAAATGACTAGTTCTGAGGAAGAATGGCTGTAGATAGCATTTAGCCCGCATGAGCGAGAAAGAGGAAGGCTTGGGGGAAATTGATTGAGATTTTCAGCAATTACCCTTCATTCTTTCTGCAAAACATACTGGGTTTTACCCACTGCGTCCCGCTTTATGTAGAGTGGAGCATTTGAGCAAAACTGTTTATAATTCAGGAACTTTTTGGTGGCATTAGAGTTTTTTGTTTACGTGAAAATGTTTTGGGAGCTAATTTAAGAATCTGATATGAAAGCAGGATGGAATAGAGATGGCAATTTTTCTCGATGTTTAAGATTTAAGGAAACAAAAAGGGAGCACCAGTACAAAGTCTCACATTCACTATGACATGTTACACATACATGTGTATCTCAATGAATTAGAATATAATTGAAAATGATTTTTTGTTCCAGTTATTGAATTCAAAAAGTGAGACCCGTATATTTTACAGAACACTCACATACACAGTGTTTTGTTTCAAGTATTTATTTCAAGTTATTTTGGGTGTAGCTGATAATCAGAAAAATTAGGATGTTGCATAATAATTAGATACATTGATCGGGTGTGGCTCATCATCTTCAAGACAACATCTCATAGATTCTCAATGGGGTTTGGATCAGGAAAGATTGTTGCTTAACCAAGCTCTGTGATTCTGAGCATCTCCATAAAATGTATTCCCACATTGTCACTTATTTTGGAAATGGTGAATCTCAAGTATCAATGAGGTGCTCTGGGGCCTTTAGTCCAAATGGAATACAAAACGCAGTTTCATCTGAAAAGAGGTTCAGTCTTCTTTTCCTCAGCCTTGGTAAAATGCTATATAGTTTTTTTTCAGTCTGTGTGTTTGAACACTGGGAATGGGACAACAGAACCCTATGTTCTGGATATATGTTTGTATCATGGTTTATTGAATCTAACATTTTGACTTGCGTTACTGAAATTAATTGACTTTTCAGTGGTATTCCCATTAACTGAGTTGTACCCACACACTCTTCGAAAGTACTTAAAAACAGATTTTTATTCCAGCAGAAAATATATTTTTAAGTGTCTGGTCGGGTGTATCCTGTTTACTGTAATTACTCCAAATAGAAATTAGCGTGTGTGATTGTTGCAGGTCTGTCTTTCAGTAGGCTTGCTTGTGCATGCATACATCCGTGTGAGCGTATGGCTCCTCTCCAGTCATGTGTGCCATCTGCTGCCTCTGCAGGAGGCGCCACCAAGGGCTGATGTTGTTGATGCATCATCACACCCTTCTCCATCACCTGTCCCACGCTATTACCACACGATGCACTGACTAATGAACCCAGCAGATACACTTTTTCTCGTGCTTCCCTCTGTGTGTGTGTGTGTGCGTGTGCGTGTGCGTGTGTGTGTGTGTGTGTGTAGCGTGTTGCATAGGTGCTTTTTCTGATGGGCTCATTTATCATTATTAATTGTTCATACAGACACGAGTCAAAGAAACCAAATGTCAACGAGTTTCTTTACAGGAATTGCATTCTATTAGTTGTCTGTGTTTCAAACAGGACAATTAAAAGAGCTTTCAGCCATTGTTCCTCTTTAAAAAAAAAAAAAAAAATATATATATATATATATATATATATATAAGCACTAATTCGCCACAGGGAGAGATCATATATAATTGATGGCTGCCCTGTCACTACCGTTTAGTCTTGAGTACTCAGAACCCTCATCAGAGTTGAAGATCAATGGTCACTTCTGTCGGTGTGTTGTCAGTCAAAGTGGTCACCCTATGGAGTGACACATTACTTATCTGACTAGCTGGTCATTAGGGTGCTGTTAAAAGTGTAATAATCTCAACATGTGATTTCTAAAAGCCATTTTCTCAGTATTTCTTTTTCAAATAGTTTTTTCTGAAGTTTTACTTTCAAATGCTTTCTGAAATCCTTTTGGAAATTACATGTTTTGTCCAGTTTCCTGGGGTAAATCTACTTTCCTTTTTAGAGTAGTCTCTTCTTTCTGTTTCCTTTCTTTTGGTGGTGGTGCTACCGATAGATAGTGGTCCGCTTGTCCACCCTGTATTATCCTGACAGTGTGTCCTGTTAGCTTAAAATATAAAGTCAAGTCGCTATGTGTCTTAGACGAACAATTTGTAATGTCAAACACAACAGGAGATATAACTTTTATAGGACATTTTTTAATTACTTGAGCAATAGTTTAGCCATCCTGAGAATATCTTCTTCATTTGAGTTTTTGTTAATGTCTGAAGCGTTGCCATCTGCTGCAGAATTGGTGTCACAGTCTTTCTCATTGTGATCCATATTAAATCCAGATTTTTTTTATTTTTAAATGCTTGATGGGCACCCCCATATAATAAAAGTCCTGATACTTTGTATACAGGTGCCCTTTTGATTTTTCCTTTCCTTTCCTTTCCTTTCCTTTCCTTTCCTTTCCTTTCCTTTCCTTTCCTTTCCCATTTTTTTTCCTTTCCTTTTCTTTCCTTTCCCATTTTTTTTCCTTTCCTTTTCTGTCCTTCCCTTCCTGATCTTGTTTTGAGATTACGTCCTCCATGCTGCTCAGGCAAAACCTTCCTCAAGGGCACCTTGACACAGCACTTATTACATGAGAGTCGCCTGCAGTGTTACTCATTTCCTCTCTCAGCCTTCCCCCCACTCCCCCCAAGCCACTTGCAGCCTTTGAATCAGTGACCGGTTCACATCATGACCTCAGCTATGTATGCACTTGTCATTAAAGGAAAGTCTTAAAACCCCTGCAAGTGGCAGTTTTGGCTTCAGTAAGATTTAAATTCCAACCCCGGGGCCACTCAGCAGACACTCATTGCTCCAGAGTGCTTAACACCAGGAAGTTAGTTCCAAACCACTTCTTCTAATTAACCTCAAATAAGTCCAGTGTTAATGTTGCAGAGATGCTCACTTTTTTGTGGTTGAGTGGGCAAAAGAGTTAGTGGGTGCGCGGGGGGGAGGGGGAGTAGCGTATGTGTGTGTGTGTGGGAATGGAGCACAGACCAGTGAAGAAAAAGACTATCTTGTCAGGCAAAAATGCAGTTTTAAGCTTAATACATTATCTCTCCTTGACATGCTCTTTCTCCATCTCCATGTAAGGCTCATTTTCCTGCATCCCTAAAGTTGCTATTTTCATGTGACCATCTCTTTGGCGTGAGTGTACCAGTGTGATGAAACATCTTTGAAGGAACATTTATTTATTTTAGAATAGTTTTATTATTTTAATATACTGCAGTTCTAATTCAAGCCACATAAACAACTTTAGAAAAAAAAAACTGTTTTTTTTTTTATACGTACCGTATGGTTTATTTCAGAAACCCACTACCCATGTGACTAAACTGATGCACAGTTCTATTCTTTTCATTGTATGGAATTGCAAACACTTTGCACCTACTTAACTTTTTTTAATTTTTTGTAGATGATGCTGGAATGACATGTTCTAATCTGAAAGGAAGTTCATTATAATTTAGTTTGAGCTGCAACAATGCAGCTCATTTCAGCCTCCTGTCTATCTGCTCTGAATCGTACAAGTAAGAGATGACTGACTTTTAACACATCTTCATTTTACGTTGGTGAAGTTATGCTATATAATAAAAATATGTTAAGGTTCATAACCTCTCAATGTGAAACTGAAGAGTGAACACTTTGCCTTTCCAGGGAACTATTTTTATAACATTATCAGAAGCACAAGAAAATCTGCTCTAAATTTGCTCAAATCAACCCAACAATTATGCCTTTAAATTAAAAATGTAGAGATTGATGTGAGCAGGGAATCACTAATATGAATATTTAAATTTATCGTCAACTATTCTTTACACTAATTTTAATCTACACAGTATTTATTAAAGAAAGATTAATGACCAGGAAACCCCCCCCCAACTATGATTAAAATACTTATTTAGACTGATTAAATGTATTGGTTTCACCAGGAGCTTATTACTTTCTCAGAAGCTGAACGAAAAAGCTTTTGGTCCCTTCGAATATGAATTTGAACACCTAAATTTAATCTAGAGAAATGTGGGGAGAGTAGATGCTGAATCAAATTTGGGAGCAGTTTCTGAATCAGTCTATTTCACCTCTCTGGGAAATGTCATTGGTCTCTGCTTACATGTAGTGTCGGGATAAACTAATGTCTAATCAGCCGTTGCTGAGTAGGGGAGGAAGCCTAACATTTCCTGAGGGCACAGATTTTTTGTAAATAAAGTTTGTTCCTGAATCTAGTCTGTGATGCATCAAGTCCACAAACTCGGTGAAAGCATTTACATTCAGATGGCAAGTTGGTCAACCAATCAGTCAAAGGCAGTAACACTTTATTTGAAGGGGGTTGAATAAGACTGTCATGACACTGTCATAAACATGACATAACACCTGTCATGAACATGAATAAGTCTTCATGAATATTTATGACTGTTGTCATAAAGCGTCATTCGGTAAATTATGACACTTTTAATACAAAGTTGACATTATTCAAAATGTCTTTGTTATGACAACTTGACATTAACTAAGAAATCATTACTGTTTAAACTTTACCTTTAATAACATAAAGTTACCTAATTTTTAAAGCGCAATCATTAATTCTTTTATAACAAATTTATATCAGTAATGATATGTAGTCTTATTCACCCCCCTTCAAATAAAGTGGAAAGGCTTGGAGAAATAGTTTCTCCCATCACTTTACTGTATCTTCAGATATGTTCCCTTAACAGTTTGGAGAAACGTTTCAGTTTCGCCAATATCAACAATGAAGCAAATCTGTTACTTTAGCCCCACTATCATACTTGATTTTGTTTAAAGTTGCACTTCTTTCATTACTCTGAAGCATACACTTACTTCATAGATAAAATAGAGCATTCACATTGAATTTTTGGACCAGTCAACAATGTAAGTAAAGTGGTTAATTATGAACTCTTTCAAAACTTTGTACACTTTTTAATGAGCAGAATACGATTGTATCTCTTAGCAATACTCCTTAGTCCCATTTTAGAGAAACTCTGACATATGTTCTGCATTTAGACAAACTGCTAATTGATAAACACTGCAGCAAGGCCACTGCTTCCTCGTATTTTGAGTCTCCAGTTTCTATCAGTGTGAAAAAGAAAGAGTAATATTAGGCTACAGTTCACATCCGGGGTGAGTAAAAGGATATAAGAATAAGTTGATATCATCCTCATTCTTTTGACTTTCTTTATGTACATATCTTACATTCCTTTTGTTTAGCTACTGAAAGCTTAATCTTTCAGATTTTTTGACTTCTTTTTCGGCACTTTTTCTAAATATTCTGCCTGTAGCAGTGGAAATCAGCAGACATCTGTAAAGTACAAATGGCCTTACGACCTCTACTACCTGTGCCTGCTGCCTCCAGCTCTTTCCAGCTTGGGTTATTCCTGTCAGGCAAAGATCTGGACCACTGCCTCACATCATCATGGACTTCCTGCACCCCTGTAATGTTAATTATCTTACTAAGCACAGAATATCCAAAAGATGAATGTAAGGCAGGTGCTTTACTAAGGCTGGAGGCTGGAGGAGTGAAGGCAGGGATGGTGAAGTGGGAGGAAGGATATAATTATTACTGATAAGTATCGATCCTGTATCTCTGCCCCTCTGTTTGCCCTGCTCGCCCTCCCCGCCCTTTGCTGCCTATTGAGTTACGGGTCTGCAGTGCCTAAGTAATTTGTAATGGGCATTCACTGTGGCAGTGCAGAAATCCTATTTTGTGATGGCCAGCTAATGTGATCAGGACCATTTTAAGCTGTTTTTTTTTGGAGCTCTGAAATTACATCTGTTCCTCTGAGGGCTCTCTCTCACTCTTTGTCTGCCTCACTTTCTCCTTGTCTTTCGCTCTCCCCCTCTCTGACTGATGTGATTAGATAGGCAAACTACTCTGCTTGTTTGGACTTCCTTCCTGTATGACACCCAGTCACCCACGCACCCTCACAAACACTGACCAGCTTTGATGCGTTAACCGGTCTGAGTTTTCTACAACCAATCTGCAATTATTAGCAGTCGCTGCTGGACTTTTGGGTTGTCTTACAGTAGAGACATCACAGATTTGACAGTGGCGGTAGAAGGAATTCACAAAACTGCATAGAAATATATAAGTATCTGTAACACATCCTGTACAATTCAGCTGATAAACAAATCTGTTAAGTGTCAAAAGAAAAAAAGCTGCAATAAGCTGGTTGAATATTTGTGGACACTCTTAAACCAATATTTTGTTTAAACACAATGATTTAATTTCAGCATTTAGTCTTTCGGAGGAGTTTCTTAGCG
The DNA here is from genome assembly GCF_000485575.1 of Poecilia formosa. Classification (NCBI taxonomy): domain Eukaryota; kingdom Metazoa; phylum Chordata; class Actinopteri; order Cyprinodontiformes; family Poeciliidae; genus Poecilia; species Poecilia formosa. The sequence goes on along the minus strand of NW_006799991.1, from coordinate 362,485 downwards.
ACGCACATCTGGATGTGACAATATTTGCCCATAATAATGTAAAAAAGTTCCCCAGTATTGTGCTACATAGTGGTAATGCAGGTCCAACATATACAAAGTCTGCAGTTCTTTTTATATCGATCCGGTTTGATTCTTTGATTCTTTCAATAGTAGTAACATCTGGTTGTCGATCACGTGACTCGTACCATGTGAAAAAAACTGTTTCCATTTTTGCAAAATGCATCTATTTTGATAAGGTTGAAAAACCACTCCATTCTAGCGCAAAAACGTTTAATAATTTTTTTTTTTTTAATTGGCACGTTTCCATTAAAGCTGCAGCATCTAACTTTGATAAAGAATATGTTTTTTACATATTTGTTAAAACTGTCACTCTGCCGTGACAACATGGAATGATTGGCTGTTTCTAGATAGACGTGCTGTCATGACGTAGTGAAAGTTTCAACAAATATTTAGCCACTGACTTTCCCAGACGTATTCAAGAATCTGCAGCAGAATGTCTGAAGTAGTGAATTGTTAATGACGATGCAAATTCAAGTCAAAATGTAGATTTCAAGCCAAGAGAACTCTCAAGAAACTTGAATGTCCTCAAAACACATTGAATTTAAATCATGTTGTAAAGAACAGTGGAGAAAAAGAACAAATACTCCTTTCCTTTTTTCAATCTGTATGAAGATTAAATGCAGTAGATTTGGCCTTCCCATCTTCAGCGTCCCCTTGTGTGTTTTTCATTCTGACTATTTCATTGAAGAAGATAAAAATATAACTTTTAATATATGCGCTGGTTCCATTATTCATCGTAAGGCCCGAAGATGTTTGTCATGGTAATGAATAGGTTCATCAGTGGTTCCACAGCCAGAGGAATCTCTTCTGAAGGTGAGGGAAAAGGCCTTATGGAGGCACAGTTATTAAACTCCCAGCTCAGGTTGGTAAGCAGCCACAGAAGATTGTTAGAACAAACATCCACTTCCAGCTCACGCTTCCCTCTGCCTGTGTCTGAACACAGCAGCCTGGTCCAGCCCAGTGCCAAAGTGCTGTCAGAAAACTGTTCTTTCATCAGGAAACATATTTATTTCCTTTTTGCCAGCCTGTCTGCCAATCCCCACGGAGCTGTTTGGTTAAGGCAGAGATTTGACAGAGTTGAGACAGAGAGAGGGAGACTGAGGGCTTTTGCACATTTATGTGTTAAAATCAAAGTGCTTTGTGTGAAATGGGGAGCTTGTGTGCTTGCGCGTGCCTGCGTACATCATGCGTACGGGTGTGCTGCTGTGTGGCAGTGATAGCTGGCAGCAGGTCTGCGTCTCGCTGTGTGGTAGCTCTGGGGTGCAGCTCACACTGGTGGGGGTTACAGGAGGAATAAGAGGAGGAGGTGGGGGAGGGTGACAGCCAAACGCTCGCCCTTGGGCTCCCCAGATGCCTAACTGCTGAGGAGGAGGGTGAAATATGTATGTATGTGTGGGTGTGTGTAAAAAGAGACCGGGAACGTGGGTGCACACGCGTACGCTGCATGTGTGTCTCTAAATGCTCAGATTCTGCTGATCCAGCAGCCTCTGCTCAGCTCCCCTCACTCTCTCTTCTACCCTCTCCACCTCTTCTTCTCTCCTCCACTCCCCTGCTCCCTCTTTATGGCAATGCACGTAGGTCACCTTCTCAGTTGCTGAATTTAATACTCAGCTGGAGAGAGGCCGGAGAAGAAGAAGAAGAAAAAAAAAAAAAAAAAGAGGCAGCAACGGACCGGCAGAAGTGTGGATAGTGGAATTTTTCATTTCTTTCACAGTGAATTTTCAGATCATTTATGAGACAGATTGTGAGGACATCCACAGAGGAAAAACATATGAGCATCTGCCCGAGCGGCACAGATACACACACGGGGACACACATGGGCACATGGTGCGTCGAGGCTCCGGCGGTTGATTAGCAGTCGGGTCACCTTTCTCCAGCTGTGAGTGTGGTTCATTTAGATGGGAGTGATAAAACAGGGAACACACTATAGCTGCAGGCTCACATCAGATAGCAACGGTGGCCACTACACAGGGAACACATCAGCAGCGTGGCGCAAGCTAGTAAACTCCCCAAGCAACCGGCAGAATGTCTTTGTTCCTGACTGTATGAAATTCTGGGAAATACTGATTTAATACCTGGGCTTTCTGTTACTTTGGAGTATCAGTTGTAGATTTCCAAATAGAAAATCTTTTCATCCACTTCTGCGCCTCCAGCAGAGAACCTGTTTCCTGTTGTAGACCAATCAAACCAAAGGCATTAGGAACAGATTGTTATTCATGGAACTCATAAAAAAAATGTTTCACAGGTTGTATTAGAAATCTGACTTTTAAATGACTACTTGAATTTAATTATGCCAAAAGAAGTTTATTCTTGCACCAGTGTATTTATGCTGTGACTAATGCTACATGCCAGTAAACTGTGAAAAATAGTCTTTTAATGACTTTAAACCTCTTTATTAGCTCATGAGTGCGATCAATGTGAAATGTTCCATTATTTTTATAGAAGCATGGCAGATGTGACCGTAATTTTTTTTTCAAAGGGTTTTAACATAATTCAATTGATTCCATTTTTAATTGTGTTTAAATGTTTCTTACATTTCTCTTTACTTGTTATTTAAAAATGACAAAATTTAGTAAACAAAAAAAGTGACTAAATATATCATAGTTGTCTTTATCTTAACAAAAATTGCATTTCTAGTATTTAGTGTCTTGTAGTTAGTATTTAAAATGTTGGAACCAACACTAAGTTGGTTCAAATCATAAGGCAACTCTTTCCACATCATAAAACTTAATTTCTTGTCCATTTTTATTCTAACAAAATGGCTCAGGCTCAGCCAGTTTGGATCAAGGGCATCTCTGTACAAGCATTTTCAAGCCTTCCCACAGTTTCCTAATTGGATAGATTTCTAAACTTTTACTGAGTCAGTTTTAATCTGAGCCTCTCAGTTGTTGTTCTGGCTCTCTCTGGTCGTCATCACCTCCACGTCTCAACTATCTTGCAGCCTCTAACAAGTTTTCTTGAGCTGTATTCGTGACATTAAATTTTGTATTTTAAGCAAATTTTTAGCACTAGTTTTTATTTAGTGGTTAAAAAAAAAACTAACAAAAAAAAACACCACATGTTCATTATTTTTTTATTTTGCAAATGAATATATATTACTGTGTATAGTTTTCCTTTTACTTCATAATTGTTCTTTATTTTGTGTTGGTCTGTCACATAATTACAGTGGATTACATTGAAGTTTTTGGGTGTCAGGTGACAAAATTAAAAAAAAATAAATAAATAAAAAGTGCATGAGGTGTGAATACTTTTTCAAAGCACTGTTTAAAACATTAGAGCTAAATAAAAAGAAATGGGGCAATGTTTGAAGTGAGATTTCAATACCCTTATGTATGTGTGTGTTTTCCTGCTGGACAGCCACTCAGCATTAAGCGTTGTGCTGCTGCTGAAAATGAAAATGGATCGGGTGACAGAGCTTAGTCGCTCAGCTCCTCCTGCCACATGGGGGCATGCCTCGTCTAATGTGCACCCAGGCTATGCTACTGTATAGCCGTGAATATTGGGTAGGGTTGCACCTTTGTGTGTTTGGATGTGTGGGGGGGGATGAAGTCCTTGTCTTCACCTGGCTGGCAGAATGCCTCCTGTTCAATCTCTGTTCTGTCAAACTTACTTACCTTCCACCACTAACAACAGATGTCTGGCTTGCAGAACCTGCCCCTTCGGTTGTTGTTTGTGCCCTTAGGTATCACGCAGACACACATTCACAGAGCTGGTTGTGTTAGCCGTCTGTCAGTCAGCATCAGTAGCTAGAACCTTTATTACAGCAGGCAATAAGTCGGTGAAGAGAGGAAGACTTTGATGGACTCAGCGACAGAGGACAAACACAATCTCAAAAGAGGGTCAAGAGATGGCGTTAAGCTTTGTTTTTTTCAAGCTAGTTTGTTAAGGTCTTGCAGCACATCAGATTACATTGGTTAATTCACATTTTTGATTTTATTAAACAGTCAGGGGCAAATGTAAATGAAAACACAGTGATTTTTAGCAGCCTGTTGTCATGATGCTGTTAAGTTGTCATTATTTCAAGGCTCCTGCACACTAGCTTTGCCAGTAAGCAAGAAGCTTATTTGCTGGGCCAGAATATGCATCACCATATTCCAATTTGTTACTTAGTAGTCCCAGTAGCATTTTGCATATATTTAAATGTATAAGAAAATAAAACTATCTCTGGTCCAGATGAAAGACAGCATCTGTTGACATTTTGGTACTACTTTGGGGATATAGCTGTGATATTTACTATTCTATAAGGATATATAATATTTTGCTGCTTGGACAGAAGGAGGTTGGCTCCCAGCCTGCGAGAACATCCAGCTAAATTCAGGGACATGACTTTGGAGCTGATGAAAAACATGTTTTTCTTACTTGTAGGTGATTCAATCACATATACAGGTTTGAGTACATGCACTCAAACCTGTAAGTTAATGTCTTATGCAGGAGATGCACATGCTCTGAAGGAGGCAGTGAACTAGTCGTTTTCTCCAAGTCAGCTCTGAGCTATGCCTGTCATATCAATCTGTTGCTTGTCTTATGAACTCCAAGCACACCGCATTGCATGCAGTTCTATCAGCTTCTGCTTTGTGATGCCACCCGTCTCAGAGTAATAGATATTTAACTTATTTACAATATATCACCTGCTGTCTGTCAGTGAAAAAGAAAAAAATAATATAAAAGTAACAAAATCCCCATAATAAGTATTGTAAATAGTTTATTTGGAGAGGGTTTCACCAACCTTTGTTTGTCATATGGACAGATATAATTTACCACTGACAATCATGTTATTTGGCTTTTGCCTCTGTTGGAGTTAAAACTCTGAGAGGATTGTCTCCAAACAAAATCAAAAACACAAAAATTCCAACGCTCTGTAATGATAATAAAGAAAAAAGTTGACATTTGGATCTTCACAGCAGAGGTTTCTGGTACTCTGTGTGGTATTTGCCTATTCCTTTTTATGGGGCTCAATAAACACATTTTATTTAGTTATTTTAAGTCTAAGACACCATTTAGCTGCATAAAGTGTATGTTTTCTGAAAGGACTATACTAAAACAAGTTACTTAGTTCCTTTAAATTGCACTTACATTGTCATATTTCTTAGGAAGCTTTTCATCCTAAAACTTACTTTAGTGTTAAGTTTCATTGTAACTTACTTGCCTGTCAGTGATAAATTTTCCATCTAATCCTCTGTAGTTTAAAGATTAATACAGCTAAATAATGTCCATTTTTATCCGCTAAATTTATAATGTAGTGTAATGTCTTTGTTCAGGGTAAAATTTTAATTATTTGCCATGCTGCAGAAAATCATTCCTTGAAAGCAAAAGTTAGACACAGGTACCACATAACCTGCACCAATTTTAACAACAGCAGGCTTACTTTAACTCACTGCCAAGACTGTTTCAAGGTTAACATATACTCATTGATTTCCGAATCAGTACCACCGCCTAATTACCCACAAATCCATTTGTTTCCCCTAGTGGCCTGTTTCAATATTTCATTCTTGTAAGGCTATGTCCAGAAAATTAAACATAAATTAAACCATTGTAAATGTCTCAGACAGCAGCAGAACAGGTTTCTGTCCCAGGTTTTACTTATTTTACCTTCAATGTAATTGTGTCTGTAGACTGTGACTTACGGTGCCATCAAAGGGTTTAATTTAAAGCACTACAAGTAAAAGGTTGAAGAAGTATTTAAACTAAACTTTCAAAGGTATATTTTGGTTCATTTTCTACGACCAAGTCACTTATATTTATGTAACTACCACTCTGCTAAATGTTATTCTTTTTTAAGATGTGTTCATGATGCTAATATGATGGACTTTTATGATTCACTTTGTGAGCGCTTGAAGATTTTGGATATTTAAATTAACTAAACATGAATCAAAAATTTTCTCAAACTGTAAAAATAATAATAATAATAAAAAAAGCAAAACAAAACAAAAAACAAGCATATTGATCTTTTACTTTTTTTTTACTGGTCAAGCCCCTGGAAGACCAAAACCTGCACCCTGTCGATCATACACACACACACACACACGCACACACACGCAAACACACACACACACCATCTCAGTATTGTAGAGTGAACGGTTGTAGCTTCCCCTGTGGCCGCTTGAAAGCTGCTGCTGTTTGACTCTGTTGTTTCATGTTTGGAGCAAAGTGGCCAGTTTCTAACAAATGAATTTACAACTATTCAACTCTATTCCCTATAATTTCTCATAAACTACACCCCTTTGCTCTGCCTTGATTCTAACAAGACTCTGCCGGAGCTGATTCATTCAGGGTTATTGGCTGATGATTATTAACCACAATGCCAGGCATTACCTTTGTGTTTTAACCCCCTGACTGTTTGATTTATGGACCTGGTTGCTTGCATGTTGTGGGGCTCCTTCCTCACCACTTTCTTTAATTAATTCCACATTATTTTCATACAGACAGCTATTGCCTCAAATTGATAAAAAGTGCCATGTTTTTTACAGTTAACTTCACCCCAGGCAGAATTTATTGGTCTATCTAATTTCTTACTCTTGGTGCTTTCCGCTTCTCGTCCCCTGTCACCTCCTCCTCCCTCAGTGCAGCCTCTGATTAATGCTAAACTGTTTTATTTTGTGCAACTCTCTCTAAATGAGTTCTCTTTGTGCACACCAGAGATGGGCCTTGGGTTTTACTCTATTTGTTTTCACCCGAAAGGAAATGAAAAAAAAAAAACAACAAATTTTCAGTGTATATAGTGCCTTGCAAAGCTATTCCTATACCTTAAAATCTTTTCATATTTTATTTTATTCATGTTGTTACAACTGCCAGCTTTTGTATATTTTATTGGGTTTTACTGGGATGCAATGTAGAAACTGTACAACAAATGAAAATGTGAGGTCATCTGGTATCGATTACAGTCACCCTGGGTTTGGCGTATGTTTCTAACAGTTTTGTACAACTAGAGGCTGAATTTTTACCCATCTTTATTTACCCCAAACTCAGTCATATTCGATAAAGACAAAACATTAAAACTTGCTACAGATATTCAAATGAATTTAAGTCAGATCTGGTTGGATGTTTACAGTCATTATTCTGGCAGGTTTTAACTGGTTTTATTCCAGAATCCTCTTTATTTCCATTCATCTTCTTTTAAACCCTGACAAGCTCCTCCACCCAGCTGAAGAAAAGCCCCAACAGCATGATGTTGCCACCACTGTGTCCCACCGTAGTGATGTCATTTATACGGCGTTTGCTTACATGCTACTAACAGAACTTCATTTGGCTGTTATGATCATTGACCGAACTCATCAATAAAGGTTACAATTGTCTCATAAATTTCCCAGTCTGAGCTGTAGATCTCTGCAGCTCCTCCAGAGTATTCATCAGCCTCCTGGCTGCTTCGTTAGTTAAAGCGTTCTGCATAGCTGAGCGGAACTTCTGAAATTCGTTGTCATTGTATAAGGTGCATGACAAAAATCGTATTTTCTCTGCCTCATGTCGTAAAAGCCATTTTTTCAGAGAGTAAGACGGATAGTTTCAGCATCTCTATTCCTTTCGCATTGAAGTTACTTTTTGTTGGTCTAACACATACAATTCAAGTCTAAGACATTAAAGTTTGTGATTGTTACGTGAGAAGAAGTGAAAAAATTCACGGGGCATAAATGTTTCTGCAGGAGCAAATAATGTTATGCCCCTTTTCTTTGGCTATGATGTGACAAGATAAAACTGTTTTTCTTTCTGTGAAATTGCGAAGCTTCCACATGGAAGCTTGCATCTGTGTAGTCATTTGCAGTTACATTCTGGGAAGGTGCAACACAGATGACCAAATATATTGCGGTCATTCCCTCTTAAGCAAATAATCTCTGCATGTTAACATGTCCATTATCCTCTGCTAGAAAAAAAATCATTAATTTTTCTTCAGTGAGTACATTAGTCATCAGCTCAGTCTGCTGCTGCTGCTGCTGCTGCAGCGTCAGAGATACAGGCTGGACGACTCAGACAGAAATGTAGGAGCTGCAGCGGACAGAGTGAAAGTTAATATGTGTGACCACACCCTTATTATGCACAGAAAAACATCAGCCCTTACATACATGACCATTCATACAAGGGCAACACATGCATTCAAACACTAGCACAGCTTGTTCTGTCACCAGGCTTATCAAGACTTTCATTATGCCTCACAGTCCTTGGTAATTAGGTGTCCTCTGCTCTGCCTGCCTCTCTTGCCCACGGTAGAGAAATAGACCTGTCACTATTTGGCCACTCGAAGATTCAACAAATGCTAAGCAGTAATGGCTTGCTTTCTATCTTGAAATGCATTGCATTGACTGCAGGGACATTTTAAAAATAAGCTTTTTTTTTTCTTTCTTCCATGTTCCTCTTCTTTTTCTCTCTTTCATTTGACTCCTACTTCCAGCAGCTGCTTGAAACTTTGGCATAGCATATTCAGGTTACTGAATGGGACAAGTCAAAGAGGTTTTGTCTTCATGGAACTGTGAAAGGACTAAAAAGGGATGCAGAACCATGGAAGACAGAAAGAAAAAAAAATGACAAAGGAAAACACAGATAAGGGCGTTAAAACAGGAGAGAATATACGTGATTGGACTGGATGAGAGTAAAGGAGAACAGAGTCAGAGTTTGTGGCCTGTGGTTAATCCCTGTTTTACTGATCTGGCAGTTACATGGCAGCTGAGACCAGCACACTGCCAGGACTGAGTCTCCAGCCGCCTTCCCTTGCCCTCACTTTTCATCTGAAACAATTATTCATGCCACTTATTTGTTGTTCTGACCTGCTTACTCTAAATCAGAGATGATGGGGTGGCTGGTTTGGATTCTATCCCACCGTATGCTGGGCACAAAGCACACCAGTCTGTCACATGGCCGTCAAGCAGGTTTTTCCACCAGCACAGTTCTTGTCCTGTGATTAAGCTGCTGAGATAATCCCTAATATAACATATCTCATTAACACTAACAGTAGTCAAGGACAGTGCGCAGACATCACGGATGAGATGTCTGTGAATCTACCAAGGAGAGAGCAGAGGATTTGCCGTTAAGTGAATGGACTGGCTATGACTTGCATCAGGGAACTCATTCCACAGACAGCAGGCTGCATGATGCCGTCGGGTCGCGCTGAGCTGTCATGGACCAACGATCTATTTCTCTACCTGTCAGCCGCCTCAAAGAGGACGGGACAAGAGCGAGTAGCCTTACTATCACCTCCCCTTCACTTGGTCTCAACCCTCTTTTTTTTTTCTTTTTTTTTTTTTTTTGCTGGATCCTCAACAGTATGACAGAAAGCTGAGTTTTGTCTTTGGCTAAGAGTTCATCTTATGGAATAGCTTACTCTAACTTCAGTAAGAAATGAATTCTCATTGATCTTTTGAATTTTCCGTATACCAGTTAGGCACTTTTAGTTTTGCACGTACAAAATATCTGGCTCCAACATGAGGAAACGTGATCCACAGGCAGCATAAAAATCTGCATCACATCTGCAAATTGAAGAAAATAGCCTCCTTCGCCTTCATGAATATGTATTTCAAACGTTTACTTGGGCTCAAGGGTAACATCGACTTTTAATATTCTCACAAAATTTTTACAAACATGACACTGATGAAATGTGATGTTTGTTTGTAGATTGTCTTCTTTTCACTAATATTATTGACTATGTGTTGGTTTCACAAACCAGCGTAGTGCACATGCCTGGATATTAGTAAAGTAAATATAGTCTATAGTCAAACATGCAGCTTGACTATAGGCTTCTTAGTGGGAGACTTTATTAAGTGTTTGCTGCACTCAATATTCTAAGCGATGACTTTAATTGAGTAACTGTTTTTTTTTTCCAGAACCAATAAAATGGCTGCCATTTCTGAGCATTTGGGATTTGCATGGATGAGTCAATACTAGTTGAACATAGTGAAAAGGCTTGATGTTGGCTACCTGAAGTGTTCTCCCTCAGTTGTTAATTGTAAACATCTTTAACCTTTTTAAATCTTAATTCTTGTTTCACCATTTGCTTCTGTTTTTTCCATAGTCCACAATGGATTAAATTCACGGAGCTAATTTCAATTCAGACCTTGTGAACGGCTGTTCAAAGGCTTCAATCACTCGGGTTTCGTTCCATCACAGAGTGAGAGGGCAGTTCGAATGCACTGAGGCCTCTGCCTGCCGGATAAATAGGGCTGCTCTGTAGTAGATAATGGCTGAGTCACATATTATATTTATCCAACTCAATAAAGCAGGAGCAGGCAGGCAGATTACTCTGCCCTGAGTCAAGGAGATAATGATATCTGGCTGCTAGCTGGCCCAGAACAGGCTCCAGACAGACCAACCGGCAGGGAGACTGACAGAAAGCCCTGCTAAAGGAGCTGTACAGAGATGCTGTTGCCATGAGATTTTTGTGGCCTTCCAAAGCCAGAGGCTGCTTGTGTGAAAACCTCGGCTGTGCTATGAATGTCATCTTTCTTATTACCTTCCACCACCCGTATATCTTCCTTCTACTTTTTAGGATCATTAAGTTAGCTTGTGCGATGGTTATTTCCCAAATCTTCACTGTGCAGAAGGCATATTTTATTTTCGCCGGACACAGATTTAGCCCTCTCCCAATGTATCATTATGCATTTTAAAATTGACAGCTTCTGAGTCCTGAATTATGTACATGGAATACTAATTTCTACATGTTTGTACTGTTTACAATAATGACAGGGGTTTTGGGTGGTCAACAAATCATTACATAAATTAACATAATGCACCGTCATACAGGTTGTACAAATGACCATTCTGGATAGGACTTTAACTGTTTTTGCTCATATTCTTCCAGAACTGAATAATTATACTGCTTTGGTGATTTCCTCAATATGTTTCAGTGCTTAAAAGCTCAAAAGAGGAAGTCACATATGCAACAAAGCAACACAAATATCCTCAGAGGTACAAGCTCTGCAAAGACAACTCACTCAGTTTGGGAGCGAGAGAGACACTTGAATCTCACTTTGTTTCACTTTATCTTCAGAACGCCTCTCCTTGGTCATAAAGCTCTCCATTTACCCAACTCCATCCCACAGTCCATTCCAATTTCTACCTCTTTGAAAGTGACAAGTGATAAGGATGGATTATTGTGAGAGCCAAGAATTCCTCAGGATAATCCTTCACAGACAAAAGACTGGGACATGCTGGCTTTTTTTTTTTTTTTAAGAGGGACTAACAGTGCTGGTTTGTTGGGCACAGCTGTTTGACTTTCTAAATTTGCTTTATTCAAGGCTCTAGAGAGACATGATTTGAGTCGGTGCGTTTTTGCGCTCTCTGTATAAAGTCTCGTCTCTCTTTCCCCGCTCTCCAGTGATTGCTATAAAAATGTCTCTGTGATTACTCGAGCTCTGATTGGGATGCAGCAGCTCAGTAAAACTGTCTTCGCAGAATAATGCAACTGAGCCATTCAGCCGGAATTAAGCAAGTTGTTTTGACCGTTTGCTTTGCTTGTTATATCTCTACACTAAACATTTAGGCCGATATATTGTGTGTGTGAGTCGTAAAGTAAATAAAAGTAAATTAGGTTTTTACTTTCTGTGCTAAATAAATAAAACACAGAAAGCTAGAAATCAAAATCTTGACTTGCTAAAAAAAAGATTCTAATCTGTCATGTTTGTGTTATTCCACACAGCGAGTTGTTGTGTTCTAATGCAGGCTAGCGCAAATGATTAGTGTATTTGTAGCAGTGTTATTTAATCTTGAATTTTAACTCAATTTGTGTCAGTTCTGCAGTTTTAATCAGCATATGCTGTGCAAGACACCAAGTACTTTTGTGGTGCCTAATTGAACTTAGGGCCTCTGTTTTCTTTTCTTTTTTGCAAAATGTATTCTTCCAAATATAAATATGAACTCTATTAAGCTCGGTAATGATATTTGATGAATCAGATGTTTACTGCTTTGAGATTACTAAATGGAAGTTATGAAGATAGTGTCCTGTAAGTGCTTCTTGTTTCTGGGGATAAACCAAGATAAGAAAAGAGAGTAGAAGAAATTAAATCATCTATGGAGATGTTTAAGATTGATTGTTATGTTATACACAATTGATCCCCATTCTGAAAAAAAAATGTACTGTAGTATTTACACATTACAAAACATTTCTCTAAATTGCTTCCTGCTTTAATCAACAACTAGGCTCCATATTTTATCTACTTAAAGGACAAGCAAGATGAAAAAAATGGCTCCCAGTCATTATATTGTTATAAACCTTAGAGTAAATGTAGCAGCTACTATGGGAAACATAAATTGTTTGCACTCTACAGATTCACCAATCACTGTTTTGTGACAAAAATCTGTCAGAAAGACGTTAAAAGTAGCAGAAAGACAAAAAAAAAACAGTCGAAAACATCTTAGCAGCAATACACACAGCCTTCCTGGTATCTGCTTTAGATCTTGCACTGTTTCACTCTCCTGGAGCCAGAATAAAATTGCTGACATGCCTTGACATGCCGTTGCAAATGTGGTTTCATTTTTAAAAGCTTCCTACTGCTTTATTTCTCCCGACTCCAGTTTAAACACACTGTACTGCTTATTGAAGCATACTGACTGAATCAATACATTCAGTCTGTATTCTGACATGGTCAGAAGTTCAAATCTGGTTGAGAAGACAGGCGTTAGAGGGTAAAACTTACTTTATGTATTTTGTATAGGTACATGGATAAAGTCTTATAAATATCACATCATCAAAGGTGTATTTTGAAACACAAATTGAGTGTAGGAGAAATGTCTCTGCCTTTCAGAGCGTGGGATTCCTGCCCGCCTTTTTCTGCCCCTGGCAAAAGGCTCTGATCCCCTTGGAATATTTGACAATTTCCATCTATCTTTTTGGCATTGAGTATCTTGTCATCTCTACTCAAGATCTTCACTTTGTCAAATAAACCAGGGTGAGCACTTCTCTTTGCCCCCTTGTTGCTCATGTACTTTTGTGATGAAGTCGCACAGAAATTCATCTGTGACTGTCGTTGACAGTGTCTCAATCTCTCTCTCTCTCTCTGTCTGTCTCTCTGTCCCTTTGTCTTTTTCTTTGTTTTCCCAATCTGTCTTTCAATTTGCAAATAACCGAATTCCATCTGCCCCTGTTTTTACGTCAGCTGTTAAAAAGGACATCAAAACAGATTATTATGTCTTGAAAACACTGTTAAGGTTTGGGAAACACTTTCTTACACCACAAACCATAAAGTCTGTGGTTCACAGTCGGTTCAGGAAAGTTTTCAGGACAATTCTTTACTAATTAAATTATTTGTCTGTCCAAGGATCACCAAGCCGAGCTTATTTTTTTTTAAAAAGGCAAACAAAAAAAAAGAAAACTGCGAAGGAATAACAAACAGAATTCATTGAATTCATGTAACAGCCTATCAAAGTCCACCAACCTGAAATAAAGCACAGATATAACATACTTTTAGAAAGAGCAGCTGGTGGAGAAACACCCACTTCCGCGACTGGTCTACCCAGTCTATTCCAAGTATATCCCATAACCTCAGCTTTTGTCTACCTGATTGCTCAAAGAGCTTTTTTTTCCAGTCCGCACTGAAATCAACACAGACTTCACCGTTGCTTCTAAAATTAGCTGCTTCCTCACACATTGACAGTAAAAGTTTACATTTTTTGCCTCCTAGAAAACTGTTCTCTTCTTCTCAGAGGATTTCCCAGTAGTCTTCAATTGTCTTTTAGTGTTAAATTAATTTCAGATATGTTGCTGCTTCTAAACAAAAACTCCTCTGGAGGTTTTTTTTGTTTTTATTTAAGTATGCCATGGCTTCCTGAAATCCCACTGAGTATCTGAGTATCTGATTGTCTCATCTGCTGTTCTGCATTTGCCTATCAGCTACTATAACCAGTATACAACCCAAGTGTCTCTTTGGCACAGAGTAATTTGCTCTCTGCGTCTCCTTCTTCCTCCTTTTCTCTTCTGGCTTTTACTTAGTTCAGAGCAGATGGTTATTAGGTCTGAGCTTCCCCTCTCAAACCTATTTCCCCCTTCTTCAATGTTTGTGCTAAGTGGAGACCTTGAACACTACGACCAGTTCATCCGCCTCACTGCAGTCCCTCTAGACTCCTTTTAAAGGTGCTTTCATTTAATCATTTCTTTAAAAAGATTTTTTTTTCCAGGGCCGTACGAGGTCACAGATCACATCAGAGCTGCTTTCCGACTCAGTGACCATTTAATCAAGCCGAGGTCCATTTCTCAGCTGCTCTTTTCAGACCACCCTTTCTTCCTGGGGCTCAGGGATGAACTTTGTGGCCCTGGTCCTCAGATTCCTATTCCTGCTGAGGCTTTTGAGGGGACTGGGTAACTTACATCTATTCCCAGGGATTTAGAGCTTCACTGGGTGTTCTGTATAGACCCACGGGCCAACGTGAAGTATTGGACCTTGACCCAAACATACAGTCCATTACCAAAACAGGTACTCAATAACTTCAAGATTGAAGTACTCAGCGCAGAATTAGTCTTCTGCAAAAGTTTCAGTTACAAACTAGCCAATTATTTAGATTGATTGTTTTTTTTCTACATTTATTTTACAAACTTAATAGACTGCTGTAAATAAAAGCACAGCTTAATCCAATATGTGATAGCTGTGAGAAATTGTCTTGAAATCAAATACTATCTAAGTCTTAGTATTTCAGGCATTTTATTTCTATTGTTTGTTTTTATGCAGTGCCCGTTTTAAACAAAGTCTTCATATTGTCTCTCAAGTCATGATTTGATAAAGTAGGTCATAGTTGCAGATGTTCATAAACTAAGAGTTGTTCAAACTGTAAAGGGCAGCACCCACTCGCTCTCAGTCATATTTCATTAGATTTGATGGAAATTTGTCAGTGTGGAGTCAATGGCTGAGAGAGATTTAATAATTAGCTCAATAAAGATTCACTCTTTCATTTGTAAATGTGTTAGGTTTTAAAATGTGCTGTGTGCTGTATTGTTCTGATCTGTTAGCCTCCGTCATGTGTGCTGGTGTTGCTTCATTGATCTGTTTTGCTGCCAATCGATGATGGGTGTGGTATTTTCCATGCTCATCAGAACGTAATCAGTCAGCTGAAGAAAAACTATCACATTTTGTTACGCATGATGTTCCAAAAGTTACTTTTCACATTAATTCTATCACCACCTCAGTAGATATTGGAAACATTTTTGTCTTTTTTTTTTTTTTTTTTTCCTTCACTTGGTGATGATGCATTTCCCAAAAGAAATACTGACGAGATTTTTCTCCTGGACCATTAGAAGATTCGAGCAAGTCATTGTTTTCCCCCCGTCCCTCCAATCGTCCTGTCATTAGCCTGTTTTCTTATCTTTACTGTCCTCCCTGCTAGTCAGTGCAGCTAAGTTGTCCATTTTGATGATTTTTCATCCACAGACAATAAACAGACTAATCATTTCAGGCTGATAGAAAATGCCACAGCTGAAATTTTACACAGTGCCATATTTTAATTGACCCTCTTGGAGAGAAATAAAGCTGTGTAGTTGCGTGTGTGTGCGTATCTGTCCACATATGTTGATGAGCTCAATAGAGAAGATTGCTTTTTCAAAGCATCTCAGTCACAAAGACGCCACCAAACCTCAGTGCTCCTTTAACGACTGGAACCACTTTGTAATTACTCTTCTACATCTGTTTCAATTCTTTCTTCATCTCATGGTACAGCTCAGTTTTATATTACTCCTTTTCTGTCTTGCTGTCAGTGGGGACTGCCACATCTGAGATCCGTTCTTCATTCTTTGTCAGCCTCCAATATATTTTGTTCATTGGTTGTTTGACATGAAGTCCCACCTGTTTTCAGCCTTGTTGTTTCCCACCAAGTTTTGTGGGTTGCCTTAGCACTGCCGAGATTCCTGAGGAATGGCTTTGCACTTTCTTTCGGTCATTCATGCCCTACTGTATTTACTGCCTCTAACCTTACAGCCACCCACATCTCCTGGCAGTTTTTTTCGTACTTGTTTGGACTTTTATATGTCAACAACCTCCTTGTTTGTCTATGATGCCTTTTTATGGTCTACCCACTGTTTCCTCCTGCCTGCGTCCACCTATACTTGGGTTCTGCAGTCTGTGGCTTCTTTGATCCTCCACACTTATTTTTAATAATTTTGAGCAAAACTGATAAAGAAATTTGTTACATTTTCAAGCATAATTAATAAAAAACTGACTTTTAGTAGATTCTTTTTCTGCTGTATCTGGATAGAATTATCACAACATAATAAATTGCATGCATTTTTTTATTTATTGTATTTAGGTTGTAAACTATGTTTTTTTTTTTTTTACCTCATTTTCCATAAGTTATTTGATTTATAGAAGATCATGTATTCCTAATACTGCTTCATACCAATATTTTTAGGAATATATATTTTTTTATATTCCAAACTGTCCACAAAATGTATTTTTTTATGGTTGTTTCTGTCTGGTTGGCATCAGGAACCAGGTTTTGAAACTATTGCATAAATATTAAATATGACTAATTTTAGCAGACTCATCGTAGCAAATTCTCTTTGTCCTCAAGTGTTTATTTATTTATTAGCACTAAAAGAATTTCATTTGTAGCCCCTCTCTGTCAAAGACGAAATAACTTACGGCTTACTGCTGGATGCTAAAGTTTTAATCTCAACTCCAAACTTACATGCGTTTGAAATTACTGGTTTCATTAGAACAAAATATATTTTGATTGCACTAAATATATTTGATTACCACAATATTTTTTTTAAACATAGCAAATTTTCGATCCTGTGCTTCATGTAACCTTGGAAAATGTAACCTTGAACCTGGCATTCTTGTTATGCAATGACTATTTTAGTACTTGACCACGTCTCTTGTTGAGCAGGCTTTATTTGTATTTGTTGGCCCCCCAAAAACTGATTTTGGTTATGTTAGGTGATGCCTTGGCTTGTGACGGTGGCGCCCCCTAAACTCTGAAATCATTCTGATAAAGTTTTGCTTACCAGCAGCGTCCTAAGTATATTGAGTCTTTATTCAGTTCAGTTTACTTATATTTCACCAGTTCACAACACACTCAGTACTTAGCAGTTTCAAGGCACTTTCACAAAAAGATCCATTAAATCCAGTCAGCCATTACTCCTCCTGGACAAGCATGTAGCGACAGTGGACAAAGCCGGTGACTTTGAAACAATCCTTCATAATGTGCATGCATGTAGCGACAGTGGACAAAGCCTGTGACTTTGAAACAATCCTTCATAATGTGCATGCATGTAGCAACAGTGGAAAGGCAAAATCCCTTTTAAAGAAAGAAAAAGCAGAACCTGAGTGAGTGGCCTTCTGCTGCAACTGAGTAGGTGTTGGAGAAAAAGAAACAGAGGCGCTGATTTATGAGTAGTTTCTGTCATAAAAAAAAAGAGTAACAAGTTAATGGCAGTAGTAGCTCCTTTAGTGGCTTCATCTAAGAGAGAAACACAGTTCTACTATAGCGATTTTTTTTTTTTTTTTTGTATGAACTGGTTTGGGGTTTTGATGCTCACTGGTTGAGATCTTGTCATAGATAGGGGTGAGCAATCCTTTTCCAAGAGGCTGTTAACCTGCAAGTTTTACATGTTTACCAGCTTGAACACCCTTAAATCGCATGAACTGGTCATTAGTCACGTAAAACAGGTGACTGAGAATATAATAAATGCTTTCTTTGTGACAGTGCATTCAGCTCACAAGTCAGCATTACATACAATTGTAAGTTCTCATCCAAACTGGTTTTGGATGGGAACCAGTTTGTTGTGCAGATGAAGTCTAATGGTGCTCAAATGTGTTCAGCCATCAATGGCTACAGGTAACGCCTTGATTAGACTGATAAGCTACCCCTGTAACTTGGTGTGTAGGATGCAAAAACATAGATAGACTTGACATGAATAACATGGAGGTGAGAGACTGAGCTTTTAGAAGAAAACCACTTATTTAAAAGCAGTAAAAATAAAAAGTAATTATGTGGAATACCCACGTCTTTAAACCTGAAGTGAAAACTTCAGGCTGGGCTCGCTGCCCAGTTGAGCCGTGGATGGAACTATTTGGTGCAAATGGATGAAAAACTGTTTCCAGGAGGTCCAATTCACAGGTGAGCAAACCTTTTCACTGTTCTCTCTTTTCTGTGCCAAAACCAGTCCCTGTAGCCATTATTTCCAGTCTCATTCTCTTTTGACTATTTTTGTTATCAAGCAGATGATTTTTTTTTTTTTTTTTTGTTATTAGTAAATTTACACAATAAAGAGTAAGCTCAATATTGTGATTGTGGAATGAAATTCTGACCATAAGGAATCTCGAAGTAGAATGTCGAATCTGTAACTGATGTAAAGTTATGCAGTCTAGGTTTGCATATAAATATGCATATTTATTTGCATATGTTGCTCATCTAAATCTGTCTAGTTGTAAAAAGCACAAATGTCTGCTTTTAAAGAATCTTTTATTGGTGTAGATTATCTAATTTATGTGATCATTCTACCTAGTTTTAGATTTGAATGAGAAATTATCCAATTTTGTCCAATGCACTGTGAAATAACCCATTAGTTTAGCAACAGTTCAAAACTACAAACCAGAAGACAATTCCAGCTCCAATAGAACCAAATGTTTTTTGTTTGTTTATCTCTTGGTAATCACACAGTTCTCACAAACCATGTATTTTAATTGACCGTTTCTTGCTCTACCTGGTATAGAAAATGCTGCCAGAAAAAAATGTTTTAAAAGTGGAAACCTCTCCAATCGTTTTGTAAGTTGTCAACCAACGTGATGGCAAATCTTTATCAGCCAAATCCGTTCAGTCAACTGGCCAACTCAGGAACTACTTCCATTCTGACTTCAGAATAAGAGCCTCAAATTATAGTCTCAGCACAGTGTACATTTCACCTTGAAAGAAAAACGTCATGGTGCTTCTTGTCAAATCTCTAAAGATGCATCTGTAATGCCTCTTCTATGCTGAACAACATACATTATCTCGTGTATAACTAGTCAATGATTGATACAGATAATGCAGCTCTGTCTTTTGGACAAACTGCAAGCTGACAAGTGCGTATGTTTTCATCTGCTGTCTTGCATCCTAAACAGATTGCTTGTAAGGCTGGCATGTTGGGGAATATTTGCAGAAAGCAGATGATGCTCTGCTGTGGCATCTGGTATTCTCAGCATTCTCCCTGAATGTAGTATCTCAGCGTTCTGTTTTTCTCACAGGGTCGATGGGCGACGGCCCTCACTGGGTCTCAACACTGACCTGTGACATCACTTCCTGCTGATGCAGCACAGCTGTCATAAATAAGACTCTGTCCTTCAGCCTAAAAACCCTATCCTAGTGATGTTGCTGCTGCGAAAAGAGACACATTCACACACACACACACACACACACACACACACTCCCGCGACACCTTTGATCCTCATTTTGCTCTGTGTTTTCAACAAGCTTTCAAATTAGTCTGAATGTGTTCAAGTAAAGACATGTGGAAGCTGCACCGAAAGAGGAGACTTTGAATATGGGCTGCCAGTTGTGCTGGACTCTCATTAACCCTGCCCACCCCCATCTCTCTTTGCCGAGTCTCCTTCATAAGCTCGTCCAGGCCTGAAGTGATACATGTGCCTATGAAGTGTCAGTGGCGATAAAGATGCCACCACTTCACTGTTTTAATTGGAACCTTTGCTGTCGACGTGTGAACAGCTGCAGAATTGAGAAGGGCAGATCTATCATCCTTGCCCTCCACAGACCACCTAAGGTTAGACGGCAACAGATACTGTGGCGGAAAACCCCCGCGGCTGCTGTTTGTTTATGATTCAGTTTTTACACTTCTGTAGCCGCGTATTAATATGTGGTGATAAAATGACGAAGGTACGAGCACACTTGGAGGAGTAGGAAGTAGATGAATCAAGTGACTAGAAAAGGTTATTTATAGTTCACACAGTCACACCAGTTGACACTGGCTGACTCACGCAGTCACACAAATTCAGATGCTCATGTGTGAGTTCTTTAGTCTCCCTGCAGACACAAATCCATTATTCATTTCAAAATGACTCATTTTTTGCCCCGTGGCACCTGGCAGTAGTGTGGCGCCTGACCAAGGGGGAGTGTTTGTCTAATTAATGCAGATTCTGCAAAGAAACAATAGGATCTTGGCTCGAATATGTTGATGTAAAACAGTAGTTGTGACCAGATGTAGTCCAACCTAATTTCATCATTTTCACTCTGTGCAATAACATATTTCTGAAGGGATCGATGTGCTATACCTTCCTTGCATTGCTTAACTGGTAATAAATTTGATAATAGGATTTTTTTTTGCCAAGTTTTACATTACAGATAAAATCAGATTTCTGAGTTTTGATAATTCTTCTTGACATAAAGATCTTCCCTCTTCTAGTTTTTCTATCCACAGACTTTTTTTTTTTTTTTTTTTCCCCAACTCGGCACCAGAAGAGACCTGATTGGGAAAATGGCTTTAGATGCAGGTTTAGGGAAAACTTGTCTGCTGCTTCAGACCGCCATGTCATGAGGTGATGGTTGAATACAACAAGAAGTTCACTAATAATGTTTACATTCAGCTTCAGTTTGTGGTTTTATGTACCTTTATTGTTGTTGTTTTTATTATGTCCTTTTTTTATTGCTGTACTGTAGTTTTAGCCTCTGTCTGTCTGTTTGTCTGTCTGTCTGTCTGTCTATCTATAGATCTATAAATCTAAAGATCTGTTTTCACTTTTTTCAGGTGGTGTACATTTGGTGAGAGTAAAGAAAAATGTTTTGGTCCACTTTTCTTTTCTCACATTCACTGATCTGAATTAAACTCCTTCATGTTCCCAAGCAGTGGACACACACACGTTGCTTTGGCCATTGAAGCTGGAGTAACTAACTTTTATTAAAAGAAAAAAAAATGACATTGGTTATAATTGTCACTATGCCATGACAGAAGAACATGAGACTGATAATGTGTGGAAAAATTGAAGCTCCCAAGGGTCCTTTTAGTGGTCCTGCTGCCATCTGCAGAAATACACAGCTCCATCAATCAGAACCAAGAGGAAGGTCTTAGTGCTGTCAATCACTCATGTACATGCTGCTCACATCCTCCACCTGAGTCTCCGCTGTGCTGCAGCTCCTTCCCCACAGCTGAGACGACCATGAATACATACCATAAACAGTTTTCCTGTAACTTTAGGTTGTTTTTCCAGTGTTGGCATAGCAACAGCAAACTGGAAATCTTGAGCTTGTAGACACTGTGGTGTGGAGAAAGGGTTTGTGCAGAGTGTACATGAGTATGATTGACAGTGCTGAGATATTCCTCATAGTCTAGCCAGGATATCACTGGGCATAACGTGAAAAGGGACATTTAGCCAAATTTGATTTTACATTTTTATTGAATCTTGTATTTATAATTTTAACTAAACGACTTACAGAAAATTGAAACAAATTAAATATTTTTAAATAAATAAATTAGTTTGTTAAAACTTGACTGTTGACTGTTTTTAAAATTCACATTTTTATTTATTTATTTATTTTTTTATTTTTTTGTTGAATAATTCTAATCTGAAAAGGAACAGATTAGAATTATCTGTTCATTACATGAAGGAATTACATACCTTCATGTAATTCAAGCTTCTCACCAAAGCTTTCTTTGGTATGTGACCAAAATGTAGTAAGCACTCTTGACTGTCAGTGCACATATTTGTACATTAAAGCAAGGAGTTACCATAAATTACTTTGATAGATGCACTCGACATACAATTAGACAGGCAAAAAGACACAGTCAAATTCACAGCTTCTGCTTTTCTAAGCAGATGCATTTCTAGGTGAAACTATGTCATCTAATTCAAATATTTAATAGGTTGAGACATAGTTCTGCTTTGCATGCCATTAAATAGCAATCTAAATAACATTTACATGTAATTTACGTTTATTACATTTTATTGAAGAGTGGTGTCAGCATTGTGTGCATATTAAAGCTCATATTTATTCTGCTAGCCAGCATGATTCCTCTGCAGGATTTGCAAATGAATGCAAATATGAGGTACCTTCCTAGACGACTTTTGAAAGGTGGTGGTTACAAGAAATGGTTATGAAGTCTGAACTTAAGATTATTTTCCAGAAATGTCTTACTTGGCTTAGTCATAACATATAATATGAAGTGACGTGATGCCTTTCTGTTTGGGGTTTGTGTTTTCCTATCTGAACTTTCATGTTTTCTTTCAGTAAATGCCCTAATTTCCCCTGATGGTTGCCTACGTTCTTAATCATGTTATGAGTGTGAGTGTACATAGTCGTCATCACTATTTGCTCTGTTATCAACCAGCAGACGTGTCCAGACTGTTCCTCTCTTTATCCCCGAAGCGGTCTAAAATATATTTATTATTGTCATGTTACAATCCCAGTCTCTAATCAATGTTATTTGGCGTTTGGCATAGACCTGCACATAAAAGAATTTTCAAAATGTTCAATTATTTTCGAAACTAATTTTAAAGCTGTGGTATGCAGTAATAATAAACACTTCAGAGAGACTACTTTGTTTAAACCGGCTACCACAGCAATTATCTATGGGTGTATGTGTCTACCAGAAGTTTTGGTTGCCTTCATGTCCATGCTGTCAGTGAACAGTTTGCCACAGTGCCACTCTCCTACATACTACTACTTTTTTAGATGGACAGCAAGACTACATGGACTGATCAGTTTTTTTTTTGTTTGTTTTTTTTTTTTTACCTAACCCCTAATTTAAACCTCTCAACAACGTTACTCCTTTGTGCTTAGACTGTGTAGGTTCCTTGGTCTTCAAGTTCCTATTTGTTCTCTTTGAAACTTCTGACGTCTTTAGGGAACAGATGCATTATATCATTAAATTGTTCACAGGTGGATTCAGTTTCGTAAACAGACAATCCTCTGAAACCAAAGGGTTGCACCAGATATCATTTATTATTTAAGTAATAGATATGCACTTTCCTATTCATAAGATCTGTCAACTTTTGAAAACCAAGTATCACGGTTATGTGCTGTGTCTGTCACCTAAAATCCTAATAACCTACACTGAAGTTGCCGATTTTTTTTAAAAGGTTTTATCGGTTCTAGCAACTTTATTTAACAATTTTCAGACAAAAACGCGGGTTATGAGAGAAGGATAAGACATGCGGCAAAGGTCATGGGAACCGGTGATGGCCGTGGGGAGGACTAAATGGATTTGCCCGTTATCCTTATGCCATGCCCAGAGTTTGTGATTTTAACATGAAAGAAATGTGAAAGTTCAAAGGTTAGAAATACTTTTGTAAGGCGCTATAGCTGTTTCTTTCTTCATGACTTAGAGTGTTTTTTTATTGTAAAATACAAGACCATTTTCCAAGTGAAATTACAAGGTGTGCAGCATGCATTTTAAGAGTCTTCCCTCTCCTTTTTTGTTCACAGTATTACTTACAGGCACAATTCTTGGTCAGATTTAATTTTTATTATTCTTGGCTCCAGCCTGACAAAATACTGTCTTTTTCCAGCAAGAATAATAATAAAACCATTTAATTGCATTAACATAAAGCCTTTGAATGATCACTACCAAAAAATGGTAGTGATAATGAAGCAATTACTATTTTGAGACAGCAATTAGCCTGGCACCTTCCTCCAATGCTATAATTACCAACAGCAAGAGGGGTGTGGATGGATGTATTTGTTGGAAGTCTTTGAAGGAGCTGGAAGCAATAGAGAAGATGAAGATGGGGAAGATAGGCTGTCAAAGACCAGGCGTATCATCCCGAAACATGCTATTCCCTTCTGACACCTCCACAATAACCTTAGAGAGGAGCAATTGCTTTCCTCTGTCCGCACACAAATTTCAATGTTGTTTTGCACACATCTCTCCATTATGAGTGTTTTTTCTTCTTCTTCTTCTTCTTCTTCTTCTTCTTTTTTTTTTTCTTTTTTTTTATAACAGAGCGGATGTTGAAATTGAGGGAGTGAGATGGAAGAAGCGAGGCTGGCATGGATGGAAGAAGGGTGGGGTAAAAGAATGAGAAAGAGAGATTGGTTTTCATGCCTGGTAGTCAGCGAGCCTGTAAATCTCCCAGGAGCGTAGTGGAAGACAGCAGAAGGTTGATAGTCATCCATCACTCCTGACAACCCCGGTGCTCTGGAAGGGCCTGACAGCACAGCCCTGCCTGAGAGAGAGAGTTGGGGGCCGTACAGAGATGGAGGCGGGGAGGAAGGGGGGTGCAGAGAACAGCAAAAGAAAGATAAATAGAATGAGATGCTGACTATAGAATGAGCAAATTAACTCTTCCATGTTTAAACCAGGCAGCCAATTGGGAAAGGAAGGTAAGAAGATAAATGGGAGGAGAGTATAGAAGTGGGGAAAGGAAGAGGTGCAGCAGTTGGTTTTTATGGCTGCTCTGCTCAGCCTGCATTGAGTGAGTTTGATGGCAGTTATGCTGGTGATGACGTTAAACTGGACAGGCTGGAACAAGCTCATGGATTCATAAAGCTTAATGTTTTCTTTGTTCAAGGAAGAACTTTGTTTTTGAAAACTAATATTTTACTATAGAGCTGCTTATGCAAGATTTGCCAGAAGCGTGCATGCATAGCTTTTTAATCGGCTGACCAGTTGGCTGTGAATAAAGCTAAAAAAGAGTGTTTTAAATGGCTCTCATTTCTCCAAATCAAACACAGCATCATTTTTTAATGATCTCTCAAAATTATTCCACCCCTTCTTGATGAGCATCTTTAGGACAGGGTGGAGCACCCTTTTGCTGTTACGACCTGCTGCAGATGTGATTCATAGCCAGACATAATCTCCTGGCCGAGTTCCTGAGGAACTGCCTTATGGACTGAAGCCTCCAGCTCAATAGCTTTTCTTAGCCTGTGATGGCACCAAATTCTCAAAAAGTCGGGCAACTATGACGGCCATTCCATTCTCTTCCAGGACTTACTTCTGAAGTCTTCGAACTTTAGCATATTAAAGTCATCATTGTCCTGCTTGAAGTTCCAGCGATGCTTAAGCTTCAGCTCACAGACACAACATCCTCCCCCTAGACTTTCAAATATAGATTTTCCCCTCCTCACATTGGACATTTCCTGTCCCACAGGAAGCAAAACCGAATGCGTGTCACTGACTTCACTGTAGGTATGCATCTGTACTCTGCCTTATTCCTCCTTTCCAAACATAACTATTATCCATTCGCCTGAAAGTTTGAACTTTAATTTATCACCCCATAGGAAAAAAATCCAAACCTTTTTTTTTTTTTGGTCTATTTGTTTAGGTATGAGCAAATTGGAGTTTATTTTTCTTTTATTTCTGGGTCAGTTGTAGTGCATTTCTTAGACTTCAAACATGGAGAGATTGTTTTGTATGCACTTTACTGTGGGAGCTGAAAGCTGCCATCGAATATTTCTGCTGGTCTTTTTTTAGTCAGTTGAGAGTTTTGACCAACTCCCTCCTTGAAACTTCGTGGCATCTGTTGTTAACGTCATCGTTTTGCCACATCCAGATGGCTTAGCTGTTCTGTAATTTGAAATTTGTTAACCATGAATCCAGTTGCATTTCTAGAAAAATGCAGGGTTTTCACTATTTTAGTGTCCTTTGTCTCATTTGTGTAAGGCAATGATATCTGTGAACTAATCTGGACAATTCACTTGACTTAGCCATGTTTCTAACATGCAATGAAATATCACTTTCAGCAGTTATCTGAGATGCTCCATCTCAATTATGCAATTTTTTTCTTTAATTTTAGGTTAGATCAGGGGTGGGATAGATTGAACAAAATAAATATAGGATCAGGTAGAAAACACATTACTTATACATGTGCATGCATAGACTACAATATTTGCCTGGTGTGAATAGGATCACTTTGTATTCAGAAATGTCTGATCTGTAGATGGAAAATAAAGTGTAGCATGCCCATGATGCATTGTATTTATGTCAGTCTCCCAAAAAATACATAACAAGTTTTAAATTCACAACATGGATTCCATGATCTTGGCCGGTAAAGACTTTTTCAAAGTGGAAACAATGTTTACTCTTTCATTTCACACTACGCGCAATTTGTGTGATATAGTATCAGTTCATTGAACAGGCTGGTGTTTCACGCTTCTGGTGTGACGTTTCTGTATTTTGAATATATAGTTGTCTGTGGGTCTCTGTGTGTGTGACCTTTATTAGTGTCTGGAGGTTATTGGCCCTCTGTTGTCACTTTGTAAAGAGGAGCCCTAATTAAAGGAGTTCCAGTTGACCATTGTGTGACAATGGAAGGAAGAGATTGCCTTTCAGCTCGGTGACCAATGCAGAAACTTCCTCCTCCTCCTGTCGAATAAAAGAGTCCGATACAGAAAGCGATGAATGCCTAAACCAAACAAAGGCTCTTTAAAAGACTGTCACCATGCTATCTGATATCTCCTGCACCAGCACTCCTTTGAATAAATCTTTTTTCACTGAAGCAGGGAGAAGGAAATTAAAAGCTGACATTTAAAAGGCTGCTGCTAGGGCTCGAGGCCCCCAGGATCAATACCAAGGTATCTCACAAGTTTCCCCACATATTAGCTCATGTTTCCACAGGGCATCACAGACCAACTAAAATGAAACCAAAATCACTTTTTGGAATATTACTGTTTTGTAAACATTCAGTGAAAGCTGACTGAGTTGGGTGACAGTGCCAGGGTGTGTCTTGTGTTTCTGTGCCTGTGTGTTTAGAGGCTCTCCTCTTTCCTGCGTCAGCACCTTGAGTTGACATTGTTCAGTGGGGATTACGAGTACTGTCAACAGCATCATACTGGAGAGAGAAACAGAGGAGGAATCAGAGTAAGAGTAAACAAGAATAGTAAGGTGTGGGGTTGTGTGTAGGGGGAGCGAAGGGGTTACTTTAAGCAACATTCCTGACATTTCTGTACTGGGTGACATTGTCAGCTTGCAACTTTGTGAACAGGTTGTCAACTCATGTATAGCAGCCTTACTCAAGGTCATGTATGTTCTCCCAAAGGAGTTATGGCTGTCCCCTTTTTTTCCCTGACATGCAAACATGTGTCCCGCCCTACACATATGAGACTATGACCTCCGTCCTCTCCCACAGCTCCTCAAACTTTCCCTCTCCGCAGCCCTGTCACAAAGTTACCCTCATCTATGGCTGCCTTGTAACCTTTCTCTGTGTAGCCCTGCTTTAAAAGAGCTTAGCCAGAGCTGAGCCAATACCGGTACCAGTACTGGGAGTTCCCTGCAATGAGTAAAAGGGCTCTGGTTCCTACACTACCACTAGAATAAATAGGCAGCACTTTAAGGGCTCATAATCAGTTTAAGTGGTCCTCTTTCGTAATACACTATTATGCACGAGATCATGAGCGCCAAGCAGGAACATAAAAAAACCTACCATTGAAGAGCTTATTAAGTTATTTTACTATATCTCACAGTAGCAGTCATTCTCTTTCTACGTCTGTCTTTTGCTTTGAATCTGTGTGTTTGTGAGGCTACTTAGGGCTTTAGCTTGTCAGGTAATCCCTCGTACTTTGGAGGATGGGCACGATGTGCGTCAGTGATCAAACTGATCAAAGACAACAAGACAAGAACAGGCAGAGCTGTCAGCAGCCATCAGCCAGCCTGTATCTGATTGTTATGGACAGAGCTGACAGATCTACTAGCCGCTGTTATGAAATCAGAGAGCAGCCGAAAGGAATCGGTAAACTAAAATAAACTGAGCAGTTACTGGTAGAAATGCTTTGTTATATATATTTTTGTGGTTTAAACTCCTTTTATTGAAGAGACAACTTGTTGAAGTGACCATATTTTTTATCCAGCTTTGTTGAAGTAATGCATGGCAGCCTCTTGCAACTGTCCTTTCACTGCCCACTGCTGGTCGGCTGACTGAACGCAACAAGGAAAAAAAATTGTCCCCGTTTGGAAATCTTTCTGATTATGAATAATACAGTCAGTGTTTGACGTAAAGAAGCAGCTCCATTTTATTCAGACTACAATGTTTGGAAGCAAAGGAGGAGAAATATATTCAGCAGCGAAATGCAAGCTGATAGCCTCACTAGTAAATGGCCTATTACACTTGTTCTACTTGTGTTGGTTCATAAAGAGCAACATTTCAAAACAAACATTTGAACACTGGTAGTAAATTATTTTAGACATAGCAGGAATAATTGTTTCCTTTCATTTCAAACCAAACAGATTCAGTTTTTCTTTTATATTTTGTTTTAATACTGTGATACCTTGGTAGTTTTGTCTGGTATGATAAGAATCTTGTACTGGGAAATGCCTCCTTTCCCTTGTCATGGAAATTATTAGAGCTTTTAAGTATAAAATTTGTATTTGCTATTTTTTAGAATGAAAGAGGTCTGGAAAATAAAGATTGTTAGAAAACATTCCCTTTCCCCCCCAGATCTTGTTTGTGTTGTACAGAGCTTGAACCTTTCACACCTTTCCTTTGGCGAGAGAACAGTTCAACTCAGAGCCACACAGAGACAAACACACACACACACACACACACACACGCACACACGCACAGTCAAGTTGGAGAAGACTCCAAAAGCGGAAGAGGCTGAGAGCAGTGTTTGCAAAATGAGAGTTCAGTTTTATTTCCGTAGATAGCGAACATCTTCCACAAATTTTCTCCTGCTGTCATTCCCGCAGCGCAGTGGTAATTTTTATAGTGTATAGGAGGGAGATTGCTGGGACCGAGCTGCATTTCTGAGTGTAAACAGCAGGGGCATCATGCATTGAAGGTTTCTTAGCTAAAAGTTGGTGTAGCTAGCTCCACATTTTTATCAGTTCAACACATAAAAACACTCTGATGCATAAAACTGTGCGCACACACGTGGCTGTGCACCTTTCCTTTATGTATCTCATTTTGTCTGAAATGTCAGTTGTGGGTGTCGCACCTTTATGAAGCTGCTTATGACTGTATAAGATTGCCTACGCCATGTTCACCTTAACAATTGTCAAATCTGACCTGTTTGGAGTTAAGCAATTACCTTCTTTTCCCAGTATCCACTTCTCTTAAGTATCTAGGACTTACATTTTACTCCTCATTAGGCTTTGGCAAACACATCACAGTGATTTCTCGGTCCTGTTTCCACAACACGAGACATGATCTCCAGAGCCTAAGATTATTCATACTTTGATGCTGTAGTGTTTTGACTATTATTGTGTTGTTTTTGTCAGTCTGGACATGCCACCAGTTTCATGCCTGCCAGGTGTCCAGAACGCAGCAGCCAGACTTCTCACTAAATTTAGTAAATACACTTAAATCACTCCGGTATTATAGTCTCGACTGTGACTCGCATTACAACAAACAATTACAGTATAATGTCCTGTTTTGATAACAGCGACGTGATGATTTACTGTAATAACATCCTAAAATAGGGTTGTTACATTTGTCTCCATTTTTGTATGAAGGAATGTATAATCTAACTTTCATCTATCGAAGGAAGTAAACTTGCAAGTATTCAATTAGGGATTTTAGGAAGTTGTTTTGTCAACATGTTTCCGATCTTGATACTTTTCTAACATAATCACTCAAGGTTTATCTACATATTTATGCATTACGTTTCAGCATTTGGTTGAACTGCATCCAGGAAGCCAAACACAGAATGGATATTAATCCAAACAGATTTTTCCGGTTTTAATGCAGTCTTGTCCCAAAGCAGTTACAATCACATTGTTTTACTGCCAGGTGCTGTAACTGACAGGTCATGTTAAAGGTTAACAGAGAGGCCAGAGTTAGAAATCAGTGACTTAATGTTTTAAATGAGATGTCTGGCCTTCCCCTTAACCTTGATGTATAGCTTAGATCAGACTTTTTTTTTTCTTTTTTTTTTAACTATGTAAAATGTTTTGAAAAGAAAACCGCAACTTGTACAATGACTTTTCTTTTTTCCCCTCTCTGTTGGCTTCATAAGAAAGTATTTTGTGACTCATTGGTTTTGATCAACTACCTCATTAATTCCCTGCAGATCCATTATAGTTAGTTTCTGCCCTGAGAGATGTGAAGTCTTATTCATTGCACCAACATCTTCCAAAGTTATACATTTATGTTCACAAAAGCAAAGTTGAATTCAAACTGGTATTCACAACGGCACCTCAGAGTGTATTTACTAGTGTTTGGTGCATGTGTTTGTGTGTTAATGGCATGTGTGCATCGATGTTGTGACACCTGTTCCAGCATGACGCTCATCAGCCATGAGGACGACACGGGGTTTTGACACTCCCTGTCGATATGACATCTCAGACAACATGGATGTTAATCTCTCCTAACTGCTCACGGCCTAATTAAATCTTCCAGAGCAGCACACATGTGCAAATCCATGCACACACATGAAGTACATGTGAGAACTTCTAATTTGGTCCTGGTTGTGTGTAATTTATTTATTTCTGTTCTCTAGAATTAGGCATGCAGTGGTTTGTTTGATTATTAGAGCTAGTGTTTGACAAAAAGGTGAGACCATTAAAGTTGTTGCTAAGTTAAATATACAATGTTTGTACACGCACCATTCTTCCGTTTTATATTGGTCATAAACCACTTTTCAGCTTCCATTGGGTTGTTTTTTTTTTTTACTGTCTGGCTCTACTTGAAGGATGCCTATAAGAGGGAAAGTAATCAAAAATATTCTCAAATCTAACATGAAAAGTAATCTAAGTTTATATTTTCTAAACTTAAGTTGTTTAGTGTCAGTTGACTCTTAAAGAAAAATGATCTGATCAATCCAAAATAAATCTGATTTACCTCCTCCTAGTACACTCTGGACGATTAAACCACAATGAACAATGAATACCTGATGTATATTACTGTAAATAATGTCAATAACAAAGCAGGTATAAAATGACATGGGCAGTTTTAAATACCTCGCAAACGGCTTGGGCACAAAACAACCAAAATGAAAAAAGGCAAAGAAAAAGTGGCAACATGATCACCAGATGCATCCACGTAGGAACAATGGCCTGCTCCCTTTCTACCATTTGTTTTTCTTAGATCCACAAAGTTTGTGATTGTTTTTACTCTGCTTTTTTTTAACTTAAATTTATTCAAAGAACCACAGAATGACTGCGTATCTGGTGCTTCCTTTCTAAACACTTCACTTGTTTTTTGTCCTTAATGTCCTTCCACAGACCGAGGAACTCCATTTACTTCGAGTTTCTTCCCATAATAACTTTTCTCCCTTATTTATCTCTGTGCATCTGTTTTCTTATCTATTTGTCTGTTTGTGTATTACTTTTTTTTTTTTTACCTTACCACCTTTTCCCCCGCTTGACTGTTTGCCACCCTCGTTCCGTGTATCATCGCGCCTGTGATTCAGTCTTCCTTTTTTTTTTTGTTCCTCCATCTTTGTCATCTGTCAAGACTTGGCTCCCTCAGAGTTAAACAGGCTAAACAAAAAGATTACAAACAGTGGGTAGAGTGAATCTAAAGAGGAAGACAATTTGAATTTGTTGTGGATGTAGAATGAGAAAAGGGCTGTGCAGTCAAAGAAAGGCAGTGGAGTCAGAGTAAGGCTGTATTTGCCTGAGGGGAAAAGGCTGAAAAGTAGCTCTCTCAACAGATGTGCGGGGCAGTAAAGTGTAATTGAAATGCCAGCAGCAATGGTCTTATCTCCCTGCTACAGGAGCCTGCTGCCAGTCTCAACATCAGTTAGATGTCATTTTACCTAAGTCTGAATCAGCCTGCCACAATCCGCAATCCCCATTCCTCTGATGCTAGGCAGGAGAAAAAGGCAGAAATGGATGAGGGGGAGGAGAAAGAAAGGGAGGGAGAGGCAGGGTGGGGGATTTTGTAATAGGATTTCAGTAGCACCCAGTTAACTTCCACCACCTGGACTTAGTTGGTAATTTGATATGCCCCATCAATAGGATTAATTTACACCACCGCGACATTACCATTGCCATTTCTTTGACTGTTTAAAAAAAAAAAATATATATATAAATCGATTCATTTCTCCCCACACATTTCTACGCTTGTCCTGATCCTAATCAAACTGGAGGTGGGAGGAAGGAAGTGAGGGAGATCTGTTACAGAGTTTTTTAGCTATATACAAAGTCTTTGCACCCGGAGGAGGGTTGCAGCCAGACGGACATCCGCTGTGCTCCAGGCAAGGCTTTTTTTTTTTTTTGGCCAGGCGACATCCCTATGGGGGGAACCATAATGTCCTCCCAGATTAAAGGCTGGCACTCCTGAGCTGCTGCCTTTTATCAGAAACTTTGCTTCCACAACATGGGATCATCTGTGGGACATTAAAGCTGACTTATTTCTAGAATGTAATCCTAACGTGCCATGATTTTTGTGCCAGTGGTTATTTTTGTGGCGGCAGTAACAACTTCTCTACAACTCTGCACCATTTTTGACTCTTTTTTTTTTTCAGGTACCACAAGTTGACATGAGTTGTAGCCAACTGAAAATAAAAAAAATATATACTTCTGAACTATACTGTACTTGTACACAGTTTTCATAATTTTACCAAACTGTAATCTGTGTTATGTTTTAATGTGTTAATGGTTTAGAAAAAATGATAGTTGTACTTCTACAAACTCTCCTGCCTGAGCTGAAAATCTCAGTAGGTCCTTCAGACTTACTGTGCACACCAAGGTTTTCAGATCTCTGTAAAAAAAAACATTCTAATAACATTAATCACTTCCCACGACACAGAAGAATTAATTTGATGAATAGTTCTCATCAAATTAAAGTGTTGAGGCTGTATTTGAGTCAATTTCTGGTCATTTTCCAAACATGTTTTTACTACATTAGCTGAATTGCTTTACACTTTAATTTGAAAATAATGCATTTTTAAATCATCTGTTAATTTGTGTTTCATTTCAGCGGGTGATTTTCAACATTGTTAACTTCTCAAAGACCAAGAGCCTCTACAGAGAAGGCATGTCCCCTGTAGTCAAGTCAACCAGTCGGCCAAAATGGTAAGTAGAAATGTTCATCTTGCACATCTCACTTTGCATTTTGTAATTTTTATCTCTTTTAGTAATTCACCAACATAATTTATGTGTTTTTATATTACCTTTTCCAACTTTGCGATGTGTCTCTGATCCAGTTTACTCACATGTTCCCTAACAAACAAACAAACACATGCACACACGCGCGCACACACGCACGCACACGCACACACACACACACACGCACACACACGCACACACACACACACACAAATGCTCACCTCACAGACCCGAAACTTTAGCTTTCCAGATTGGATGCATCTGGGTGCATTAGCATGTGATCCTATGGTTTGGCGCCTGATGGCTGTCTGATGTAATAACGCTTGACTGATGGATGCAGAGATGTGTATGCACGCGTGAGAGTGAATGAATAGGTGGGGCAGGAGGGAATGGGCATGGTGCAGTGAGGTTGGGCACGGTGTCTGCCAAGCAGGCTGGTGTATCCAGCGGGGCGGAGAACAGGGGAGCATGATGAAGTGTTGCCATCCAAGAGGAGCCCTGACATCTGTCATCGGTTGATGGAGGGCATCGGCAAAAGCGGCAGGCATCTGCCACCCTGAGCTGTGCACGTCTGCTGGCTTCGTGCTCGCACCGACGATGGCATGCCGGGCGCAGGCTAATAGGAAGAGACAATGGGCACGACACCGTAGTCAGGAAAAATGAACTGCTGTCTGCAGTACAGCACAGTGCAGCGTGGTGCATCTTAACTTAACCTCCTTGCTCTCTTTGTTTTCATTCCTTGTTTAGTTGCAGCTGTCTGCTGTTTGCTCGTGCGGAGGTATGACTGTTTTCTTAGATTCAACGTGTCTCCTTGTGTCTGCTCACTCCATCAATTTATTCAGAGAATAGTATGCTTGGATTTTGCTTTATCTTCCTGATGAAAGTAGTTGCTCTGCTAGTTTGCTACAGAACCAGGAGTATGTCTACGTCATATGACATCTACAATATAATAAAGCTCTATGAATATCTAAAGGCATCTGGGATATTCCATCCTAACCTAGTTTCCTGGAATCTCCTATTTTATCCAGGTAATTTATCGCACTGTTGATGTAAATCATATTTGCTGATGGTGAAAGGACCACTCCTACTACTGCTTCTTTATAGAGGTCTGGTTCAGCTGTTGAGTTTGTGTGGAACAAAGAGAGACTGCAGCCCTTAAAATAGTCCTGATTTTTACCAGTAAAACTATAACGTGAGTCTTTTTTTAGGAATTGGACTGTTTTTCTTCTAACAAATGACTTACATTTCAGGGAAAACTTTAACTGTAGCAAACTGTAAATTTTGCCGAGACACAGTTATGTTTTTTTATGCTTTTGAAGCAGAGCAGAGGTCCAGTCAGGGTCGCAACCTGGAGTTCTGCAGCGATAATGTCTGATTGTATTACGTTGGATACAAAACATAGCTGAATTTAAATCAGTTCCAAGTCAGATCAAGTTTTCAAAATGTATTGATTCAAGAATTATTAGTCTATAAACTGTAAATATAACTCTGAGTATAAATTCTACAACATTATGAGTTGGCTGATAAACATGACTTTGACAAGCCCATTAACTTTTTACATATAAAGATGGAAACCAAAATTTCCATCTTTATATGTAAAAGCGTTAAAAAAAACGACTCATGGTCAGATGTGGAGTGAAGAGGAGGTAAAGGCCCTCATAGATATATGGTCAAAAGAAAATATATCACAGCTACTTGTAATCACTCACAAAAACAAGGTTTTGAAGCTAATTAGTGTGAAAATTCCCTCGTACAGTTGCAAAGACTTTGCCGTCAATACATCAAAATGCGTGACATGCTAAGGACAAGTGGAAGTTCAGGAGACGCAAAGGACAAATTTCCTTGGTATGATGAACTAGGTGCTATTCTTGGCACTCGATCCAGGAGCCGCCTGCAACACGCTGTGGAGTCTGACCAAAAAGAGCCTCCGCTCTATGTCTTCTTCAGAGGTTTTTGTGTCAATTCCTTCAGTAGTTCTTGGTGCAGCGCTATCAAAGGCGACGGGGGGGGGACATGTTTTTCAGTTAGTTTGAGTCGTTTGACACAGCGTAGTGTGAATGCGAACTACAGTCCTGAAAATGGAACAAATGTTGCAATTTTGATCCCCAATCGTACCGAGCCTACCGGACTATCAGGTGTGAAAACACCATCAGTTACTTTAAAATTTCAGTTGTTGATAGTTCTGCTTGTCAGTGCCAATGGCTCATGTTAATGTTTCGGAGTGAGAAAATAATAGCCACATTTAGTATATTGAGTTTTGCATTTTTCTAGAGGTCATAACAATGTTAAAAATATTTATAAGTAGTATTTTATGCCAATGTTGGGAATATCCAAGCAGTAATAATTGCATAGAAACCTGAAAACAACAAAACGGCATCAGTTAAGGGTAAATCTACAAAATACTTGTCACCTACCAGAGCCATTTGCTGAGGTAGAGTTCCTCTCTCTTAATCTGAGTTAGTCCTGATTCTTGCAATGGAAATGGAAACTGTTGACGGATGGATATAGACAGCCACCCCGGTTGCTTGAAAAGGATCCTGCAGTGGAAATGTACTTTCACATTGTGACAAAAAGAAAAGCTTTGCCGGGAATGATGCAGACCTCTAATGTGATCCAACAGGTAGCTAGAGTAAGTACTCTAGCTACCTGTTGATCTGAAAGCACCTTAGCATATTATATTGCAATTTAGTTCTTAATCCTTTTAAACCCTAAGATGTTTAAAGATCCATACTTTCTGGGTTCATGTAGTAGAAGCTAACATCGCTGACACTTGACTCCGTCTCCCTCCAAAGGCTAAACTAGTTTTAACCACTCCTCTCACCACCATGCCATCGAAGGGGCAAAAAGTCTCTCGCACTTGTAAAGCTATTTTCAACTGTTTCTCGGCTTCCAAGACTGCAGCTGTCATTGTCTGTGTCCCCAGAAAGTGGTCAAGATGCTTTTAACACAACCTCCTCTATTTGACTTTCCATGAGCACAACAAAGCACAGACAGCTCCTAAACTAGCAATCTTCTTTTTGACAGTTACAACAGATATGGAATAAATAAAAACGGCAGAGTGGAGAGCTTCACCTGTCTGGTCCAAACTCACACAGCTTAGGTTCGGTGGGGGGGGGGCGAAGAAGAGAGGGAGGGAAGCTGAGACATCGAGACAGACATGGAGGTTGGAGGAGAAAAACACAAAAAAAAAACAAGACAGAGATTAGAGACAGGTAGACACCGAGGAGAGAAGTGGCGAGAGTGAGCAGCAAACGATTGCTCCCCACCGCCCACCAGCCTTATGTCTGTTTTTATCAAAAGGATCGTCAGTTTTAGCTAAGGAGATGAAGCCTTTATCTCCCCGTGCAGGTGCCTTATGTCCTGGGGCTCCAGATTCGTTTGGTGCTGGAGGCTGCAGAGCTCGACTGGCCTCGGCAAAGCTGGGCATCTCGGAGAGAGACAACTGCCAGATTACAGTCCAGCAGGACATTCACTGCTACAGGTGGAGGGATCTATCGTTTATCCCTCACTCAATCCCCTTTTTCCTTCAGTCCATCCCTTCATGACTTTTCTAGCCAGGAGACACCGGAAGCCCGTATCATCCCACATTACAGCACAGCTGCAGGCTGAATGTTTGATAAGAAAAAAAGATTTACAGGCAAAGAATGAATTACTTTCTGAACTTTGCAACAAATTAATGATGACGTTGTCATGAGCAGATAACTAAACTCATCTCGAGGTTTTTTTATTTATTTATCTTTTATTCTGCTCTGTGGAAAAGAAAAACTGACAACCGCAATAGAGAAATAGAGATGCGAGCAGAGCTGTTACTGTGCACCAACATTAGTACCATATTCATTATTCATTGTGACTTCTAAAAATACCAATCGGCACTAGAAACTGGGAATTGACTTAACATTCAGAGTGAAAAAGCGTGAGTGTTTGAGTCGGAGAAAAGAGAGAAAACCATATTTTCTTGTACTAGTCTGTCGAACACAACAGCCCCCTCGGTGACAGTAAGTGCCAACCGAGCTCCCCGCGGTCTGCTTGTTGTTAGACTGCTAGAGCAAAGAATTGCTCAGGATCCTTATTTTCCGAGATAAACTAATTAGAAAGTCAGGGAGCGTGGTGTAATGCAGCTGTCGGAGGCCGGAATGCGGTGACTAGGATAATGGCCAGCAAGGTTGCACGAGACTGCATCAGCCATTAAAGAAAAGGGAAAAAGTGTGATAGAATTTGAACAAATGGGCTGCAATAATGGATTGTTTTATTAGTTTGTGTGCAAAAGATTGAACAAACCATTTAAAAATTGATAAGTTTTGCTTTAATGCTTATGCAGGCACCGTACATGGTTAATCAGCTAATAGCATGGCAGTAACTCAATACATGTAAGCATCTAGATGTGGTTGGTGAAAGTGAGCATTAGAATGGGGAAGACAAGGAATTTAAGTGACTCTGCATGATATCCACAAGCGGTCTGGTTGTTGATACCAGACCAGTCAGAGTGTTTCAGAAACTGCTGATATACTGGGAACTTAGTAAGCAACCATTTCAGTTTTGTTTGGCAAAAAGAAAACATCCAATGAGTGATATTTGTGTGCAAGAAAGTACCTTGTCGATGTTGGTGGACAGACTGGGTCAGGATGATAAAATGGTCCACAGTAGCTCAAATCACCAGCCGTTACAAACAAGATATCAATTATTTCATCTCTGAGCGCACAACATGTGGAAACTCAAGCAGATGGGCTTGTGCAGCAGAACACTACACCGGATACCGCTCCTGTCTGCTAAGAGCAGGAAATTAAAGCTGCAATTTGTGCAGGCTGATCATATAAGTTGGGTTTCATTTATTTTTTTTAGATGTTGCGTGGTCTAACGAGTCTGGTGGCTTCAGCTGCAACATTCAGATGGTAGGGTCAGAATTTGATGTAACTTTAAAAGTGTGAATTGATCCTTTTCTATAAGACTAGTTTAGTCTGGTATTGGTGTGAAAGTGTGTGGAATATGTTCTCGGCACATTTTGGGCAGCATTTAAATACCCCAGCTTACTGTAGTAGTCTTGTTGACCATATTCAACAAGAATAAGACAATGTTTTCCCATCTTCTGATGGCTACTTTTGCAAGATAATGCACCATGTCACGAAGCTCAAATTACCTCCAGCTAGTTTCTTTAACATCAGTTCATTGTACTCCAGTGGCCTTCACATCCAAGAGAACTCCTTTGGGATTTAGTACAATAGGTGATCCTCATCTTGGATGTATAGCAGAGAAAACTGCAGCAACACGTGATCATATCACATCAATATAGACCGAAATCTCTAAACAGGGTTTCCAACGTTTTGTTGAATCCGTCACTAAACAATAAAGCACTTCTGGAGTTAAAACAGATTCCAAGCTTTTAGAAGCCTGGTGTGCTTGATGGAATGACTTTTGAGTAAATAAGGTCAGCTTCACACCTTCAGACGCCTCATTTTGTTAAAATACCAGTCGACACCATGTCAGCGAGCGTGAAAATATAAATCTAGCATTGATGATCCTCAGACTATAGATTTAGGTACTTCTACTCAAACCGTTGCCCGATTACCAAATTCTTGCTCAGTGTGAATCTTGACAGTTTATCTGAAACTTCCTTCTTCTCTTGTTGACTCAACTCACTGAGTTCAGTCTGAGGCTGTTTTATTGTGTCGGGATATTTTACGCTTAATCTAACTGACTTCTACTAAATGCAGCAGTCGACTCATTTGCACTTTGTGTGTTTGTAAACCGTTTAGAAAAGCACTCTATTTAAACCATTTAGAAAAATGTAAACCCTACTTGCTAATTTAATTACAAAGAGGACATTCACAATGATTTATATATCAAACACACTGATTTGGAGTGTCTCCTTTAATTAACTTTTCACTTTTTTGTTTAGTCTGTAGGTGTAAAAATAGCTTCACCTCTAACTGAGCTAACGGATGAACAGTCAGAGTTAGGCGGGGTGGGGGGGGCATTAGTTGCCAAACATTGCTTCTAAAGTTGGAACCAACCAACCTTGATGAAGGGTAAATCAGTTTTTTTTTTCCCTCGCACTTTATTATGAGGCACAACAAATAAAACCCAGTACAGATTTTTTTTGTTTATTTTACAAGCAGCTGTGCACAGCTGCTCGTCTGACACACACATACAGTCAGTCAATCAGTGAGTCAGTCTGGTAGCTTTTGCATCTCGACTGAAATCCCTCCTGCAAGCAGGTGATGCAACAGCAAAGTGAAATTCTATTTGGAAGTGTCTGCCTCCCCATCGAGGTGCATGTTTGCGGTAATTGTTCTGTCAATCAGAAATGTTCCGTCCTGTGTTTTTATTTTTTGATTGTCTGACTTGCCACCTGTTAAGTCCTGGCAGAGGGTGAGGGGTGGGGGAGGAGAGGTGAGACAGAGGTGAGAGGAAGAAGACGCTGGATATGTCCGCTGGTCTGTGTGATTCTCCCTGCTCGTGTTTTAGTTTGCTAGCTGGCAACTCGGTGAATTCAGTGGTTGTTTATATGTTCAAATAACTTTGTCATGAATTTTTATTTATTCTTTATGCAGTTTATTAAACACGATGCTGTTAGTTTGTTTTATTCAATCATGGATTGTAAAGGCGCTACGAATAAACAGTCCAGACATTTTAGCCAGTAGTTGACTGTAGACCTAACCAGGAAAATATAACAAAAATATAGCATCGGCAGTTATTTTACTTTCCTTAATGAAATCTGCAACCTTAACTAAACTTGACTGTAGATCCAGTGTTTAACTTTTTCTCTGCCTAAACAAAAGAAAAGACAAAAGAGAAGCTTCTGACTCACCAGAGTTTAGCAGAAACTAGATCAGAAATAAATTGTTTTAAGTTGATAATATATCAGTCAAGCACCTTTACACATGGATACACAAAAATAGCAAACTCTCTGGAAATATCAAACAATTTAAAATATGTCTGCGGGATTTTACAGTATGTTATCTTTTGAAAAGTTGAACATCTCTAAAAGTTGTTTTTTTTATGCTTAAAATGTAGTGAATTGGTTTCCTTTGTCATTCAGAGAGGAGTCTCCAATCTGGTAACATACGAAATTGCATTGTTTACCTGCAAGGGCGGTGAATGGAAAATAGATTTTTGATCTTACTTCAGTGCTTTGTGTGTCAATTGCAAAACATTTCCCACAAAAATGTTGTCATGCCCAGCAAGTAGGCCGCTCGCATCTTCGGCGGGGGAAACAAAACTCACTTTTGATTAAAGCAATCCAAATGGATGTGTTTATTGAACTTGATTTATGGTGGTAATTTAGCATGTGGAAAAGTTTACTAATGTTGTGATGTTAATGTTATGTCTGTCTCTGTTGTGACTTTTTAAGTTTCAAAATACTAGTCTTATAGAATCAACAAATATTTTCTTAAAACCAAAAAAGTTGGGTTCATTTCTACAGCACCAATGGAGAATGGATCTTTTCCCAAGACACCTTTTGGCACATATATGGCACAATTTCTGTTTGGCCCAATTCATAGCCAGTTATGTAGCATCTAATTTGGACCTTTTTTATTATTATTATTTAAATTAGATTTATTCCAAATGAAGCAAATAATATAATTACATTGACGGGATGATTATGAATCTCTCTGTGTGTCATCTTGACTTTTACCATCTCCAAAGTGTAGCTAACATATCAGGCCTTTTAAATAAAGACACTGGCCTGAATAATAATCATAAGAAACTGTAATCCATGAAATTGTAAAGTTTATAAAAGTGGCCAAACTAAAAAAAATAAAAAATAAAAAATTGTTGTAACAAAAAACTAAATAAAAAACTCATTCAGCACAGCAGATGAACCAGATCTACTTGTATTTGTTGTATGTTTTACTCATACGGCTTGAAGTGGCGGAGGAAAATTGCACTCGTCAGCCTCAAAGAAACCTCTTATCCTATACCGCATGCCTCCCTTCCTCCAACTGCAGCAGTGCTGAGCAGGGCCATCTGACTCTGAACACGGGCAGTGTGTGATGATGGTGAGGGAGACGGTTTCTCTCCATGGGACGGAGTGCCAGGCAGCAAATTGAAGACGAACAAAATGTAAAGGGTGTATGATAACTACAGCAGACCTTGCAGACTCCTCCTAGGGTTCGGCACACATCTCGCTCGGCTCCTCGCCTGCCGCTGAGCCGCTTGCGCAATTAACTGTGTGCCATGCCTTTTAATAATAGACATTTTAATTGTCGACAAATGAAGAGTGATGTAAAATAGCTAATAGCTTGTGCTAATTAATAGGGGAATTGAACGCTTGTTAATTAAGGGCAAACAGGACAAGGACCGTCTCGGTTAATTTGAGCAATAAAACCGAGACGAACGACTGATTTCTCAACAGATCCTCTGCAGAAAAACACAGAGCGACCCTCCACTACATTGTCTGAAAACACTCATAGGCTCCGTTCTTGCCTTTACCTCTCTGTCCTTTGGTCGAATTTTGAGACGCATGCATAATCTAAGCATACACAGAAGTAATATAAACGAGAATGG
Organism: Poecilia formosa; assembly: GCF_000485575.1. Lineage (NCBI taxonomy): Eukaryota > Metazoa > Chordata > Actinopteri > Cyprinodontiformes > Poeciliidae > Poecilia > Poecilia formosa. The sequence continues at coordinate 321,102 of NW_006799991.1, read as the reverse complement.
CCTGGCCTCCTGCATATGACTCCCCAAAGATAAGAGGAAATGAAACAAATCCTACCTATATAGTGTCCTCAGAATGTAATAAAGGCTATTAGCCACAAGTGTTTTGGTGGTATAATAAAACGCTTGATTTGTTTTCATGTCTAGCTGATAATTTAAACAGAAACCAATTTCTGTTCATATTTAGGACGTCGTTCTGCTTCAGTTGTGTCTTTGTTTCCTCAGCTTTTTTTTTTTTTTTAGCTGGCCTTAGAACTGAACCTTAAAACCAGTTTACTGCCTTTTCACACTCATCTTTCTCTGTTCAAAAGCTTTACTGCCATGTTGTTCTGAAACACATTTATTACACCTGCAGTCTACTGTGCCTCAGGCCTCCATCTCACTGAGACCTGAGATAATTTCAAAGGGGCTCAATGCTTTCTTGATTTCATTTAGCAGTGAGAACTTTAAAAATCATGTGAAATCATTGAAATTTCATTTTTGGATGTTAATATTAAAGAAATGTTGTATGCAATGTTCCCTCCCAATCACCATTGTCTAATGGAGAGCTGGACTTTTTTTCCCCCCAAACTAAAGTAAGGACAGAAGTAAATGAAGGCAATAAATGTGGCTTTCAAGCATAAATTACAATTGACTTTGTAGTTAAAATATGTTTGAGATGTACTTTATAAACACACTGTATATATTTCTCCCTTTTCACCTTAAAGGAACTGACTGCAATTAAGAAAAAGAAGACATTACCTGTTATATGAAGTTGTTTTGACTCAAATCCAAACTTAGTTGGGTGTGTGTATTTCATACAATTTGATTACAAAAATGTTCTCATTCGTGTTGTCGTTTAAAGAGTCGAGAAAAGAGCCGTTCTTTAATATGAAAGGCCACTTTTCTGTTTCTGCTTCTCAGTGCATTCTGCAAGTCTTTATTATTTAGGTAAAACAAATTAGGATAAAAAAGAAGAGAGGGAGAAGCTCCAACTGCATCAGTCAACAGCTCGCACATTTTTCTTGTTCACAGAAACTCATTAGTATGCTGCCAGAGGTGGTGAAAGAGGATTATGTGGAGGAAATAATGGGACAAAATGTAGCAAATAGATTAATAATCTTCTGGCTGATAAGGATGCGATGTGTGTCTGTGGGTGTGCCCAACCCCGCATACGCCGAGTTTCGCAATGAAACAGTAAATGTATTACGACAGAGAGGCACGTTGCCCCTGACTCTCCATTCAACCCACAAAATGACTTACCTGGACAGTTTTATGTTTGCCTGGAGGAGAATTAAAAAGCCACTTCATTTCCTCTTTTACAGGCTGGGTAGGCATGTCAGCACAGCCCTCCCTCTGAAAGCGCTCTAATCTAAATGCTTTTGTCAAGGGAGATTTGGTAGATTGCAGTAGGCAGAGGTACAAATTGGCTGTGTCATCTTATAATGAACTAGGTGAGGCGTTGCAGTTTTTCTGCAGCCAACAGCCTGATGATTACTATACTGTAAGTCCAAGCTGTCTTTAGTATTGCAGGCGGAGGACCTCACCTTCACCCCATCTTGTTCGGGAAGTCTGTTCTTATGAACTTGGCAAAATATTTGATCAGGTTAAGCCCAGTAAATCCAAACACATTTTACAGCTGCTTATGCTTGAGTTATGTTACACATAAACTGCAGGACGTGAAGGCCCGAGCTTCCTTTACAAGACATGTCCACCAGTCACTATATATATATATATATATATATACCTGCAAGAGTCGTCTACAGTAGAAGGAGGGACTGGATATTCCCGAATTGCTTTTTCATCTGTCTCCTATGGAAGAGAATCAGGGCCACTGGGGGGGAAAAAATTCTGAGAAATTCTCAGAATTCTGAGGGAAAAAAATTCAGAATTCTGACTTTTTTCTCAGAACTCTGAGATTAAAGTCAGAACTGTTTCATTTTTTTTTTTTTCCAGTGGCCCTAATCCTTTTCTACGGAGCCCCCCAGGGGACATGGGGATTTTTTTTTCTTTTGCGTTCCCTCGCAAAACTTTTGCGTTCCCTCGCAAAAGGTTTTGCGTTCCCTCGCAAAACTTTTGCGTTCCCTCGCAAAAGGTTTTGCGTTCCCTCGCAATAATCTACTGATCAGTTCATGCGGCATAATTGATATTATAAGCCTTTTTTACGGTGGAAGCCGTACTTTCTGCTTTAATACAAGCTTATAAGGTTTTTCCATGGNATATATACCCTGAGCTCTTGAGCTAAGATCAAGAGCTCAGGGTCAGGTTGAACCCAACATGTCAGGGGTATTGTGGTGGGTCCTGTCAACTGGTGCTTTTAACACACAATGGACACATCATTCTGAATTGCACTGAGACAGAGCAGGTCACTAGATTTCAACATTGGATGGTTTTGGTAAAAGCATACACACGTCTGAATAGAACAGGTTAGAAAACCATTTCTGGTCCGCCACACCTTGGAGTGTCGACCACGGAGCACATTGAATACGGTGAACCAAAATAACATTTTTAAAAAGCGGGCTTATTTTTTTTGTTTTTGTTTTTGTTTTTGTTTTTTTGCTTTTTTCAATGCAAGCCCTGCAAAGCCAATTTGTGTCACCTTTTACGGACTGAAAACCAACTGAGCCCTAAATAAATACTTGTAGACGTGTTTGTTATAAACCTACCACAGATTACAGGAGTGTTGTTAAGGAGTATTGAATGATTAAGATTTTTTTTTTTTTTGCAGTGAAAGCTAAATATCTCTTTTAGTAATGCAATAAAACAATTTCAATTTGAAGTCAAACATATTTCATTGATTCATAAAGGGGAAATAATTATTGTTGTATATGATCCAAGTTTATTCAGAACTGTTCAGAATAGTGATGGCTGTGGTCAAGAAGAATCTCCTGTAGTGGACAGTACTACAGTGAATTTGAGGAACCCTCTGACTGAAGATACTGTATACTAATCTGATCGAGGATGTGATATTCTTCATTTTATGGAGAATCATTTCCAGGCTGTTTTGGTTTCTCCAGAACAGAAACAGCCTATCTTTTCAATTTGTTGAGGTTTTTAACTTGGTTTTTAATGACTGATGACATTACCTCACAGATGATGGCAGAAGAAATTACTCTTCTGCTCTGACCTTTCTTCACTGTTCCCTTCAGTACAGACGGCTGTCTTGGTGAAGTTTGGGTTGTAGTTACACGATTATCCTAACATAACAGGCTTAGTGTCACGATTGCCAGCTTGATGATTACATTCATAGAGAAAGTTGCATCACACATTCTGCAACATCCATCAACTCTGTCAATCTTTTGCCTCTATCAGGTTTCTTCTGCGCATGTTCATCTCCAGGTTTCCAAAAATACCTAAATCTGTGCCCTTCACTTTGTTTTATTTGGTTGGGATGAGGAGGAGAAAGCAGAGGAGGAGTGGGTAAATATTTTACTGAAACTGTTTTCCTGTCACTTTGACTTGAATTTTCCTAGGCCTTAAACAAGAAAGTAGTGAACTGGAGCGTACATTTTGGGGAACTGAACCGTATCAAAACTCAGGACTGTAATTTAAATCCTGGTGCAGAGTTTGTCCCCCGACATATTTTCCTGTTGTAACTGAGATGGAAGTATGACATATTGATAGAAGGATAATTTGTTTGCTTTCTCAGTCCTAGCAGGTGATACTGGCTATTTGCCCATGTCATGTATCCCATGTAATGCCGAGTAAATTGCAGGTATTTCAAGTAAATAAAGTTTATTTGCAACAGATGTAGTATAAAATTGTAGCTATCACTGGAAGCTGAAGCTTTCGTGTGTTTGAAGATGTTCATAGTGTTGATGTCTGAAAATGTCCATTGGGCCATTTGCAAAATTGCCAAAGAACCGCACCCCCCCCCACCCTCCATTTCTGTCCAATTCACAATGCCAGATAAAAGCTCATCCTGACAGCACAAACTTTGAAACCCCAATAAAAACTATTGTGTTTGTATAAAGCAATGCCACCTGAATTTGTGTGCATGTATAGGTTTCCTTCTGCCTGGGTGGCTTTGGGTGTGTGCACATGGCTTGCTCTATGAATATGTGCATCTGTTTGTACTTGCTTGTGTTTGTGTTTGTCAGCAAGTTTGTTGACAACACTGTAGGACATCAGGGTGGGATTGCTCTGACTGCGAGGAAACAGTTCATCTGAATATAGATGGGTCCCATCTGGAGGCGGTTGGCTTCGGCCCTTTATAATTTTGTAAGCAGCTAAGCATCTGGGGCCCGCTAATGAAACCAAAGGCACAAGAAAAGGCCCAGGGCTACTGCAAGCTGCCTGTAGCTGTCAAAAATGTAAGACTGGGGATTGGGATAAGAGTGGAAAAAATGGATGGAGGGAGGCATGAGCCAGGAGGAAAGGAGTGTGTTGAGAATATTGGATATCTTAAAGAGACCTCGATGACTCCTGTGAGACAACATTCAGGAAACCCAAATAGGCCATTAGAAAACTGAGCCATAAAACGAAGACAGTGGTGTCTTTATTGTGGCCCATTAACTTGGATGTTCATGTGGAGATAGCTGCTCAGTGTGGTAATGTAATGAGCAATACAACAATGCCCCTGCAATGACTGATGCTTTAGGTTAAGAAAGGAAGAGGGGAAAAAGGAAAAAAAAACTTTTTGTAATTAACAGAATTAGCAAATGTCAGCTTTTGTGCAGTTTACGACCAACATGGCTTGCATGGTTGTTCCATCGGGGTTATGAATATTTGCCGGTCTTAAAGGCTCACCTTTATTTCTTATGTGAGGGGGGAATAAATTGTCATTCTCTAATCATGACTGACCTGAGAAGAGCAATTTAGAGCAGTTTGTTTATTTTATTTTTTGCAATCTACAAAGTTTGCACGTCCTATTAAATGCACGTGCAAAAGTGGTGCAGACCGCCGTCTTTTAATGAGGATTTTGGCTGTGATCATGGAGAGTGTCAGAGAGTGCAATGACAATGATGAGCAAAACAAATCCCAACACTCCCTTCGTGTGCTCTCTGTTGGCCCTAAATTTATTGTGCTTGCTATTCTCTTCATTGTGCCAATAATCCTGTTTGTGTGTTTGTGGAACAGGTTTGCACATGCTATAAAATTGGTTGTTTTTGTACTAGCAAACATTTAGAAGATCAGGCTGGAAGACTGGATTTTTTATTTAATTTTTTTTTGCTAAGATTTTTTTTCACCTGTGGCCTTAATTGAACATTGATTTGATAGGAAAGAGGATGAAGAGAGAAGAGATAGGAATGCAGCAAATGACCTGAGACTGGGAATTGAACCCAGGACAACTGTGCCAAAAACTATAGTCAATGCACAAGATGTTCCTGCTGTAACAAAAAAAAATAAAGACTTAAGACTTGGACTCTTTGACATAAGAGTTGAAAAATACCCCTGGCAAACTCTTTTTAGTCCAGTAATATCCCAGCAGTTTGCTTCACTGTGCTGAATTAAGCACTTTTACTTTTCCAAGGTCATAAATTGGTCAAAGTATAAAAGAAATATATTCTGTCATGGACACTCTGAAAAATGCAATGAAAAGACCAAAATCAATGCCGTGGCTGCAGGCCATAGAAACCCAGAAATCTAGGAAGAAAACATTAAAAACGTAATAAATCCCCAGGAATAAAAGAACTGCTTTCTAATAGACCTTTTGCAACCATGATCTAGGGGTACTTTTCAGATGTAGATTTCTTTGCACAACTGTGGTGTTAAGGCCCATATATTTAAGGGAATTCAAAGATTTATGTCTAAAAGTCCAGCTTCTTTAATGTTAAGTTGGATTATCTGCAGGTTGAAAGCCTACTTATTTCTGTAAAAATACAATGTGAGTCTAGAGGTCCTGAACTGTCCTAACACACATGTGATTCTTTAGTCTCTCCTGTTGTTGGAACAAAGCTGAAGTTGGTTTCCAATTCCAGCTTCCAATAGCTAAAGGGCGATTCCACTTTATTTTTCACTACTTTCCGCATCTTTAATCAACTCTAGTTTAAAAACTACTACACCTAGAGACTTGAAACCTGGACTAGATTATTCTGCTCTAATAGCAGAATATTTAAAACCATGTTTGGGATTTGTGAAGCTTTTTCCTGATTTGTGAAAACTCAATAAAGTTAGACTTTCACCATTTTTGGCACCTCTTTCATTACTACAACTGCTCTAATTAAAAAACTACAACTCCTAGACACTTCAAACCTGTACCAGATTTAAAAATTAAGTGGAATCGCCCTTTAGCTATTGGAAGCTGGAATTGGAAACCAACTTCAGCTTCGTGTTGTTGGACTACTTTGACAGCCTCATT
>NW_006799991.1:305824-312688 GCF_000485575.1 Poecilia formosa | reverse complement strand
ACCTGCCTCAGAGTCAGAACAGACCTTTGAGACAGGACCTGCCTCAGAGTCAGAACAGACCTTTGAGACAGGACCTGCCTCAGAGTTAGGACCTGCCGCCAAGTCAAGACCTGTCTCCGAGTCAGGACCTGTCGCCAATTCAGCACCTGTCTCTGAGTCAGGATCTGGGGCAGATGGACGGCATATTGCAAGAAGGGGTAGGAGGTCTGGCTGTAGAAGGAGGGGGGCGAAGGAGATACGTTAATCCCCCCGATCCCCCTATAAATGCTATTTTATTTATATAATTAGGGCTATATGGGAATATGGTAAATGTCGCCTGGTGGTGGTGGGCCATAATTGAACATTTTGTATATGTTAAATTACGGGGGAAAAAACTGTTAAATTACGGAAGAATTCTGCTGAAATTCCATAAAAAACGATAAAATGTATTGGCAGAAAATTACCAGGACATTTCCCCTTTTTTTAATGGAAAAAATTTTAATAAAATACTGGTAAATTACGGGAAACTTCTGACGGAAATTCTGTATAAAACACTGAAAATATCCTGGCAGAGAATTACCAGGAGCATTTTTTATTTTTATTTATTTATTTATTTATTTTTTCAGAATTTTCATCAAAAATATTTTCCATAATTTATCAGTTTTTATGTAAAATTTACCAATATTTTGTTAAGCCAAAACTGAAATCCTCTCTCTTTTTACTTTGTCTTTTGTGATTTATTAACAAACTTTTTTAAAAAACCTCGGACATTTCCAAATATTTTTGTCCTCCAAACCATTGAAGTCTGTATTCTATACCATAAGTTAATTATAGTGTAAAATATATTAAAGTTTAATGTATTTAATATATTCTTAACATAATTTTGAAACTAAATTTAATTCTAAGTCCACAGGAAATGTAGTTGTAGAACACAAAACACTTAGTTTGAAAGTAGCTCATGGAAAGTGATGTAAAAATGAAAGCATTCTACAATCAATTTGCAGAATTTATTTTGAAATTTAAGACCATAAATTGACATGTCATCTAATTTTTATAACTAACCTTTACTATTATATATTAAGAGCTCAACATATTCTTGAGTTTGCTAATGTTTATCTTCTGTACATCACAACTAATTTATTGCATTTTACTATGCAAATTTTCAACGTATGAAGTAAATGTAAAGCAGTCTTGACTCTAGTCTTTGAAGTCAAATAAACAATTTTCTTCAGTTATTACTATAAGATGAAACATAAAAAAATTGCTTTTGAACATGGAAATCACAGTTGTAAACAGCACCAACAAACTTCAAAATAAATGCCCAAAGTCAACCATTATTTTTATGAAATACAGGCATAAACATTTTGTTAAAAATCAAATGCTACATAAACCCAGCCAGTAACACTTTATTTGAAGGCGGGTGAATAAGACTGACATGACACTGTCATAAACACCTGTCATGAACATGAATAAGTCTTCATAAATATTTATGAATGTTGTCATAAAGAGTCATTTGGTAAATCATGACACTTTTAATACAAAGTTGACATTATTGAAAATGTCTTTGTTTTGACAACTTGACGTTAATCTAGACAAAGATTAATGATTGATTAATATTATTCAGCAGGTTGTTTTCTTGTCAGCACAAAGACGGTACTCATATCTTTCATGTGACGTAAGTGTCAATAAAATGATAGTATTATAAAAAATAAAGCTGTGGTCAATAAATCCCCACATATTAGTTAATTATTTCATCAGTAAACCAATGATTTACTTGTGAAATGATTTATTTATAATATGTAAATAAGTTACCAGTTCAGACACTGCTAGGATCCTTTTATTGCAATTTAGATTGTGGTGATTTTGTTCTTTTATGCTGAGTTTGCATGCATTTCTAGAATGTGTAATATTACCTTGACCTCTATAATCATATGTCCTAATTTATTACTTGAGAAGAATTATCAGAAAAAACTGTAGCAAGTTTTACATTCAATGAATAAAAATTTAATTTTGATCAAGTATGGAAAGCAAATGTAAGGTATCTTTATAGTGATTGTTGTGTTTATGATATTCTATTTGGAAGCTTGTTTTTTTCACCAGGTTCCAGTTTTGTCTCAGACTAACTGTGGTTGGCAGTAGATTTGGTGTGAATTATATACATGACTGCCTCATAAGTTTTAGATAAATCAGTGAAATGTTTGTAAGCTGTTGGTTCAGTGGCTAATTAAGACACACATCACTTTATTTTATGTCTGGAATTTACAAGGTGCAGGTAGTTTTATAGTAGAGACACTTCAATGCAGATATTTAGACAAACCACATTCATAAGATGATAAAAAACATCCAAGGATAGCTTCAATTTGAAATACACACACGGACATGTTCTAAAATTCACTTTTTTATTGCACTCATTATCACTTCCAGATTTTATTTTTTTGTAGACATGACCCTGCATGTCTTGGTTTTACTTTTATATTGAAGCTTATAGATGAAGCTGAAGTTGGTTTCCAATTCCAGCTTCCAATAGCTAAAGGGCGATTCCACTTAATTTTTCACTACTTTCCGCATCTTTAATCAACTGTAGTTTAAAAACTACTACACCTAGAGACTTGAAACCTGGACAAGATTATTCTGCTCTAATGCCAGAATATTTATAACCATGTTTAGGATTTGTGAAACTTTTATCTGATTAGTGAAAACTCAATAAAGTTAGATTTTCACCATTTTTGTCACCTCTTTCATTACTACAACTGCTCTAATTAAAAAACTGTAACTCCTAGACACTTCAAACCTGTACCAGATTAAAAAAAATTAAGTGGAATCGCCCTTTAGCTATTGGAAGCTGGAATTGGAAACCAACTTCAGCTTCGTGTTGTTGGACTACTTTGACAGCCTCATTAGTGACAGATCTCTGAAGCTGTAGCTGTGTTTCTTAAATGACCAAGTGTTGTAGGGAAATACTGTACATTCATAGAGCTTCTTGATGGGAGTTACTCAGCCAGGGAGATTTAGCATGATGTTTTTCATTCTGTCTAGTAAACAGATAAAATGTATGTGTGCCGTGGCCAGATCTCTGCTTTAATTTTCACACATCAGTGTTTTGTTCTTTTGTTTTTTTTTTCCCTCCTCCAATGCATCATAATGAAATTAACTTGGGATTGTCATAACAAAACATAATAAGCCGAAGTAAAGATGTCTAAATCATGCTGAAATGCTTTCTCTTTTCATCACAACACAGTTACATCATTGCAAATGAAGCTGAGATTCTCTGCATGGTATTTTTTTTCTGATCTAGCAATCCAACATCCTCTAGCTGCACTAAAGTAATATACCCTCTGTTAAATGTTTGATTTTCTGGATTATTTTCTTCGGCAGGAAAATAAGTGTCCTAGTTCAGACAAGTTGCTTGCAATTTATCTACAACTGAATTCAGGTACACACAAAACGAAAATGTATAACATATTTTTTACACTCGCAAAATATACTTTTTTTTTGTCTGGTTCACCCTTGGGTAACAGTTTCCAGATGCCTGAATTGGGTTAAGCTGTTCAAACAGTTATGTCCGAGTATAAACACCCTGGGAATGTCCAGCCATCGTTGGGGGCGGGTGTGGCTCAGTGGAAAGAGACTTCGTTTTGTAAAGTGCTTCCTGCCACACGTCAACGTGCCCGCAACCCCAATTTGCCTGCTCTTCTGAATATCTGTGTATATAAATTTGAAAGTGTTGGAGTTTGACTGGCTGACTGCGGTTCTTGGAAATCATTCTGAGTTATTATTACGACCACAAAAGTGCCATACAGACACAGTCGACTTGCCATAGCAGAGACTGGCTCTGTGAAAGGATTTGGTCTGAAATCAACTTCAGAAGACATTGATGAAGTGACTTTATTTGCAGTGAAACAAGGTATTAGTTGATTTCAGCCAAAATTATTCCACTATCAGAATAATAATAAAAAACATAAAAATTAAAAAATTGCAAGCCTTGACCTGACTGCAGTCACGAAAAAGTCAAATGTGGGTCGCATATTTAAAATAAATAAATAAATAAATTGGACTTGGGTCACATTTGCCTGCTATGTGAACATAGTAACCTAAAGCATCAAACAGACCTGATAGTTATCCCATTTGTTTCATGAGGAATGGGTGAAAATTTCAGGAAACTATTGCAAGAAGTTTCTGCAGGATATGTAAAAACCAAAGACATACTGTGACAATCTGGTTTTAGCTCAGTTTGTGACTAACACTAAATCAGTGTCTCATCTTGACTTCCCTATAAATCTGTACAAAGTGGATGATAAAATAGTCTATATTTGTGAGCATCAGTAAAGTAGGAGGTTTAATGCAGTGATCTACTTCTCCGTTCTGTGTCTTGAGACTATCCATTCTTCTCTTTTCACATTCTCACCTTCACTCCAGTTATATGGATGACCCTGAGCAACTGTACAGTCCACAGTGGCTAGTGCTAGTGGGTTGCTTAGGGGATGGAAAGCCATAGGTCCTTTTTCCTAAACTTTATTATTATAGCCCCTTTATTACTATGTCTGCCTGATTTCCCAGTGGCAATGAAATGAAAAAGCAATTGGTTCTCCTTTTTATTACTGTCATCTTTGTTTTCAGACCTAGAGAGTGAAATTTCCCGAACTCAAAGAGTTGCACTTTTACCCTTGTCTGAAAGCAGGAGGAAGGAAAACAATAACTGGGACAATAACAATGGAGATCATAAAAAAAAAGACCTGTCACAAAGGCAACTGAAACCAAAGGGCCACCAGCATGTCGACGCCCACCAGTTGTTTATGACTAGATGAGTCAGTAAGAGTTGGATGGTGGCCTTCGCTATCTGCCAACTCCCACAGTCAAGGAAAAGATGTTTTAGAGGAGATTAAGATCACAGATGGTGAGGGAACAGGGATGTGGAGAAAGGAGGCAGAGGTGGAGGGTGGCAAGAGAGAGATGGATGTTTCACAAAGAAGAAAGCAGAAGAGGGAATATTTGCAAAAAAAAAAAAAAAGTGTTTTAAAGGATAAAGGGGGAGATCAGGAGAATCACTCCCCTGGGGTCTTTAGTAGCCCCATGGAGACATGCTGATGGGAGATCAGACAATGCCTCAAATCATTTATTCATCTGCTTCATTAAGGGAGAACGGCAAGGCTGTGTAGGGACCCGCAGGTCACTCACCGTTCAAAGAAAGCTTCAACTGTGTCAGCTATTTATGGGCCTCGTTATGAGCAACACTTAAAGAAATATTTATACTCTTTTATTTGGACNTTGAATTTGAAAAAACAAAACAAACAACAACAAAAAACTGCATGGAACATATATGAATAGTAATCTGATCTTTAGTGAAGTTTCACAAATCACATAAAGGTTTCACAAATTCCAAACATGGATTAAAATATTCTGCTATTAGAGCACAACAATATAGTCCAGGTTTGAAGAGTCTAGGTGTTGTAGTTTTGGAGTTGGAGTGACCAATATCCAAAAAATGTCCAAAATCAGCCTTTATTGAAGTTTCACAAATCAGAAAAAAGTTTCACGAATCACAAACATGGTTATAAATATTCTGCTATTATAGCAGAATAATCTAGTCCAGGTTTGAAGAGTCTAGGTGTTGTAGTTTTTTAATTAGAGCAGTTTTAGTGTGATCCAGATGCCAAAAAATAGTGATTATCGAACTTTATTGAGTTTTCACAAATCAGGAAAAGGTTTCACAAATCACAAACCAGGTTTTAAATATTCAACTTGAAGAGGAGAATAATCTGGTACAGGTTTGAAGAGTCTAGGTTTTGTAGTTTTTTAATTAGAGCAGTTCTAGTAATGAAATAGGTGCCAAAAAATTGTGAAAATCTAACTTTATTGAGTTTTCACAAATCAGGAAAAAGTTTCACAAATCCCAAACATGGTTTTAAATATCCAGCTTGAAGAGGAGAATAATCTGGTCCAGGTTTGAAGAGTCTAGGTTTTGTAGTTTTTTAATTAGAGCAGTTCGAGTAATGAAAGAGGTGCCAAAAATAGTGATTATCGAACTTTATTGAGTTTTCACAAATCCCAAGCATGGTTATAAATATTCTGCTATTAGAGCAGAATAATCTTGTCCAGGTTTCAAGTCTCTAGGTGTAGTAGTTTTTAAACTAGAGTTGATTAAAGATGCGGAAAGTAGTGAAACATTAAGTGGAATCACCCTTTAGCTATTGGAAGCTGGAATTGGAAACCAACTTCAGCTTCGTACGGGAGACGCAGTTGGTGTTACTCCAATTTCTCTCAGTTTATGAGAAACTGCAGAGCAACAGGCAGCTTAGAGTCCCCAATGCACGACCTACTGGTGAAACACCGTTACTGCACCCATCATCTTTAAATGATCAAAAGTGACAACCCAATTGTGATTTACAAGGTTGTTGAGTGCTTTAGAAGAACCCTGGCACGACCGCGTAAAATCAATCTCAGAGACACCATTCTTCAAAAGGCATGGGGGCTCATCAAAAAGGCTACGTGTTGTGGAGACGATTCAGACGAAGAAGAGAGGCAAGAACCCACCAAGAGTGGACCAAACGTTGTGTTTAGTCCACGCATAGCTGAGCCTCTAAATTTGGTCGACTCAGAGGTCGGTACTGACTCGGAGGAGTCAGGGCCGGTCTCCGAGTCAGGTCCTGCCTCAGAGTCAGGACCTGTCTCAGAGTCAGGACCTGTCTCAGAGTTAGGACCTGTCTCTGCGTCAGGACCTGCCTCAGAGTCAGAACAGACCTCTGCAACGGGACCTGCCTCAGAGTCAGGACCTGTCACCGAGTCAGGACCTGTCTCAGAGTCAGGACCTGTCTCAGAGTTAGGACCTGTCTCAGAGTTAGGACCTGTCTCTGCGTCAGGACCTGCCTCAGAGTCAGAACAGACCTC
>NW_006799991.1:233565-305186 GCF_000485575.1 Poecilia formosa | reverse complement strand
TTTTACATCTAATTGCAGATACAGTGGAAGACAGTACAGCATCACAATGCCTGCCCCGCAGACCTCCACACGTGTAATTATAATCGAGAAAGATAATTAAGAAGGCGGAGAAGAAGACAGATCTTGTCATTTGGAGAACAATGCTGTCCAATCTTCTCATGTGTATTCTTCTTCCTGAATTATCAGCTGACGTGTTAGTGCAATCAGCCAGAAAGCTCGCTGCTCTGTTTGAAAGCCGTAAATGTCAACACACAAACCTCTAATTTAGTTAAGATTCAAAAGTTAATGACATCAGAATGGTTGTTGTGGGGGGGTGGAGAAGGATTCGGATTCATGTTGGTGTGATTCCTCACTGATCTAATCATCTTCTAATCATCTGTCATGCAAAGACTCGTAGTGCGATTCTGCACATTACTTGCTGCTGGCTCTCCTCAGACACAGACTCGCAGGGATAGCCAGTGACATAGTTTTAATTTCCACCACAATTTAACTCACATGTGTGCTCATCAAGCTAGTTATCGAATTATATCCCCTAAATCTGCACAATGCAGCAAATAAGGGGAAAACCTGATCTATAATTTCCTCCCCCGTTATAGTCTCACTCCTCTGTTTCTATCTCCTGAAAATTTGCCCTAGTTCTCTTACAGCTACCAACACATAACCTCCTGTTTGTGTCACAGTTTGACCTTATTCGGTTTAGTTTTATTTGAGTTTATTTTTAACAAGTTAACTTAAGTTTTTGCATGCTGCCGGAAAGGGAGATAAATAAATAAATACTCCATTCTTAATAAACTCAAACAGCTCTCTGTGGTCTTGAAGTCTGTCTGTCTGCAGAGAAGACTGCCAGTGGTGCTGGAGTTATCTTTAAAAGTGCTGCTTGTGCTTGTTTGTAAAGGTCAGGCCAAACAAGCTGCATTCTTATATAAGGACACACCGTAGCAGAAAGCTCGCACCTTTCTTGGATATTTAAATTGGCCACTCTGTACATTAACGCAGTGTTATTTCATGATTAACAAAGACATGTTTGTTTTCTAGGCTGTCTAAAATGTTCAAGATCTTTAGCAATAGTGCATGAAAAACAAGCGAAAAAAATAAACGCAGCTCCATTACAGGTCCAACACACAGGTTAGTGTTTCCACTGAAATAAAAAACAGATTTTTAGAAGAAAACAGGAAAAATAATCTTTTGCCAGACTCAAATTTTAAGATGTTGACACAATTTAAAACCAAATTATACATTTTGGTTTTATTTATAATGATCAGGGTAGCAGAGTATTTTTTTAAATTTTTTTGTTTTAAATCAGATTCATTAATGCTATGCATGTCTATACTTTAACGTGTTTTAATAGGCATAGTGATGCTGGTTTTGACAGTAAAGGTCCAAAAGGATCTGGACTGATATGTTTAAATGCCAATAGGTCTGCCACCACATAACAGCAGTGGGTGTGTGTGTGCGTGGGTGTGTTTCCATTTGTGCGTACTGGGTCTTCACTCACTCACTCTGGCGTCTTCCCTGCTCTCCTGGCCAAACTAGCAGCTGGCAGATAGAGATTGCCCACTCATCAGGCCACTTTATCACTTGGCCCACAGAGTTCAAGGAGGCTGTCAAAGACCAAGCTCAGGAGCCTCCTCACTTATCAAGTGCACACACACTCCCACCACCAGTTTCAAGTGGAACAACTTTGCCAATGAGCTCTTAAAAAGACAGCTAGGTGCTTGACATACCACAAATAGTTTGTCAAAGAATTAAAAGAACAAGTGCCCATGTGCTGGCAGCAAGGCAGGTTACTGAAACTTTTTTTTTCTGTCCATTTGGGGTTTCTTGGCAGGGCAAAAATGTTCCCTGCTTGTCCAAAAACACAGTGAAGTTTTGCTGTTGACAGAAACACAGATAAGCAAGACTTTTTTTTTTTTTTTTTGCCAGGAGCAGCCTTAAGCCCTGACTGAATTATTAACCAGCAGAAAATACTGCCTGTTACCTAGTGTTGGTGGATAGTATTTTTAGATATTTCAATGTTGTTTTGATTTGGGACCAACCTGCCTCCTAAATTACTATTTGAAGTGGCAAGGGTTGTTTTTTTGTTTTTTTTGTATTTGTTTTGCACAATCACATTACAGATGAGGTCGTGATGTGTGTTTTACGAACCCTGAGATGTTTGTTTTTGTGCAATATTTACAACTTTGCCTTCTACAGGCCAATCAAGGGACTCGTCTTTTTTTATTTAGATTCACTTTTATTTATACAAAACTTCCAAAACACACACATGACATATGGTTTGTAAATGCAAATGGCAAACCAGACAATTACATGGCCACAAGTCAACTCATTTAGACTGTAATGGTGATGGAAACTTCAAACCAAGCAGCAGAACAGAGAAGTAAATAAAGCGAATTTTGGACATGGTATTACTGTTGGTGCCAGTTAAGAAAAGAAGCCGATCTATTGTGATTTTCACACAAAAACATCTCTACGGTTTACAGAGAATTGCCGGAAAAAGACTAAATATTCATGTGGAAATGCCTTTTGATGCAAGAGGTCAGAGGAGAATGGTGATAGTTTATGGAAAGGTATTAGTTGCTTGATAACCCTTGTTAAAACTAAGGTGTGTGGAATAAAATCTCTGAATGCTCAAAACGTTGAATCTCGAAGCAGCGGACCGCACCGGGTCCCATTTCTGTCATCTAAAAACAAGAAAATTGAGTCTGTTAGTCACATAGGCTCATCAGAATTGGCCAGTAAAAATGTTTTCCGGTCCTGAGTCTCTGTCACCTGATCAGGTCAGAGTTTGGTTCTTATGAATCCAGCCTGCCTCAGCTCAGGTTGGTAGTGTGATGATGTGAGGAAAATTTTATTGGCACTCTTTGGGTCGTCTGCTTCCAACTGAGCACAATTTTAATATTACAGCTTTCCCGGGTATTTTTGCTGACCATATGAACTCCTTTATGACCACAGTGTGCAAATTAAAAAAAAAAAGAAAAGAAAAAGAAAAATAGTTGTAAGCCAACAAGTGCAAAATGATGCCTTGGGATCATGTCCAAGAAATTACTCAACTTGGAACTTAAACACAAAATGAACTTTTTCATACCACTGAGAGCCTAAGTTTGAACTCTAAGATCAAACTTTGTTACACCTTTGCATTGCAAATGAAAACTATGTATCTGAACTGGTCAGACTCCTGGTCAAAGTGGTTTCCTCCTCTGCCTTTCCATCTCTCTTACTCCCTCCCTCCTTTGTCCTACATAGCCGACTACTGCAAAATCACTTATCTTCACCTTGCTTCCTCTGCCTCCTGCTAATACACATTAGCAGCCAGCAGCCATATGTAATAGGGCTTTGCGTGCCCCTGCTGGTATAATGGCTTTGCTGACACGTCTCCCATTAAATTTGGCCAGGCAGTGCAGCCCAGGAAGCCGCTACACATTTTAAAATACTATTATGTAACTTCCATAAAAAAAAAAAAGCAGCCGATTGTCAGTAACTTTGTGAATAGCTGGGAGACTATTTCTTGATTGTTGCTCTTTACCATTTCCCCCTTGAAAACCTTTCAGTGGCAAAAGAAGGAGATCTGCATAGCTGCCTCACGAAGCTCATCAGGTCACTGGGTAACTAATTGAACATGTCTGCTGTGTCTAATAGGCTTGTTTGTATCTTCCAAATCTGTACAGTACCACATACAGTAACAGGATAGCATCTGTTACTTCATCATCATGTGTAGAGGAACTGGGTCCCAGAGCCAGATAATGTGATCATCAGCAGCATCCGTTACCGTGGCGAATGAGAGCGCCGATCTCACCCGATAAGTGACATATTCATTTGTTTAATTAAAACAGTTTGTCTCATCGTGGTGAGGGGTCATTTTAGAGAATGTTAGAATTAAAACCAGGTAATTAAGTAAAGCCTCTGATAAGAAAAACCCACCAAGGTGGTTGCTTCAGCCAGTAGGGAAGACAAACTTAATCTATCCCTTCTGAAGTCCCACAAGGTCGCTCACTTTATTAAAGTCTGATGCCACAACCACTGCCCACCACCCCAACATGATGAAATATTTTCTATAGCTGCTGGGAAGGAGGAAACAAGGGAGGGGGCAGGGAGGGATGTCACGATCCCACACAGTGAAGTCTATAATACTGCTACTACGCAAAATTAAGACAATTAAAGACTGCTTGTTATCTTGTCTGAGAACAGGAGAAGAACTTGTACAGCAACAAGCACCTTGACAAAGAGATTTGTTTGGCCAATGGAGTGTGGCGGTAATTATCACAGCCTGATTAAAAGCACCAAGCTGGAATGGATGTCGTTTGTCTTTCCAGCCTTAGACACTACGGCAGCCAGCAGGGTCATTATTTTGGAGGTCTCTTGGGGGTATTTTTAGGAGTGGGACTTTTTTTTTTTCCACAAGTGTCGAGAGAGGCGACTGTACAGTAGGATATTTATAGACCTAGAAGGGTAAAAGTCATTTTCCAGTAAGGGAGGATGTAACCTAAGATTCCACTGGTCTTCTTGCCTCCTGTTGAGTCAGCTGGTTTTAACAAAAGATCTAGTGTCAGAAGCTTATTAGAGAGAGTTCCTGCCAGATCTCTAGTGATCAGGAAAATCCTTCATCCTGTTAAGGTCCTCATGAAGCAGCTAGGTCACATTTTCTACCTATTTATAGTTTAAAACTCAAGACGGGGAGGCTGTGATTTTTGGGCTCTGAAGAATCCTGATGTATACATTTGAAAATCCACCAGTGTTTTTTTCTGACCCAGAAGGTTTAGTATACCTGTAAATTTTGTGTACCTTTAGTTCTCGTGTTGAATAAGTGAACAGGAATAAATTACATCGGTTTAGCCAACTATAGCTCTGTAATCTGTGTCCCTGCCATCAACAGTATAGTTAGACAATAGATTACTGCAAATTAAGCCCCAGAATTATTCTTCCGTATTCATATCACTGTCATCTGTGTTGTTGCCAATCTGAACAGAGATTGAGGGAGGTGTAACAGGACCATATAGCACTACCCGTTCGTCCTGCCAGTTCGTCGCCCAAAAGACATGGAAAGTTTGATTCCCTGGTGTCATAGTGCGAAATACAGGCATATGAGAAAGTTTAACAATCTAAGAGGGAAAGAAAGATGGAGTGAAAGAAATCTCATCTGTTGCGATGTTTAGTCAACTTCATGTAAAAGGGTATATCATCAGTTTACTAAAGTAAGGCAAAAATAGACAAAAGAAAATGTGCATTTCTTACAGCATTTTTAGTAAAACATAACTTTATATATCTTTCAAAAAACAAAATCACACTAACTAAATTAAAAAAAATAATAATAATAACCGAACCCAGTGGGTTTTTTTTTGTTTTTTTTTGCTTTACCTCAGTTGTTTTAGTGTTCAGTGAGAATATGTCTTAGTTCATTCGTTTGCATAATCACATCAGCAGCAAAGCCCAGATGTATCATGCGGTATGGGTCTGAGAGCTCTGGGAGGTCCTTGTGCTTCTTCTCTCAAAAGTCTCGATTCTCTGCGTTCAGATCCCAAACCCTTGGGACTCTGCTCAGGCTGAGCCATCTCCCAGCTGTAGCCAATGTCACCATGTCCACCGTCATCCTCCTCCAGCAGTGAAAAAGACTGACCTGTGATTCAGTTCTCTTGTCCTGATTAAATTAGCTGTTTTAGTTACAACATCAACAATGTGGCTAATTTCTGACTTGCACATCATCTCCTGATGAATGATTTAATCCAGAAGTAGTAGTTTGTGTTTGTGTTAGGGTTGCTTCAAAAGTCCAGTCTTTTTCCCTATCACACTCGGACAGCCATCAGCTGTAACACGTTCCAGTTTTTCTCACTTTAGTCCCACTGGTCCATGGACACTTTTACCTCTGTAAACAAATCACTCCCTGTTGTAGTGCCTTTCATTGATCGCAGAGCTGCCAACTCCTCTGTCGTCTCAAAGTCCTGTAAATCCATGTAAAAAGATAACTAGGCTGTACATCACAACTCATGTCCCGAGCCAAAGAACACAAGTCAAAACCGTCAATTTTCTTTTGCAGCTGAAGAGCCAAATTTCCCCGTTGTTCTCAATCTGCCTCGTTACGGTGCGCAGAGAGAGACACATTGGCCAAAATGCCTTTTTTTTTTTTTTTTCCTGATAGTCTGTTTGGTGGCAGACTCCACCAAATCTGAGAATGCTTTACCATTTCTTGCAATTTTGTGGACTGGCTACACAAATGCCCATGTCTGCCTAAGAAGTTTGGAAACAAGTGAAATAGAATTTGGTCTTTGTTTGGAAATTTACCCCAAACATTAATGTATCAATATCTGAGAGCTGCTGATCATTTCGATGAGCAGAGGGGACACATTCTGGTGCAGATATAAGAACTGGAATCATGTTAGGTCAAAAACAAAGCTGGTTTTTTTAGCATAAAAACGTTTGCTGAGCTTTATGATAACGTCAGAGCTTAGCAACATCAACCAAAGAGTTTGTTAATGAGAAGTTTGCTAAATGAGAGCATAAAGAGGTAATACTTCACTGCACATAAGTTACTGTCTTATTAAGTTACAGCAAATGCTCTCTGTAGTGAAAGTACAAAGTCCCAGTGAAAAGGTGTTAACAAGACAGGAGCAATCAATTTTCTTTTTTTTTTTTCTTTTTTTGAAAAACAAATCTGTTGCCATTACGATGAAAAGATGAATAACTTAGTGCTGTTGTCACTGGCATTAAAAATAGTTTTCCACAAAAGTACAAAGTATTATTAGGAAGACTTATATTCCAGAGTTTTATGTTATTGTCCAGCCAGATGTTGCTGAATCAGCAACATAAAAGGCCAGATTGATAATATTCAGCTAAACATCAAATTTGATTTCCCAAGTACCAGGTTTTTTTTCTAGGCGTGCTAGATATGGTGTCAACATGAAAAATGTCTAAAAAGATGGTACTAAGCTACTACTAAACATGAATATTTGACCTGATATTTTTATAGGTTTATTCACTTGTCAGTACAAAGTAGTGAAAAGTGAGGCTGCTGTTCAAAGTTGTGACTGTTTTACAGGTATAAATGTGCTAATTATCTACAAGGGGGAAGCATAACGCATTGGTGCGTATTTTAAAGCCATCTCAGATAAGTTTATCCTCTGAAGGACACACACAGAAAATTATGGCCAAGAAATGGAGTTTAGATTTATAAGGAAAAATGTACTTTGACTTTTTGCTCAAGCTTAAATTAAAACAAGAACTGTCTAGACCTTTTATACACATTTTTAGTTTTGGAGATTTGAACATCAGTTCAGTTATGGTGAAAAGATTTATGATAACACATAAAAGTGCAATGAATCACCTATATCAGCAGTTTTTAAGTTTCCTACCAGTTCCTCTCCAATCGTCCTTTTACAGACCAAAGCAACTTCTGTACTGATAATTAATGGTGTGGTGCATTTGCCCATAAATACCTGATTTATAAGCCGGCATCTTTTCTTACAACTTTTGTTAAAGACCGCTTTCAGTTAATATGTTTTCTCATATTAACTCAAAACACTTGCAGAAGAGTATTTAGGAGTTCACAGGAGTTCACAAGTTGGATAAATCTGAATCTGACAAGTACAAGTCAGGTTCTTGTGGTAAATTTTTATGCATTGGATTGTACAGACATGAAGTAGCATAATATGGAGATGCTTAACAAAGAAGTGAAGAATATTTAGGAAAGTGTGCAGCTTCCCACCATCGTGAAGCGAGAACTTTGTAAAATGTAAAACAGATGATATAAATAAAAGTATTTATTTCAGTTGTAGATCTTGAGCAGTTAAGCCATCCATCATATCTTCTCTGCATTTGTCTATCAGCCTGAGGTTACTTTTTTTGCTCCATCTTTTGCTGCGTTTTTTTTTTTTTTTTTACTCAGAATTTAATGTGCACAACACGCACTCAAACAGAAAAATACAGCCCTGCTGCTCAAGCCCTCTCAAGGCCAGGAAAACAAATATGCCCATTTTCCTATTTGATTGGGTGACAGTGTGGGGAGGAAGGGGGACAGGTGTGATGCTTAAAATGACCCTGTGACTCCATCACACACACGACAGCTTTATGGTGAGGAGGTGTTTCAATCACGCAACTGCCCTGCGAGGCATCAATCAAGACGCACACACATGCTGCAGACACACTGGCTTACACTCCCATCATGATGACAGAGAAAGGGCAGCAGAGTAAATGAAGTGCACTTGATTTAACATGCTCAAAATCAGTTTGCATTCACTTTAATATATTTAGTTTTTCTTTCTTTTTTTTTTTAAATTACATAAGCTGCTTCTTAAGCTTGTATATTGCTCAACATTAATGAGATTTAAAAGTTTTGTGCAGACTTCATTTTTGAGGGAGTCTGTCCATAACTCTGTAATTTTTTTGGAAACATTTCTGATTAATGCTTAACTCTTTAATATGGAGGGTTGATAATCCGGTGGCACACATAGAGCTGTTCAACCTCAATGCTTAAGATGGCAATTCAAACATAAAATAATACATCACCAGCTTTTACAGCTACAAGTGCCATTTCTGGTGTGGTGGGGGTACTCTACTAAATGCCTGATTGGTGACCCGTGTTTAACACTATGTAACAGAGAGACTCCATCTTCATTAGATGATTTATGAACATGCCACAATCAAATGCACGTTATGAGCAAAATGGGCCGGAGTCGTATTAAAATGAAACTTCTTTGGATCAACCAATGAAGTGAAATAACTGAAAAACAGAAGAAGAAAAAAAAAAACAATTATCTATATATTCACAAATAAATGTTGTAAACGACATGTAATTAAATTTTTGAAAAGCAAAAAAAGCCCTCTAAAGATCCACAGCGTTAAAACTCTTGGCATCTGAAAACAATAATGCAATTAAGAAATAAAATGGACCATGCCCAATGTCAATTTGACCCAAACAGAAATATAAAACAGAAGAAACAAGAACCCTTAAATAAAATAAATCATAGAATTCAACGTTGTTTCTGAACTGAAGCTTCGGCCCCCAAACAAAAAAGGTCAAAGTATGTGACTACGCAAAAAAGTGGCAGTATCTCAGTGTTGTTTAAATGCTGTCACACAGCACATGCATATATGTTTTTCTGATAAAAAGAAAAGCAAGCCAGAGTCTCACTTCAAAATTGAACACTCCTTTACACTGTTTAATGTTTTGAAGTGCCTGAATATCTTTCCACTTGAAACAAAGTTCTTGGGTAAATGAGAATATCTTTAAATACAGATCTACAAGGGGGGGTATGAGTAATTTTGGTCTTGGCTTTAGCTATTGGAGCAGCTGTCCTCTGTGAAGAAGAACAGGAAGGTGCACAGAAGCCACCTCAAGTTGTGTGAGTATCCACAGCACACAACTCGACACCCTAAGCAATTAACTCTTTCTTGAGGAAATGCCAACCATGTTTCCGAGACAAAAAGCAATAAAGGACAGAGAAAACAATATATATATTAATATATATATATAAAAAAAAAATTCCCTTCTCACCCTCCGCGGGTGGTCTCTTTCATCCTCTGAGCTCGGGTCCTCTACCAGAGGCCTGGGAGCTTGAGGGTTCTGCGCAGTATCTTGGCTGTGCCTAGAACTGCACATTTCTGGACTGAGATGTCTGATGTTGTTCCTGGGATCTGTTTGAGCCACTGCTCCNAAGTCATTTTTTTTCTTTTCAGACTTTGTAGGTTTTCACCAGCTTTTTCAGTCATTTTCTTAACAAATAAAATGGAAGAGGTCAAAGTACTGCAGTGCTAAGTGGGTTTTCCTTCTTTCTTGCCTTTCCCGATGTTCTTCTGGCCAGGAGGATATAAATAGATGCAGAGCTTCTCTGAGTGGTTTTGTCAAAAAGGTTGAAGAGCTTCAGATATCCTACTTGTGTAATGATGTGCTCACTTAGCTGTGGTGTCCTTGAGTAAGAATAACTCTCCACCAGCCTAATATATGCTCTCCTGCTGGTATTTTCCACTAGTGAGATGTTCTTGTATTTGGGGGCATCCTTAATCTTCATTTGTGACTCATAAGGATGTTGTCTTATTAGATCTATTTACCTTCTCTTTGAGCCATGCTCGATATAAGAAAAAGCACAAGTTATAGACTATCACAGTATCGTCCCTGTGCTTCTGTGTATTGAAAGGGACAACGCCTTTATTCCCACGTGGCTTTGCAAAGCCTAAAATGAATACTGAGAGCTGTTTTTGCGTAAGAAAAACAGACAGAGGATGGATCGTCACGATGCGTGCAGGAAAATGTGCGTGAGCGTGTGTTGTGAGGGGTTAAATGAAAGTCAGTGTGCACACATGGGGCATCATAAGCAGACAATGAAAAATGAGAGTGGAGAAGCTGTACAGCTTATTTCCCTATGGGAACAGCTACAAGCAGCCGTACGTACCTTTGGTGATAATCGCTTTGTGTATGTGTGTGAGTGCATGTTTTTTTTTTTTTTCTTCTTCTTCTTTTTTGTGAGTTTTCTGTGTGTAAGTGGTTGAGCAAATTGAAAACGGGAATACGTGACAAACTCAGGCAGTACCTGTGTGTGTGTGTGTGTGTGTGTGTGTGTGTGTGTGTGTGTGTTTGGATATCACATTAACCCTTTTCATTTCTCAGAGACTGCCATTTGATTAAAGCAGGAATCGATTTCTTGGGAATGTCATCTTCATAAGGCATCAATTCGTCATCAGGGCTGCAAAAGCTTCTGTGTGACGAATGTTGTGTTTAAACATCAGTTAGCTTCAGATACACCTATTTATTGCTGATTTCTTAGCTTATTTTAGAGCAGCGCGTTTGAAAGAGGTTTTGAAGATTTTTTTTTTTTTTTTTTTGCAGAAGATTAAACGATATACAGTTTCAGATATACTGAAAGCAATCGGCTATAACTCATATTTGTCTTGTTTAAAGGAACAGGAACTGAGGTCGGTTCTTAACATCATCCTACGAAAATAGCTTAAGCTAGCTAACAGCATTAATTGTCTTACCAAAAACATGAACTTGTTCATGTTCAACCCAAATGAACTGATCAGACTGCATCTCCCAGCATTCATTGTGCTTGGAGCTATCACTGCAGTTTTGAAAAGGAGAACTTGACAGGATAACTATTTTTCTTGCACTCCACAAATCTGGCCTTCATGAAGCAGTGGCATGAAGAAAACCACTGTTGAAAGAAAGCTTTAGGAAGTCATGGTTGCCACAAGCTAGCGGGGAGACGCAGCAACACTGTAGAAGAAGGTATTCCTTTCAGATGAGGTGAAATTAATTTTTTTGTGTAAAAGCCTTTGTACATCAAAAAACTAAGCACATTTTTCTAGGCGTGCCATACCCTTAGTGAAATGGTGTAAGCAAGAATAGAGAAACAAGTCAGAGTGGATGGGATGATGCAACTGAATGCAGGACAACACTGGAAAAAAAAAACAACAACAAACTATTAAAGTCTGCACTAGATATATTTGAGACTGGGGTGGAGGTTCACCTTCCAAAAGTACAAACAGAGCTACAATTGAAAGGTTAGTCCAACTCCTAGTCTAAATAAAGTTCAGATTCTGTGGCAAATGCTTTAGATTCATATTCTTCATACTGAAGAATACGAAACTCTGAATATTTTGAAAAGAGAAGTTGGATAAAAACTTTAATCTGTAGATGTGTGCAATGTAGGCAGAGACAGCACATGAGTCTGCAAGATATTCAGGGGGCTGAATATAACAAAAAAAATAAAACAATGTATAGTTTCACATCGAGTTCACATTTATACACCAACGTCAGTTTATCACCCAAATTTTCAATAACATGTTTACGGTTGTAACGTCACAAAACATGAGAAAATGAAAAGGCTGTGCATAATCATACAAGACTGTAGCTACTTAGCACCCTTAAATCTTTCTTGTTCACTTCTGAAACATTTCAAGACGATCTAAACTTACCTTCAGCCCTCTCTTGTTTGTCATCAGTTCCCTGCACAGACTTGTCACACTGTGCAATATATTATGGCCTTTGGATGTTTTTGAAGGAAAGCACAATATCATGCTTAAAAGTTGTTGTTTCCAAAGATGTTTGCTTCGTTGCCCTTCAGAGGAAATGAAAGGTAGGTGGTCAACATCTACTTTCTCCACATTTACTCTTTTTTAGGCTTTTGTTCCCTTACATGGGAGTACAGCGCACTGCACAGCTCTTTGTCTACACACCAGCTGTGTATTGAAAGGAGTGCATCAGCTCCACAATAAAAGCAGTTGTAGACTTCTGTCGGTCTCTATATCGCAACGTTTCCTCCTTTGTGCCTCTGTGTGCTCAGGAGCAGTACGGAAATGTTTAAACCTTTCCATACAATAGTGTACAAATTTAAAAAGAGGTTTTGGCTCCACAGCTATAAATGTTTTGTGTTGTACAAGCATAATAGATTGGTGGACAATTTAAAGACGTGGTAGCTCATAAATAAAGGGCAAAGTAGAAACCTTAAGGTTCAGCTTGTGTTTTTAATTTCGTTAAGCACTTTGGTTCAATTGATTTTTTCTTATTTTTTTCTTTTACCAAAGCATTTATTTGAGCCAGTGGTTGTCATTTCCCCCCACTGGTAGGTGCATCAGTTTAGATTTAAGGTCCAATCTTTTATGCAGTCAAGACCAGTTTATTTATATTGCACATATCAGCAACAGATGAATGAAAACGACAAACAAGAAACATTACATTTCTAACAAATGCCATCATCAGAATAATTGAAAATCATAATTTTCAATGATTCTGAATGAAGACTTAAAATAAAACGTTGTTAAAGTTATTAAAAACCAAAGGCAATGCAAAACAAATGTTTTTATTTTATTTTATTTTATTTTTTTTGTTGCCATTTTTTAATGGAACTCAATGTTTCAGCAATTTTTACAGTTTTCTCATAGTCCATTCCAGACTGGAAGAGCATAAAAACTCTATGCTGTTTTTCCATGTTTGTATTTTGTTCTGGGAATGCAGATTAAACTTGAATTAAAAGAGCCGAGTGGTCTGGAAGGTCGAAAAAGACAACAGCTCTTTAATGTGTTTTGGTGCTAATCAATTTAGGGTTTTAGAAACTGGCAGAAGTTACTTTAAAGTCTATTCTCTGAGCTGCAAAGAGTCAGAAACTGGGGGCTGACGTGTTCAACTTACTTAGTCATATCACAACTTTCTCTTTAAATATTTTTCTGCCGTAGTTTTGAAATCAGAGACCAAATTTGTCTTTATCGTTATTTTGAACCACTCTGGGTAATGAGGTTGGTCTCTGTCACTAATCTGTCACAGTTACATTTTGCACTATGCAGTTTTTTTTTATTTTTATTTTAATAAATGATGTTGTACCCACTTGTAAGGGAATTGTTCTTTTTTTTTAATTACATTTCAGTAACTGCTGCAGTAAATCAACACAATGACTTAATGAATACAATTTAGTTTTTAATTATCCTAATTATGCTGCCCTCTCTTTATACAGCCACCATATTTAACCGGTCTCAGTTTATTGAGATTATCTCTTCAGACCTGTCTACCTGATCGGCTCTTCAGGTTTTAGAAAATAAGTTTAGATACAGCTGCTCACTGCGGGTCAGCAACCACGTTTTGATGTTCCATTGAATTATTCAGGTCCATCCTATAAAGCAGTGCAGATTGCTGTCTTGCTGTAAGTGCATTTATTGTGTTTTCCTTTACCTAGTGGCCTTATTTAAAGGTTTAAATTGTGAGTTGGGATTTTGTTCAGAAGGTTATAAGCTGTCTCTGTTCTACTTGTGCCTGTTCAGTCTCTGAGGGAGCTGTTTGGATAAGCAGGGAAAAGAAACTTTTTAACATTTCAACTTTCTGGCTTCATCGGAACGTGATCTGCGGCTCTCACTGGAGCGGTTCGCGGCCGAGTGTGAAGCGGTTGGGATGAGGCTCAGTGCCTCCAAATCCGAGATGGATGGATGGATGGACTTTCTGTTTCTACTTTTTAGATTTTCTAAAAGGTTCATGCCTTTGTACATGCTTTATAACAATGGGTGTCTTTTTTTTTTAACCACAGGGAACATACCTTGCCATTGTTTTCTAAATGGGCTGTGCAGTGGTGCAGTATGTAGCACTGTTGCCTTGCAGCAAGAACATTTGGAGCTAAAACTTTGGTCTTTCTGCATGTAGTTTGCATGTTCTCCCTGTGCATGTGTGAGCTTTCTCCAGGTACTCCAGTTTCTTCCCACAAAAACACGACTGTTGGGTTACTTGGTCCCTCTAAATTGTCCTTAGCTATGAAAGTGTGCATGGTTGTTTGTCCTATGTGTCTTTGTGTTGCCCTGCGGTGGACTGGTGACCTATCTAGGATGAACCCTGCCTCCTGACTTCTTTAGATGGACTGTGACCCTGTATGGCCTGCATCTAGGGCAGGCCATACAGGGCCTGTTATTATCTTGTACATTATACTATTATTATTGTTTTTCTATATTTGTAACACTTTATGATCTTTTGGGCGAACCTGCGTCTTGATGCTGCTGCTACAGCTGGATTTCCCCAGCGTGGGACAACACAGGATGCTTTTATTCTGTTCTAGAGTTTAATTTCCCCTTCTGTGTTTCTGCAATGTGGAGCTCAGTATTATGTCTCCTCAGTACTTTTGAAATCACAGGCTTATTCCTCAGTCCAACAGCAGCATCTAACTGTCTAGTTGGTCTGTTCTTATCTCATGTCAGTCCAAACAGCACACTCCTGACAAGTGGTATTTGACTCCGTCAGACTCTGACACACACAGAGAGAGGCAGACAGACAAACGGAGAGGATGTTGAAAGGGAGAGAGAGAGAGAGAGAGAGAGAGGTTCTGAGAGACGAGTCATTCCAGAGCACCAGGATGTGATTCACTGCCAATCTTTTCATCACATGTGGACCTCTTTTTGTCTGATAGAATAATCAGCGCACACTCGTCAGGAGAGGGAAAATTGCCATTCACGCTCAAAAACATGGCAAGGATAGTCAATTATCTGCAGGGTTTGTTTTTCTTTCTGTGCTATCCATTTGCATACCGTTCTTACGAGAAGGTTATTTTGATGTGCTCAGACGATTATTGTCAGTATGATATTATGCGAATGTGTCTTATTAGCCGGCAGGGCATTCAGACAGGGAAAAGGTCATAATGTTTCTTTGTTCCCATGGCTCTTTTTCCTCAATTAAGACTAATCACTGGAGTCTAGCATTGATCCAGCCTTTCAGCCTTTCTCATAGCTGGCTTCTGATGCTCTGTGTGTGTGTGGGTGTGTGCGCGTGCGCGTGCGTGCATGCGTGTCCGTGTGTGTGTGGGTGAGACAGAGAGATCAGGTTTAACTCCATAGACAGAAACTGTGTAAATCCTGCTCATACATGGAAATGCGTGTGAATATAAATGCCACTCTCTGATCCCCAGCACATCGAATGATTTACCTCTCAGGTGTAATAGAGTAATTCCTGCCTCTTTTTTCTCAATTCCCCATCTCTCCTTTCTCGTCTTTTTCAATCTGCACTAAAATATTCTCCCCATTCAGCTCTGTGACAAGTCATCTGTTACTCAGAACAGTGAGAGAACAAGCCCATCAGTCGGACAGGGCTCTGTATTTGTATATTTGGGAGCGCGTTTGTGCTGTTTACTTGTTTTATTTTGCTTTCTTTTTTCCATTCAGGCTGGAAATCCAACTGCAGTAATGCCTTTGAAAGGTATTGAGTTGTAAGATAAAAGCAAATGTTCTGTTCCTCAAACACTGATGTGCAATGATAAACCTTGGACACAGATTAAAAACACATATTTACAGTTGAATATTCTCATTGACATCCTACTGCTCCTCCATTGCATTGACTGACTGCAATGAAGTAGTTCAGCACTATTTTTTTTTGTTGAAGGTTGATTAAGAGTCCATCACTCTATTTGACAATAAGCATTTGCAAAATGTGCTATTTTCATATTTTTGAAATCATTTTGGGTATTTGGTAGAAAACAGAAAATGTATCAAACAATATCTGAATGTTATCTGTTGCTTTGATAGGCAACAGATAATACTGACCACTAAAAAAGGCTAAAGTTGGAACTTGCTGCTTTGAACTTCCTATCGCAGCTGCAACAAATTAATACGTTTTCAGATTCTTTATTTTTTTAATTTACTGTTTTGGAAATGCATAAAGCATGGACATGTGTTAAACAAGACTAAAAAGAACAGAACAGATAAACTTCAAACAGATACTCAAAGTGAAAAGTCACAATAAGCACCAGGAACAGAGTCCCGGTTTCCTAAGGGTCAAACAAAGTCTGGTCCAGATGACAGAAAAGTTAATTGAGATCAAAGGACACATTGACAGTTTATAAAAGCGACCAGATTTGGAGTGTAACACACAAGTCAAAGTCCAGGGGAATGTAATCCATTATTATTCTGGACCAACCAGAAGTGGTGGGGGCCTTGCAAAAAATCCAGTATTTTCTTCCACTATATATAAAAACACAAAATATTAATACCTAAAAACCCTCCAATCTGGAAATGTGAAACGGCTTTACATTGAATAGTGGGGGAAAAAACAACCTTTCAGCAATTTGAAGGTTTATTTTCAGTTATCACAAATACTTTATTGCAGTTGTTCCTGCTGTAGGCGTGGCATAAGCATTTATGTTATGTAAATATTTCCCTGACAGTACTATGTTACAACTGAATTTCTTGCGCACTGAGTGAATCCTTGAATGTTCAAATGGAAAAAAAAGAAGAAAAAAAAACTGTTTTTATTTTTAAAGAGGGAAAGTACTTTTTCACTTCTCTGTATGTGCCAGTGCTAGATTGTCAGCATACTAAATTTAATATATCTCTCTTTAAAATGTTCATGCTTTTTTGTCTTGTTTTATGCCGACCGGGACTTCAGCATAATAGAAAATAGTCATTTGTCCTTTGAGAAAACAGTTTCTCAACCTTGCAGCCAAGCCTTTTTTTTTCTTTCTTTTTTTTTTTCCTTCCACAAACTGGGAGCACTTTGTTTTCAAATGAAACTGTAAAATAGGACTACCATATCTCAGTGTAGATTCATGCTTGTTTTATATATTTATATCTTTGACATTCAGCAGGCAGCTGTATGCTGTGGCGGGAATAATAGGCTGCCTTTTCGAGAACCATAAGCCCTTTAAGGGTAGTAAAACTCTGGCTGCTGCGGGCACAGGCTCTCTTCTGTAATAGCCTGTAATTCCTCCTGTCTATTATAATCACAAACACAGCCTGACAGCATGCACACACATCCAAGAATTTGTAAATGTGCACTCTGCTGCCTGACTTTTATTTTTAGGATTTTTATTTTTTATTTTTTTAAATCCAGTTTGTTGTTCCATCGCCTCTGATGGAACGTAAATGCAGCATAAATTTTAGAATAAAAATCACCTCTGATCTTTAGTGTAAAATGTATGTTGCAGAGACATGAATTCCTAGGAACGATAGGAAACTTTTTATTAGGATACTGCATATGCCAGTATCCAGAGCTTTGTAAAACTATGCAGAACACGTGTGTTGTCACATTACAACTTTACTAAAACTTGGTATTCCTTTTTTGTTTGTTTAACCCCCGTTTAATCTCTCTTTTCTGTCTCTAGATGTGCAAAGCAAAACAAAAGTGCTGTTATTGCACCTCAAGCTGGATCAACATAGTATTGAATTTGGAAGCATAATGCAAATGGATGCCACAACATTTCATAAAGTATTAATCCTTTCTTTTCACTTCACATTGTTACACTACTTTGTGTTGATCCGTATCTCAAAATATGTTGAATTTTGTGGTTGTGATGCAATGAGATGTGGAACAAGTCAATGGGTATGAATTCTTTTGCAAGGTACTTTAAAGGAGTTTAATCAGATTAATGAGGGGGAAAAAAACAGGTCCCACTGTACCTCATTCTCATGTCTTTCCTCCTTTTTAGATTGACTTATTGTTCAGTCTCTCCTGAGACTGGAAGGGAAAGAATTGAGGATAATTTAGGCAAAGGTCAAAACAGTTAAGCAGTTAGTGTCCCATAGACCAGGTGTCTCTGTATTTGAAAATCAAGCTCTTAAGAGAGCTGTGGCCCTGAACTCATCTTCTGCGCAGGCTGCACACATAAATTCTACTGCCTTCAAACACAAGAAATGGTGTCTTTGGGCGGGGGATTGGATGGTACAGGTGCCAGACTTCTTTCCCCACAGCCCCCGTGGCGGCCGGAGAAGTTAATTGGCAACATCTGGCTGTCTGAGCGGCCGAGTGCCCATCCGAGCTTCTCCTTTTTTCCCGCCCCGCCCTCCTCCGTTCCATCCGTCCTTCCCTCCAGTGGGTGCTGCTACCCTTGGCACTCATGTGGCGACACCGGTCCTGCTGCAAGCTGTGAACGTGAAGTGTGTGCATGTGTATCCGTGATATACTGGGGAGTATGGAAGCAGACAGAGCAACCAGGCCCCCAGCTGCTCCCTCTGAGCCAAGGGAAATGTGGGCAGACAGGCTGGCATCTTTGTGCAGGGCCCTCAGGGAGGATCAGAGGGAGAGGAGGACACAGGAGGAGGGAAGGAGGGGAACGGGACTGTGAATGAGTATTGTTTTACAGATCAGTGTCAGGCACACCCCGCTGTTTTAATGCCGATCACACTATGAAATTTGGAAGAGCTTTCAATTTGGCTTTTGAGCGAAATTATGTGTGAATAGTAATCTTTAAAATTTAGGAAATTAGACATATTTTTAAATAGAGATGTGTTAGTGCATTTTTACTTTTCTTCCCCTGATACCATTTCCATTTATTCAAGAGCAGGTGCTTGTTAATACTGATTCAGTCTGATAACATGTAAACTTAACTAGTTGCAAGAAAATACCACCGCACATATGTTATCTTATTTAACTCTACTCATCAATGTCCCTAGCGCTACAGTCCAGAAGAAAGTGAATATTGCTACTGCGCATGATGATTTACGCTAAAACGTTAATGATGTACCAACATGTTAATGTGCTGTTTTCATGTGACTTGTTGATAACTTGAGCTCTTACTTGTTCATGTACGGTGAAAATTATTGTCCTTCTTCATGAACTTACATTCAACACCTTTAAAATGTATTAAAATTCAAATTAAAAAAATAATTTATCCCAAAGGGAAATTAAATGTTGTTGTAACTTGTATAAAGTCATATTTAATTTGAAGTATTTTATATGAAAGCAAGAAAAATTTAGACAACTTTGACCATCTTCTTCACGAGACAGTGTGTTGGGAAAACATATTGTCTTCAGTCAGAGGCTCCTTCAAATTTGCTGTAATACAGACTTCTACAGGATGTCTTTCCTGCCAGCAGTCATCACCATCTACCCCTAACTCTTTGTCAAATTTGAACTAACATGAGTTACGAAAACATTTAATTTCCCTTTGGGATCAATGAAGTATTTTTGAATTTGAAACATAAAATCAGACGCATTTCAACAAACGTCAGGAGTTACTTAGACACTAATTTAGAAATGCCCTGATCGGGACGCTGCTCCAATTTTTGGGATCATTTTGGGACACCCTCAGTTTAACATGAAGACTTTTTACAGCCTGTTTACATTGTATAATAGTAGACATATTTAAACTTTTACATCAAGTAGTTGGTTGTGTTTACTTGTGTTGGCGAGGTTTGCAGTATCAGGTGAATCGAATCAAAGGCAGTGGCCCCAGCAATGTATTTCCTGTTGTTACCTGTTGTTATGTTTGTTACTTTGTGGTTATTTTTCCCCACGAGAGTCAGTCTGATCAGCGAGATGGTCTAAAAGGTGACCTCACCGCTGTGTAGAATTTAATAAAGGATTTCGGAGCGTTTCGTATGAGTTGCATTTCCTTTCACTGAGTAAATTCTCTAAACAGAATGATCTCATCTCTCCGTTGGCCTATTCTCCAAACAGACACTACAGTAAGCGTCTGTGATGTTGCTTGATCTGAGATCAGCTGTCTGTGTAACGGGGTTGACTCATCCTGAGATCAGACGATGTTCTCATCTAGCATTTTTTTTTTTTTAGTCATATACTGTATGCATCAATTACCTCAGCTGCTAAAACAAGTCAAACTCGAAACAATGTCGCAAAAGTGGGAAACAAAAGCCACAGTTTCCTTACTTTTACGACCTCTGGATGGACTTAGAGAATCAGAAATGTAAAGATTACTAGTGGTCCACTTGGTCACTGATCCGTTGTGCACCACATGATTACTAACCAACTGTAAGTGTATTAATGTGTCTGTGCATACATCTTGTGTCTCTGTGCACTTATCTGTTATTATAACGACTTGCTCTGGCGCCGGTCTGTCTGTTCCATTCCACACTCTTGTCCACACACATGCTGTCGATAATGTAATGGGAGTATAATGTTGCACTTTGGGAAATGCTGCATCACACAATTATAGGTGGATGGTCTCATCTTTCTACTGGCTCAAACATGCTAACGCAGAGGGCCCACCGCCTGCTCACCTCCTCCCTGCGTACCCTTCCTCTCCCGTGGGGGCTTAACGCTGAGATCATCACATCGGTGTTATTTTGATGGTTTCTTGTATGTACTTTCTCCGTACCCCCCACACCCCTTTGTTCCAGACAAACCTGCACCTGCCAGGTTGCCCCATAGGGGAGCTTTGGTGCCAAAGTGGTGAGGGCACAATGATCATCTGCTCTCTGCTAATTGCCCTGCTGCCCCACAGGACATGGGGGATTGGGCTCAGTGTGTTTCCTCTAGCTGAGGCCCCCATGGGGAAGTGTTTGGGCTTTTGCTTCATCAGAGGACGTTACCTTTAAGTACTTTCAAGTGTTGTCTATTGCATCTTCCTCTATTTTCCAGCATTTTAACATGTGGCGCACCACTAAACATTGTGGGGTTTTTTTTTTAATAAAGTGATTTAGTTAAAGTAATATGTATTTAATTATTCTGCCATATTTTGGGGTATAGAGTGTTTTTCCTCTCAAAATTGTGCTCTGCTTCAATCCCAAAGGTCACCTCTCACTTAATTGTGTGGCCCTCTACTGGTGCATTCGGGCACTGCCGCTCTTCTCACAGTCTAAGTGACACGCAGCATTTAAAACAATTTATAATCATATTGAGATATGACTTTAAGTATATGCATGTATCCATGCATAAACAATAGCTTTGAAAACTCTTATTTGTGCACAGAAACTACAATAGAGAGTTGGTGAGGAGATATTTCAGAAAAGCAAGTCAGATTTATTTATTCTCTGGATATTTTCCTCATTGTCACTATCTCTGAGAATACCAGCTAGAGCTGCTGCTGTAAATCCTCTTCCAATTTCCTCTCGGTGTGCCTCCTCGGAGGTGATAAAAGCATCCCATGTGAATGTTTGCATGCTGTACATCTCAGGAATTTCAATCAGATTCAGTGTGGAGGAGATTAGGAGTTTGAGTTAGAGGCCAGTGTTCAGTCATGTTTTAATGGGAGTCTGTATTCTTGCTCTTAGAAGTGCATGCGAAACGAGATTATTTCATTTTTTTAATCCACAGATCAGGCACAACATTATGACCAAGCAAAGTGAATTAGACTGAATGTCTGTTTATCATAGTTATGACTGGAGTATTTAGGGACATTTTGTTCTTAGAGAAAGATCCGAGAGTTGGGAGAAAAATATTAGCTCTCGTTTAGAGTTCCTTTGTTTTTTCCCACCCTTAAATGTTTTAGGTCAAAAATCAAACAAAGAGTCTGCAATAAAAATACGTCTTGTGATTTTATTTAAGGGACAAAGCATCTACCCTTAATAGTTATGTTTTTTTAAATTATCTTTTTGTTCGAAAAGGGCAAATTGACATTACAATTGCATCTTGTGTAACACTCTCTACTCCTTTTTTTGTTTTGTGGCAGTATTAACAAAAATAAAATGATGGAAAAAAAACTTTACACATGAAGCACTTACAAAACACTTACAGTAGAGGAAAATCGTTCATGAAAATGAGGAATCTGAAATTGAAAGAAAAGGCACAAGCCTGGAGGAATCATATGTCTGCTTGAGTGGGAAATACGAATGTGATCCATTTGCTCAAGATTACATAGAATTTGTCTTTTTGGATTCTTAAAAAAAATGTATCAGTTTTTCCATTTTAAAGATTTCCAAGATAACTTGGAACCATTCTTCTGGTTTGGAGGCATTGAGTTCGATCACCATCTCAGATTTACATCTAGCTGCTAAGAGGGCAGTTTAACATCTCTTCTTTTTCTAACAGTGTTACCTAATCCTGTATAGTATACATTTAGAAAATTAGATGTTATTTGAGTTTAAAATCCTTCATTTAACATATTGTTAGTAGCAGCAACTGTTTAGTCTGTAGCAGTCAAAGAAAATATGGTAGTGATTTGCTTCTGTCCTCAATATTAAATCTAAAGACATAAAATAATAAGGATAAGCAGAAGAAGATGGATGGATGGATGGATGGATGGATGGATGGGTGGGTGGATGGATGGACATAAAATAATAAATACATTTTAGATACAAATCCACTAACTATCTCAGTCCTGAGTACTGTGAAGCCTTGGGAATCAAGAAAACACTTGAATAGAGCCTGTCTGACAATATGACTTAGGCCGACAAAGTAAAAGAAAAAAGCAAACAAACAAAACATCTACTTAAAAAAATTCAACAACAATGGAGAAATGAGTGTATTGGTATCTTTTAGACTGGAGTTGTGATGTTCTAGGTTTTTGGACTCACGTTAATAATAGTGAGGACCAGTATTCACAACTGGCAGTTCTCAGTTTACTGAAATCATCCAAGAGTCCACAAAAAATCACAGACCGCTGCAAACACTGCAGAGCTGATTTGCATCAGCTTAGGTTGGAGATTCTGGCTGCCTGGGTGGAAAACTGCATTGATAGGAGTGACTCGAAGCCCAAACCGCTGCTGACCAAAAAGAACAGAAAGGCCCATTGTTTTTGTGTCCTGTTAAATCTGGCATAAAATAAGAATAACATAAACCCACCATTAAGAATACAAATAGTCTTAAACAGGGTGGTTGTACCATCTTTGCTGCTTAAGGATCTAGATTAATTCTGCTTGCTACAAGGAAATCCAGAATCGACCTATAGTGCTTACTTGGGTTATGTAGCAAGCAGGACAATGGTCAAAAGCACATCAGCAAGACAACATCGAAACGGCTAAAGGAAGACAAAAAGAAAGTTACGAAGTGGACTACAGTTTGCGTTTTAGCCTTTTTCACCTTGTAAAGCCATTTTTCAAATACCAAGGCCCCATGAGAAGAAGTGCTGGTAACTTTTAGGCTATAGGAATAAATGAAAAATGCATGGAGGTCTTTGTGACGACAGAAAGACATGTATATATGGACAGGGAGAGAGAGACAGATCTTTTTGGAAATTATTTTGTAAATAACTATAATTACCACACAAATAAATTAAAGCAAGGATTTATCATCCAAACAGATACTTACATAAAGCGATTATCTCTGTATTAAACATATAAACAGAAGAAACTAATTATTTATTAAAAAAAAATAATGCGTTATTGCTGCATTGTTTCTTGGTAGATGAGCCTCCAGGATTTCCTCTCACTGGTCTTAGTGTTTTATGGAAATAACATTGCACTTTATGTCACCTGCATAATATAAACTCAAGTGAAGCGCTGCGGGTATGATCTGATATTGACCGAGCTGATTCGGCTAACTCACCTTGAAATTCATTGAGGTCTAAAAGCTGCCAATCCTGTGACAGATCAGCTAATGAAATTCCCCAAGCAATACATGAATATCAGAGCTAACACGGAGGGTTGGAGATAACAGCTCTCCGCTGTGCCTCTAACAATAGGCAGCGGGTAAAACAGTCACCTGATAGAAGAGCACCTTCTGGGTGTTTTGATGCTGAAATCAGGGGAGTGTCTCATCAGACGGCCGTTTCTGATTTGAGGAAGCTCCTAGCGCTGTGGCGTCTCCACAGGTGGGCAAAATCCATCTCCCTTGTTACAGAGGAGTCCATAACTCACGAGTGTTATTGTTTCCTGTAAATCCTTATGGCTTCTAGCCAGAGGATTCAGCCACTGGCATTAATCCCTCGTGGCGTTATTTTTGTTTTGCGCTATCAGACCTTAGTCTCATGCTCTTGTCATTGTGCTCACATGCTCAAACTGAAATGTTCCTCTATAAAAACTCCCAAAGTGAAACATTCTGTGTAAAATTTGAGTCTCTGTATAATTGGATTAAATTGACTGTATATAAGTTGCATAAATGCCTTCAGGTATTTCTTTTGAATTTGCACTATATTAATAAACTGATTTCATTTGACATGCCAGACACAAAGAAGAAAGAACAGGTTTTCAAAATCTTTCGCAAATAAAATCTGAAAAGTGTGGCATGTTCCTGGATTCTGCCCTCTGAGCCACGATTTGGTAAACTACTTTTTGTTACCCTGATATGCATACGTTTTTTTTAGCATGTACTCATCATGTTTGTGAATGAAATAAAAAATAAATATTTAGATTTGAAGCCCTGCTATATTTTCTTAGTTGTATTTAAATGTTGTCCATGCAAACATGTATACATGCATAGTTATAAATCATTTTGTTATAAGTCTGGTTGTATGTTTAGGTTCATTTTCCTGCTGGAAGGTGAATCTCTATCTGCTCTGTTTTCATGGCCTGTTTATGTGGACAAGCAGGTTTCCAGTTGTGCGATATGCTTTCTGTTTTAGGACGATAAATAGAGAAGTGCTCTGTGAGATGATCAAAGCTTCGGATATTGTTTTGTGTCCTAACCCTGCTCTTAACTCCCTGACCCGTCCACTTTGTTATTTGGTCTTTGTCGTGGTCTTTATTTACTAATGTTCACCAACAAATCCCTGGTTTAGTCGTATAAGTGTAAAAGAGGCTTAATTCAAATGCAATTCACAGTTTTTTGTTTTTTTTTATATTTCCAACTTTGAAAACCATATATGATTTCACTTTTCAATTGTGTTCTGTGTGGATACATACAATTCAAATGAAACACCTCTGAGTTAGGGGTTTGTGATGGAAATGTTGAAGCCATGTGAATACTTTTGCAAGGTACTGTAAAGGGCACATTTATGAAGCCGCAGTCAAATAAGTACATTGTACGGCCACATACAGTATACAGCGACTCAACCAAATTACAAAGCCAGCACAGGTTGCCTAGTAACTGTGTCTCTTGAAAGCTTTGTTGCAACTTGATTTGCATCCAAAAAAAAGTGGTGGCTCCAGGAATATATATGCATGCCAACATGCCTCCACACACATGCACAGAAACACACATGTCCTCTCTTACATATGTGAATATGAACTCCTGCGGTGATTCAGAAGCAGTTTTCTGCTCGACTTGGCATGCAAGCAAAGGCACGACGCTGTGCTTTAAAAACAAAGCGCCTATCTAACATCTGGTATCATTTTAGAATGCTGGGAAATAATGCCTCTTCAATTATTGGTGGGGTAACACAGACAGGGTGAAGAAACCTGTCATCCAGCGCAAAATGTTTGCCAAACGGACTTAGTATTTGTCTGAAATGAGTTGGTGCGACTGTGTGGAGCTTGACAGTTATATGGCCACACAGGGAGACATTTAACCTTCCTAACAGTTGACGGGGTGACAGGCCTAAAGTGACAACAGTGACAGGAAAATTTAAAGGGGTCTATGAATGTGTGTGTGTGTGTGTATTGTTTTAAGGCGCCGTGAGTTTTGTCCTGCAACTTTCTTCCTCTGTCAGTGAGAGCACTGATTGGCGTGTCCTTTATGCTTGACTGATTTGAAAATATAGACAAAAGTGTCGCCTGTGTAAAATCGATCAATTTACAGCCTTCATCTCTGTGCCACAAGAATCAGAGGCAGGAGTTTGTAGTGGCAAATATTTCTGAAGTAGAAAAATCATGGCACACAAGCTTGACTAGCATTGACTAGCTAGCAGGTCACTAAAGACCTGCTAGCTCTCGGAGATTCAGTCCCTTTGCATTGTCCTCTCGTCTCTTTATCTTTGACTTTGTCTTCTTACTTGTCCCGTTCTCTGTTTGTCTTCCACTTTCTGCATTTGCCTAGTGTTTGCCTCCGTACTTTCCTCTGTCCCTCAGCTCTCTTTATTCTGCACGGCTCGTGAGGAGATGCTCTGGAGGTTAACTTGTCCCACAGCTCGCTGCGAAAGGAACGACCTTGATGTAGCTCACATACGGTTTGAGTTTGTGCCGTTGTTTCTCTGTGTGTGTTTGTTTCTGTAATCACTGAATTGTAAAAGCGGGTGTGCGGGAGAGTGTTATCATGCCAGTGGAGGTTCTCATTCTCCCCCCGCCGCCCCTCCATCTCACGCAATGATAATTCTGTTTGGCGACGACACCTCTGTGCCACGTCAAGAGATGGGCAGGGGAAGAGGCACAGGGAGGTACCATTTAGATAAAACAAATTGGCAGCTTCAGAGCAGGAGCGCTGACTGCTCAGATAACAACCAGAGAGACTGTGAGCACCGATGTGCATATGCTGTGGCTTTCTTTTCCTCCATGAATCTGTGGTGTCTAAATGATGCAAAGCCCCCTTCTTCAGCCAGCTCCTCTTCCACCCTGTCCTTTTTTTTTTCCCATAGTAAGTCACAGAGCTATTTTCTCTGGCCTATAACTATAATGCTGTGATGGGACAAGCAGTTTTAATTAAAATCAATAGCCAGGACTGTTCTAGTCTCTGGCAAGGTCACACATCTCCCAGCAGGGAGAAGGAGAAACGGGGAGAAGTGGGATTGCATGGATGGACGCAGGCAAACAGGGAAATATGTAAAAAGGTGAGGTGTCATCATATTTTAATTAACCCACACCTCAGAGGGCTCGTACGACAAAAAAGCACCAGTGTGCTTTTTGAGCCGAGGGTTGAAGCTCATCGGTGTCACATGGACGTTTAGTTTGTCCTTCCAAGTACACTCGAAACCCAAGTGGTCGTGGAGTTTTAGAGGGAGAAAAGAAGAATTGAATTCATTGTTTTTGCAGGATTTATAGTTTCCTTTTAGCTTCTGTTCTTTTCTTTTTGCCCAGCGTTGCAGGCTGTTGGATAGCCCTGGTATGCAGGCTGTTGTTGGCAGCTGGGGTGTGGTACAGCTAGCCACTAGCTGCATTAGTATTCTGCTGAGATAGCTACATGCAGAGACGTTTTCTTTTCTCTACCTCTGAAGGAATAATCAGCCCTGGCGTTTGCTCCTTTTTCTCTGTAAGAGGCTGAGTGATTTAGCTTTTTTGATTTGCTAGGTACCTACGGAGATATGTTTTCAAGTTCTTGACAGTGTTTGTGCGTTCACTACAGATGTCTGTTCTAGATCTATGCAAAACGTGATGCATTAAGGTGTCTGTGCAAGCAGGAGACGTCTGGCTCTCCTGCTTGCTTCTTGTCGTCGTGGGTGAGTCATGTAAAGAAGTAGACTCTA
Organism: Poecilia formosa; assembly: GCF_000485575.1. NCBI lineage: Eukaryota > Metazoa > Chordata > Actinopteri > Cyprinodontiformes > Poeciliidae > Poecilia > Poecilia formosa. The sequence goes on along the minus strand of NW_006799991.1, from coordinate 277,857 downwards.
TCTGAGCTGGCAAAGAGCGGTCCATCCTGTTTGGTTATCAAGTCTTGTTTCTATCTTGGTCCTGATAACATCATATCTGATCTGTTGCCAGAGTCGCCACAGAAGCGACCGCACTGCTAGCCACCATCCGTTCCCGTATATCTATGTATCAGTTCCAGATCTGCCGTCACCCTGCTCTCTCATCTTTGCCTTATCTCCTTATTCCACCTTTCTCCCAGATCCCGGTGTCCCAAACACACCAGTCCCTCATCGTCTTCATCTGTTCACTGCTTTTATGCTGCAAGTTTTAAGATATCAGTTTTTGTGCTGTTGTTTCCTGAGCTTAGACTTGTACATTTGCAAGGCAACTATTGAAAGGCCAAAACTAAAACGTATGATTTCAAAAAAAGGGAACAAATACAGTTAATTGAACAAATGCCTGTTTTCTCTCTGTTTTACGAATCAACAATAAATGAAGAAAGAATCTGGACTAAAACCAGTGGAAGTAGATAAAAATAGATCTGTGGAGTTCAGAGTGAAGTACTTCTATCCTGGACAATATTGACTGGAGCTCCAGGGCTTTTTGATCCTGACCCAACATAAAAAAAAATACTTTATCAGCTTGTTACATACACCAATGCTTACAGGTTTGCTAACAGATTTATGTCACTAAAAGAAAATAGCTTCTATAAGTTTGCAACTGTTTCAGCCAGTTGTTAACATGATCTAAAAATGACCAAACGATACATTCAAACAACAGTTTGCCTTATTGCATTTACATTTATCTGAGTTCATTTGTATAATGCAGTGTTTTTCAACCACTGTGCCGCAGCACACTAGTGTACCGTGAGTGATCGTCAGGTGTGCGTGGAAATTATCCAATTTCACCTACCATATTTTTCGGACTATAAGCTGCTACATTTTTCCTACACTTTGAACATGCGGCTTTTCTGTGGATTTTTCTTCAACCACCAGGGGGCTCTTTAGCAGGAAGTGAATCAATGGAAGTCAAAATTGGAAATCAAAGAAGAACGCGGTAATTTTCATTTGGAACAAGCACATGCTATCAGCAGGCACGACGGAGAAATGTTTTCAAACTCATATTATGCAGCTTCTAAGTTGAGGAGTGTCGATCTGGCAGCACAGGAGGGAAATAGAGCCGCTGCAGGTAAACTCGGTGTGAACAAAACCGGATTTGGAGACGAAGAACTGCGTCCTTAATATATCCAGCAGTTGTTAGGACGCAGCTCTCTGCTGGGTCCTTATGGGAAACCGAAAGCGGCAGAGATACCAGCGCCCTGTAGCCCGGTGCGGCTGATATATGTAAGTTTCCAGGAGGGGAGAGGCGGGTTAAAAAAAATTGAAGGTACGGTTTATAGTATGGTGCGCTCATAGTCCGGAAAATACCGTAATTGGTCTTAGAAGATATTTTGAAAACCAATTAATTATCTGCAAATAATGCCATCTTTGAGTGTCTTTGCTGTAGTAGTGACTAGCAGCGTAATCATGTAATTTTATTATCAGTAGATAACAGTAGGTACAGAGCATTTTACATTAAAACAAGAGAAATGGTAACATTCATGCATCACACGACAGTGCTGTGGCACTGTTCAGGTGTTCAGGTGTATTTTTGAAGTGGACATGTTAAGTGCAATTTGAAATAAGAAATTTAAAATATGATAAAAATAAATTTTTGTCTTTATTTGATTCCTATTCAAGACACTTTGATAAGAATGACTATATATGTAATATAAGCGGCTACAGAGTATCTTTGTTTACATTTTTGGTTGGTGGTGTGCCTCATGATTTTTTTCAATTAAAACAACGTACCTTGGCTCAAAAAAGGTTGAAAAACACTGATATAATGGACCAAAAAATACTGACATATTTAGTGTGGAAATGTGAATGTCCACTCTTTGCTCTAAGGAAGTTTGGGAATACTTTTCAGGCATTCTCTACTTACATATCCAACTTCCTCATCATTGTGATGGTAGCCAAAAGGTATCATTAACATTACCCCTGTGGCCAGTGATTAAAAAGAAATGCCAGTTCAATTAAAGTTATAATTTGTATATTTTGTCAAACAAGCTAGATAGTACAAACAATTGTGTAATGGCTGTTATATGCAAATATTTAATATCCAATATGCCCCCATTTTGTGTGAGATTATGCTGCTACAATAAAAGATGAATTAATTTGAAATCTTTTTATACATCTTTCCCAGGGGTGTCAATAAATGTGTTTTGTGTTTTCTTAATTATGTGTTTCGGTTAAACGTCCCCCCCCCATTCAATTGAATACCTGCTCTTATTCCTGGTTCCTACAGGTTTTTTTTATTTTTTTATTTATTTTTTTATTCAATATGATGAAACAGTTTATTTTTTGTCACTCAATTTAAAAACTCATATTATATGGAGTTACTTCATAAAGAGAAATATTTATAATTAAAAAAAAATATGATGTGTAAGCCAGAATAATTAAAATTACAACTAAGGACTTGAAATATTTTTCTTTGTGAAATATTTCAAGTTAACTATATTTCAAAACAAATATAGTTAATATTAACTATAAAAAGAGTTAATACCATAAACTCAACATCTTTTAACCTCTTTATATTTTCTCTCAGCATAAATGGCCCTTTTTGTGTTGCAGGCAGAGGCTTCCACCGAAAAACGTCTACTACTACCGTTGCCCTGACCACAGACGCAACTATGTGATGTCATTTGCCTTTTGCTTCGACCGAGAAGACGACGTCTACCAGTTTGCATACTGCTACCCCTACACCTACACCAGACTGCAGCATTACCTTGCCAGCTTGGAGCGCAGAAACCTCCCCTACCTGAAGAGGGAGCTGCTTGGACTCAGTGTGGTGAGTCCCAGAATGAAAAAATGGCACAAGCAGGTGTACAAATGAACATGTGAGGTGGGTGGAAAATGTCTAGGCTTGAGACAGGAAGTTTAAATCATGATGCGGATTAGACATGGAGGAATTATGGGATATGGTGTGTGTCTTTTTTTTTTTTTTTCTTTTTTCTTTTTTAGCTTTAAGGGACCCAGAGGGGGAACTTAGGAGTCCCTGCTGGTCATAATTTTGGCCTCATGTTATTATTAGTATTGTTACACTGGGAGACGACATGATACGTGAGTGTGTGTGTGTGTGTGCGTGTGTGTGTGAGCAGTGGAGCTCTCACCTCAGCAGTGGAAACCAGTGTATCATACATGCAGCCTGCAGTCTTGTCTGCTCTTATCAAATAATTGTATGAGAAAAACTCATTAGAAATGCTTGAGAGATTATGACTTTTTCTTCTCTCCTCCAACATTTGTCAGGGAAAGCTTGCTTCCAGGGAGATACCATGAGAGTACAGGTACTTGTGAGAAGCACTTGACCATAAAATGCAGAAATTACTTTGAAATTTGAAACAGCTGATAGCACATTTTTAAAGGTGTAAGACCTTTATAAATTAAAGATGCAATGAGTAGTGCTAGTAATGAAAGTATAAAACATTTAGAACTACTCATTTTCTTTACTGTAGTAATGCAGCATTTCAATTTTGTACAGATTTTTATTTTAAGTTTTTGTTTGCCTCGTAACAAATACATTTTGTTTTTCATTCAGAAATGACTGAAGAGGTTATTGGCTGAAGATGAGCAGCGTTTCCATCCACACACAGAAACTGACCACAGCTGAAATCCTGATCATTTTATTGGCATTCATACATATTGAAAAACATCAATATGTTCAATACATTCCAATGTTTCAACTAAAAAACGTGTAATGCAATAACTTGAAACTCCAGATTTTATGCAATAAACCAACAAAGCATGGGAAGTGAAAGGAAAAAGAACGGTTTAAAAAAATACATAGACACTAAATAAAATAAGTATTAAATCCTTTTTTTCAGTAAATAAAAGTTTGAATAGTTTGGTTTGCATTTTAGTCCCCCTGGGTGTAAGAGAGGATAGAACTACTTTTCACTGCAAGGTCTGTTTCCACCAGCGTTTTATAGTTACAGACTAAAATATTTTTTTCTCATTTTTCTTTAAAGCTTAAAATATTTTTCAGTCGGTCCTGATAAAGAGCCTCTGCCAACATCAGTTGTCAAGTTTTGCCGCATATTCTCATTCAGATTCGGCTTTGTGCTCAAACTGGGCTCTGACTGTGTGCTCAGTGTCGTCCTGCTGAAAGGTGAACCTTTGATCAACGCTCAAATCTTTCGCAGCCTCTAACAAGGTTTCTTGCTGGATTATCCAGATTCCCCTTCCTGCTAAAAAGCATATGCACAGCATGATGGGGAAATGCTACCCTGTTTACTTGTGGAAATGATGCAATAGTTTTGCACTTCAGTGTTTTGCTTCAGAGCCAAAAGGTTCAGTTTTGGTTGAATCTGACCAGAAACTTTCTTACACACTTTTGCCTCGTCTTCTCTGATTTGACAGTACATATCATGGCTTTTCCTCTTACCGTTCTTCCATAGAGACCCTGATTGTGGGGAGTATTGCTAATGGCTGTGTGGTCAACAAAGCTCCCACCTGAGCTGTAGATCTCTGCAGCTCCTCTGGAGTTAGCATGGCTGAATACTTTCCTTGTCCAGCTTGTTGGTTTATGACAGGCATGTGTCGTTTGTGTCAAACTCTTTCCATTTTCTGTTGATGTCCTGAGAAATATGTAAAAGTTGATTTATTGCTTTATAACCTAACATCAATACACAGTTTAACTGACAGTAGCAAAGCTAGACTTTGGAAGAAAAGGCTTTAAATTTCACTTAGGCATAGAGAAGACACAAATATTTACTGTATGTAAATAAAACCCCTTTGAGATTCAGGCGATTAATGACGCAGATAAAAAGCCCTGAACCGAAAAGGCGTTTTATTTTTGCCTGATTTAATGTGCATTTGTTCTGTTAACGTAAAGCATTATTGCCTTTAAGTAATAAAAAGATGAATTACTTGTTTTGTTGTGGCAGTTGCAATGAATGGTGAGACATAAATCTGATAATGAGTGTTCTGGACCACGGCTTCGACATGACAACTAACTATAATATTTCACTGTGGTCTTTGACAAAACAAAGAGCAGCTTGTGATTTTACTTTCACAGTTTTGCAGTGTTATGAATATAGTAAAAAAAAAAATCCCTGACGTTCAGTACGTTGTAAATAAAGTTGACCTAAGCTGTGACGGCTGAAGAAACGTGCATCTCGCCGGTGCTGATAACAAATCTTCTTTTCTTCAATCTGCACTACTGTTATGTGTGTAACGGTGTTGGAACTAAGATATACAATTGAGGCTGTGCAGCGTACTCTTTTCACTTTATTTTTAAGCTGCATCATTTCTCTTCACAAGACAAAGGGGAACAGGGAGAGGACAGACTTGGTTGGTTTGGCTCAGAGAGTCAGTATTAGTATTCATAGTCATAGAGAGGTTTTATGACCGTATTTTTCTTTTTATGTTCTCTGGGCCTTGGTCGCAGACAGCTTAGCCCCACCCTCTCATATCTCTTTCCCTGACTGCTCTTTCTTTCTCTCTCTCTCTCGTTGTTGCCTTTTCTTCCTTCTCCCGCGTATATGCATATGCATCTCCGCACACACACACACACACACACACACACACAAACACGCGCGCGCACACACAGACAGGTCAGAACGAAAGAGATGAGAATGGATAAAGGGAGCTTTTCGACTGCATCAAAGTTTAAAGACAGATTGCTGTAATTTCCCAGGCAGAGTCTTTGGATACGACAGAACACGCCTGGGACACCAGAATAGCTTTAACCTTCTAATGGGTACAGTTATCTCATAAGGATGGAAATAGGATTTGGGGCCATTTGCACTGGCATGCCTCTGTTGTGCTGCCTAATTTGTTTTCTGTAATGTATTCCCACAAATAATAGACCAAGCAGTCTGCATACTTAAGTTGGGATACTTTAAAATTTTAGTTTCTGAAATATTTATTCCGGTCTAAAATATTTAATAGTCACGTTGAGAATAACCTGTTTAATTCAACACAAAGTAACTACAAATGAAGGGGAACAACTAAAATAAAAAGTAGCTTTTAGTTTGGATATACATAAATACAAATAAATAAATCAATAAATATGGATTTTTGTTTTTTTACACGTTTTTAATTGTCCTACTCAGTGGCCCATTCTTTGACTCCGAGAATGCTAGTTTAATACCTGTATTTTTATTTTTAATGTTGAAATTTTGCATTTGCTGCACAGTTTCTTAGTTTTTGTTTTCATATTTTTACCTCTGTGTGAATCTGGATGCTTCCTCACTCAGTAAAGGATATTTGTATTGCCTTGTTGCTGAAATTGTGCTATATAAATAAAATTACCTTAACCTTTTTTATTTTAAATACATACAGACAGAAAAACAGATTAAACTGAAACGGTACAAATGAGCTGAACCTTAATTTTCAGATTTTTAAAGTAAAAGGGGAAAGGTTTTTCAAAATATGTGTTTCATTAGCATTTACAAAGACCACAGGTTCTGTTGGCTTGCTTATGTTTTTGTGGTTTTAAATGTGCTGCCAGGTTTTGTGGAAACATGTTGCAGAATAGTGCACACATAATGTTCCACATTTCTGCTTTCAGCACCAGTTCCACATTTATCTCAGTTGGGTCATAAATCCACGTTGCACAGCTATAAACGATCCTCAGAATGACCGTGGAGGAAGGAATAAAGTGGAAGCCGGTACGTTTAAAATCGGGATGTGGACTGGTGATGGGTAAAGTGACCATCAGTAACATTAACAGGAAAAATCGGTGGTTGTGTTCTGAACTTGAATCTTCTTCAGAACATATTTTTATTTGCTCCGTCACCTGCTGCGTCAGTGTCTACGCCATCTTCCTATATAATTGTGGCTCTTGCGTTTACCACTTCACCCACTCGTGTTTTAACATTATTATGAGTTCTGTAATATTCTAAATTACTGAAGCAGTGACTCACATTGATCCTGGGATTCCCTCAGATATGTCTCTCTGTTCACCTCGCTTTGCATGTTCACCTACTTCTGTGTCAGTTTCTTAAAAAAAAGAAAAGAGGATTGTGGTGAGATCAGGACTTTAAACGGTAATCTGATGTGTTAGTTTAATGTGGAGTTTTAATGAAATGTTTATTAATCAGAGGCAGTTTTGGACAGTTTATATATTTGCTTCATGTCTGTTTTGTTTTGCTTTGCTGACTTTTTTAGGGAAGGAGTGGGATTCAGCCACTCCTTTCTGTAAATAACACTAGAGGGAAGCTCCCTACTATCCTGATCCTTTTTCTTTTTCCATTTTTCTGCTCATTGTTGATCATTTGAAATGTATTTTATTTCCTTCTTATCATGAAAAGTGAAATAGTGCTCCAGTCAATGAAACTGAGCTAGATTGAAATTATTTGTTTACTAAGTTCTGCCGAACTGCGCTACTTGCCAGAAACTGAACGAGAAAACCCACACACACATTTAAAGTTTCTTAGCATGAAAAAATTTAATCCCAATTAGTCTGAGTTCACATGACACTTTTTTCTAAGTGTAGACCCATAGAATCACTTGGTCAGCTCTGCACTGAAAGTTTTACATGTACTTTCCCAAGAATCTTTTTTTTTTTTTTTTTGCAATATTTTATATCTTCATTTATATTCATTCAGAAGCTCATCTTTAAAGGTTCACAAACTTTGATCTTCAGTTTTTTTCCATTGAAAAGCTTTGGCTCCAGCGTTGGTTAGAGTAAGGAGCTCTGTCATCTGGGAGCTCTGAGTAGACTTGCTGCTCTCCCCCATTGAAAGTGGTTGATTTAGGCAGTTCAGGCGATTAATCAGGATGGCTGCTGGCGTCTCCTTTTGAAGTTTTTTTCAGGATCAGATTGAGAACATGCTGTGAGGGACTATAGGATCCAACAGAATGAGCAGGAGAGTTTCTCTGGGGTGAGGAATGCTCGAGTTTCCCCCCTGGACCTCAGAGAAGTAAAATATAGGTTGAGGTTTTTTGACATCTTTAGTCAGGGTGGCATATTTATTCACCTATTTGTAATACGCGCCTACAGGGTTTTTTTTTTCTTTTTCTGGAATGTAAAAGGTGAATATTTGCTTCAAGCTTTGCTGCGGTTTCTAAGTGCACTTTAGTCCCAACACAGAGAACTTTAAGAGACATACTCTCACAGACACCCGGATACACATCACACACAAACACTAAAAGAAAAATACCCGAAAAATCCATCTTATTTCCCAACGGAGAAGTTTTTGATTCTTCCTGTGCTTTCTCTGCTGGATGCACGGACTTATGTCTGCTTGTCAGGTCCCCGTCTGTCTGAACATTTCCTTTTAGAGGACCATCCTGACTGTATCTGAGAAAACCGCTTTCTCCCTTCCCCCGAGGCATCCGTGTCCACAGAGGTTCAGAGAAAAAGACAACAGGCTTTCGACCTGCTACAATACTAACAAGGCTCTTTGAAATGACCCCTACTGTCTGTATCTCTCAAGCTATTTCCTCATTTCTTTATGCTCCTCAAGTTTCCCCTGGCCATCGAGAATTGAAAGCACCTTATTTGCCCAGCCTGCCTGTTGACAAAGCATTTTTCTTTTCCCCCCTCACCAACAGAAAGGTTCTGCCCTGGAGTTGCGGAGGCAGCAGTTTGAGGTTTTTCTTGTGCTGGCCCTGCGGGGAGGGAAGGGCTATGACACTATTAGTCACCTCTGACACAGCACAGCCTCTGCCTGTAAACCAGATGGAAAGAAAGTGTAAATGAGATAGCTGCCTCATGGTGGGAGAATGAATGTGCCACCTATGAGCCTCCATGCCTCTTGCTCACCACCAAGCGGGAATTCGGTTTGCAAAGTCACAAAAAGCAAAAGCTGTTGATCTGAACATCGCAAAGCTGATGCGTGACATGCTCTCGGCTCTGCTGTTCTGGTGAAATCCCACAGATCAGGTCAAGATTGTGATTGATCACTTGTACTGTGCTGAAGAAAAAGCAGCATTAACTGTTGACTGCAGTGATTTAACTTTGCTTACACTGCCGTGATTGAATGCGAGACTTAATCCCGTGTGACGTGAATGTTCATTTACCATGTCTGGGCTGTCTGCTCAGTAAGAGAGCGGTCTTCAGGAACCCTCAGTTTTTTTTGGGGGGTGGACGGGGGGCTGTGTGTCTTGAACAACAGCAGAGGAGTAGAGTGGAAGCTGCGCCTATATCTGCCTGCCTGCCTCTCTCTTTCCTTATCTCTGTGTTTGTACACTGTGTGCCAAGATCCAATCAATAGCCACTCCAGCCGTGGAGAGAGAAGAAGGTCAGCAGCCACACTGGAAGAGCCTGGGTAGGCAAACAGAAAACAACATGCTTCAATCTGGGCTCTGTGGACTGCCGTTGTGTTAACGGGAGACCTGTTCCACCTGGACTTTTCACAGTCAAATGTAGCATTGGCTTTTGCACGTGTCATGCATCGTCATCGACTCTCAGACCAGCATCTGCTGTAGCAAAGTACCAGTTTTAATTACCCTGACTAATTAATGGCAGCCTTTTCTGTTAACCGACTCCAGCGTTTGAGTTCTTGACACAGACACGGTTCTGTGAATGGCTCTGTGATCGGTTTGTAATAAAGAGAGCCCTCCATTTACAGAGTGTTATTCAAAGACCAGCTGCAGAACGGTCATCAACTCTCCGCTGTGTGGGTGAGGTGCTAGTGCAAAGTGAAGCCACGTGGCAGACTATTTCTCTGTTTATTTCTAGACAGTGGCCGTTCCAGCAAAACCTGGTGGACAGCCACAGAATCACAAATTGAGACTAAAAAGCTTCTGTAAGTTTTGGATCTGTGGAATTGCCTGGACTCTATGCGTGATGTGGTGATGATGAGGGTGATGGTCATAAAAAAAAGTTTTCAACTTGGGATATTTGCAAAATTCTTCTGGTGAAAAGTTTCCTGAAATTATCCTTCTCTTGGCAACCGTGTTGACTTGGTCTGAAAACTTAAGACGGATAGAAATGTAAAAATAAAAAACAAGAAAACAATATTTTGTAAACATATCTGTAATATCACCCTGAATTTCCAGTTGACCTCTACATTAGAAGCGTTACTCATATGAACAGCAAGTGTTTCTAACTTATGTTTTTAGTTTGTTTTCTTTGTTAACTGAAACTTGCCATTTCATTTTTAGACCATATATCTGCCACCAATTTTTCTCTGTCTACCTAAGGAATATTAGCATTTTGCATGCGTGATGCTAGTTCACATCTGGAAGAAAAAAGTCCCTTTATCATCTGGTTATATGTTAATCTCTGCCTACAGCAGCTGGGCATCAGAACTGTGAAGAAATTCTTTGTACATGGAAAGGTCATCTCTGTATTGGTACATGTTTCTTGGCAACTGATATTTTTCCCCCCCCCTTCCTATTTAACTTAATTAGCAAATGACCCCTGATATATCAGATACATGCATGTGAATATCTTTAGGTTATCACAAGAATCTCTGAGAAAAGGTTGAAGCGGCAGTAGACTGTCTTTTGGCCTCAGACAGCTGAGTAGGAAGGTGATCCAGGGGGAGCCGAAGATAAGCAGGTTTATGATCTATGTCCTTATGTTATAGTGCTGCATGGCATCTTATCTCCAGCTAATGGTTCCCCCAGGATACTTGCTGCTTTGTTACGCATCTCCAGCCTTGCATCTCTCCCATCTCTCTGGTGACGAAGAACGCAGTAATGAAGGAGAGGACATGAGGGCTGGATAGGAGGTGGGGCGTGGGGGTGCGTGAGCCAGGCTCCTGATGTGCAGCTCGCTGTGAACAGGAGGAAGTGCAGTTTGTCTTTCTGTGATATGTTTAACTTTACAGCGCAGCTCAGCTGTGTGTGCACTTAAAAATAATATGCTCAATAAATAGATTGAAAGTACCACAGGTGAGGGTGAAATTGTTTTAGGTGACGATCACTCAGTCTTGACCCCTTGTTGATCCTTATTATAATGCTGGCGTTAAAGCACACAAATTTTGGGCTACTCAGACAGAGATAATATTTATTTAGGAAAATGGAACGTATTCACACCTTAATGGCTTCGCAGTCTGTCTCCGCTCTATCCCTCTCCCAGCTTCTTTTGTCCTCTTCTGCGTTTGCATGAATAGGAATTAAGCTAATGAAAAGATCTCTGAAATGGCTGCTGTCTCGGGGCATGCAGTTCATTGAAGTGGAGCTCTCTGGTGGGTTGATAGTTCAGAACCCGCTTCATAAAATTAAATAAAAAGATTAACATTATCCCAAACTGATCCTTTGTGGCTGATAGCAGACATCTTTCTTTCTGTCTCTCGTCGTCTCCCCTCCTTCTTCAGCGTCGGAGGGAAATCTATTCCCATCCTTGCAGCTGTGTTACAGCCGTCTTTCTGTCCTCCACTGCCAATGGAAATTTACTCTCCCTGCTTCTGAGACGACTCCATGGATGGAGCGTTGAGCAACCAGCGCTCACTCCATCTCATTTGGGTGTCAGGGCTCGTTTCCCAAAGGGGACACAATGAGGAGCAAAACAGATAGCATTTAAGTCGTTTAATAAATCAGAATACACCTTTCTGACAGTGTAATTGCATCCCGTTGCCTGGCCCGAACTCAACCGTACGCACGGCAAGAGGGGAGAAAACAAGAGCGCGAGTGCTGAGTAACGTAGAGCGGGCTATACAGTAAATCATTTGTTGGAGGGAAAAGAATGAAAATTAATGAAAAAAAGAGTTGCCTGCCCTCCAAAAGCAGCCAAGCTTGAAATTCACTTTGAGGGAAACTTAATTTGTTGTAAATGGGCAAAAAACATATTACTGCGAAACGCGTGGCAGGGGGTGCACGGTGTGTCCGTCTGCTGCGTTTGTCTGTCGGCATGTGTTTGTGGCAGATGAGGAACGCCATGCTCTGAATAGCTCAGCTGAGCAGGGGGAGACACAGGAGCCTGTTAATAACTCCAGTAACAGCATTCTCTTTCTACATGACTGCTCTCCAGAACTCACTTCGAGCACGTCTGAATACAACTCAGGGATGTGGAGGAGAACTTGTCAAAAGTTACTTGAGAGGAATAAACTTAGGCCTGTTCACTTCTGACTGGTGCATCAGTTTTGGTTTTTATCTGTGTGGATGTATATGTGCCAATACGCAGTTTTGTTTATGCCTCACATTTCTTCTTTGTTTTTTCTTTTTTTTTTCTGAGACTGTTCTGACACAATGCTGACTTTATTGGTTGGACATCCAGCCAGTACATGGAAGCTGGCAGGAGAAATGTTTTCATAGGAATACCTTTCAGAAAGATGTCACAAAAAACAAATTTGTCAACAACAACAAACAAGTTCGTCAAACTGATTTTCATATCAGACAATGATTATGTGAATTTATCCACTCACCTGTTTTCAGAATTTGATTTAATTTAGTAAGAGGGAAAAAAAAAAAGCTGTCAAAACCATTTTGATCCTATGGAAAAATATAACTTTTCCCAGTTATATTTTTCGGGGAAAGTTAATGTGGCTAATTAACTGTGATTAGCCAAATCTTTTGGAAAAATTTCACTTGGCCTGATTACTTCCTGCAAGCTGCAATAAAGAAATCACTTAAATAGAGCCTGTCTAGCAACCTGAGGGAGGCTAAAGCACATAAACAATAAAGCTAAGAATAGCTTATGACTGTAACCAGTACAAATGATTTGTAAGTTTTTGGAAATTCAGTGAACCAAAGAAAGGGCCATCATTCATAAAGAGTAAAGACTGTGAAGGTTCCCACAGTAACAAGCCTTCCTTATTTCTTCAAGAGTGTGACATCCAAATAGTCACTAAAGGAAAATATCCAGTTGTTAGTTTCAGCTCTAGCTCAAACCTTCTTGGGTTATGCAGCAAATTATATTGATCTTGAAGAGCTCACAAAATATATTTGGAGTTGACCTAGTCAAAGTCTGGACTTGAATCCAATTGAAATTCCATCCATCCATCCATTTTCTTACGCCCTTGTCCCTTACTGGGGTCAGGAGGGGTGCTGGTGCCTCTCCAGCTAACGTTCCGGGCGAGAGGCGGGGTCACCCTGGACAGGTCTCCAGTCTGTCGCAGTCCAATTGAAATTCTATTGTGTAAAACCAAACTCCTCAATGTAGCTTAATTAAAATTACTCTGCAAAGAAAAGTGGGCAGTTTTGTGGAGACTAAATCTGACACAAACACGTTATTCTCATTGTTTAGACAACTGCAGTTCTTCACTGTGAAATTAAATCCTATTACTTCTCCGTAGTCAAACAACTTTCAGGGCTCTTGTGAAATTTGTTGCTTGCATTTTGTACTGTCAACATGGTCTGAACACGTAGGGCATTTCTGCTGGGCTGGTTTTCTTCTGAATCCCTGATACAGGGGATTGATTCAGTCCAATAAATTTAGTGATAAGCTTGAGCTGAAAGCCAAGCATGACTGACAGGTCAGGGTTAAACTGTAGGATTGCAGACTTGCTGCAGTTTTATCCTCGCCTCCAGCTATGGACCTCACTACTCTACAACTGCGTGCGCTACAGATTCTCTGTGAAGCAGATCAGGAGTCACATATGATCCAATTATTGACCCGAGCCGCTCGACTTCACTTTTCTCAACGTTCCCACTTCATCTCGGCCTAAAGGCTGTGAATGCTTTACATTCTCATAAGCAGAGAGAGTTTACCTATAGCTCGTGTTGTCAGCATACTCAGTGATACTATTATTGGATCCCAAAGGATCCTTGTTTTTATTTTAAAAAACAATACCAGAATAAATGAAAGGTTTTCCTACCGTTGATATGACACAACAACTAAACGAGTTATGTGGAGAATATAAAAAGAGATGTTTAATTGAATTTCAGCATTTAGTCTTTGTTGGTAGGAGACTGTCGGTGTCCAGCGTCTTGACTTGGCATTATTTTTTTTCACTCTAGAAAAGTTCTTCAAGTAGATTGTATTGCAAGGAGATCCCTTGTCCAGACCCCACAGATTCTGCCTGGACTATACTTGGATCTCGTCATCAAGAGGTGTCCTGTAATCTTTGAATGCATCCTTTCTCCACAACATCTGAATCAAGTGGCTGGATTCCCTCTTCAGTGTGTCATTCAGGCCTGCAGAGGCCTGCTAACTAGCCATCCATTTGATTCAAAGAAGGGATGCGTCCGATATTTGCAGGATATTAGCTCCCGAGGACTAGACCGGGGCTCCCATAAACTTTTCTTAGTCACCCCTGCAGCTTCTTTTTTTGTCCCTGGATACTTTCTTGACCAGTTTGTCTAATGGAAATAGCAGAAAATGTTCAAAAAATATATGTTTTTTTGAGCACAAAAAAGTAGGGTAAAAAGTCATTATCGCAATTGCGTATTTTCCTTATGTCATGCAGTCCAGTTGAACTCTATTTCTAGAAAGTCACATTCATGATGTTTACTGAAGGAGACTTGAGTTCTCTTATTAAATCAAATCCCATTCCAAAATGTTTCCTCTTAGATTCTACAGGATAAATTTCACACTCAAGATAGAAAAGGTTTTTAAATTGTCTGTCATAGTCGAGTGTGTGTACTTTTCTTCGGAAAACGATGTATGCATCTGAGCAGGCGGTCTATGCTGAACTGTACTATTCCTGCTAAATAAATTGATTTCATTGCTATTAAGGCAGGAAATGACCAGCAGTGTCAGTATTTGCAGATTTAATACGATCTTCCCTGTGTAACTTGCTCAAGCTTTTGCTGCTCTTTCCAGTCTGCTGCCCTGTCACCCATCCTTTAGGAAACGCTTTGACTCCCCAGCCCCCCCCAGGCACGGCCCCTCTGACTTAGTCCAGCAGCTCGGCACGCCTGGGGGCCTCAGATAGCAACAAGCCCTAGCCAGATCACTGGCCTCCCTGCGCTTACAGGGACTTTTACCCACCATGCTTTTTCTCAAAACATGTCTTTTTTCTTTTTAATTCCTTATTTTACAAAATATGTTTTTACTTTGTCTCTTTTTTTTTTTAATTGAAAACAAAAAATGAGGAAAGCTATTGAAGTGGTCCGATTTTCTTTTTTTTTTCCCATCGGCTTTGCAATTTCTCTTAAAGTCTCACGTTCTTACTTTGCCACTGTAGTAAGTGTGTCTATGTGCATCTTTTCCCCCGTGGTTTAGTGCAAGCGTGAGGAAGATGGATGCCAGAGTCGCACTCTTTCTCCTAGGGTACCATGTCTCCCTTCTCTCTCCTGTCTGGGCTCGTCTGCACCTGCATATTATGATATAGTGCCTGTGTTCAGCCAGTCGATTGCCTTTAACAGGGCTCGGGCTCACTGGCCAAATTGAAAGGAATGGGGGCCTCCTTTTTATCAGAGTCACGGCAGAGCAGAGTGCAGGGCCCACAGGGCGCTCAGGGACGTGGAGGAGATGTGTGGGTTCTCTTTCTCTTGCGCTCTCCCTCACAATTGCTGCCTCTTGTAGTCCCTTTCTTTCATTCCCTTTTCTATTTCTTTGTTTCATTGTTTGATGCCATCTGATGGCTGTGGAAACATTTCACGGGAAATGAGTATTCTGTTTCCCATCAATCCTTTTCTCCATCTCCATGCTGGAGTTTCCTATTGATAGCGAAGGGAGAAAGAAAATCAACACTAGTCTCAGAGAAAAATGTCTTAATTTTCCATTTCTTTGCCTCATACTTTTGAGACATGTCATATGTGTATTCCTTTCCTTTTCAAGTTTGTCTCCTCGATTCTTTTGTTGAAGACTGAGCTTGAAAGGAACCATGTCTTTAATGAACAATTCCTGTGTAGGTCTGCTTTAATGAGAAAGCAACACTCACATATACTTTCAGCTTGTTATGTAGTGTGAAATGGCAGCTAGATATAAAAAAAAAATGTGCCTTGATGTGAAAGGAACACCGAGAAACTCATTCTGATTCCTGTACATTAACACAAACATTGTTGATTATGAAGAAGGGCTAATTATTTCAAAAGGAAATAAACAAATTCCATGAAACCGCGAATATGTTGTTAAACTGGCCCAAAAGAACTCATAATTTTAAAAGGTGTTCCCAAATGTGCTTTCCTTGCCTTTGCTGTATTCATCACAATTTAATTTGCTTACATATTTTTAAAGATACAGCAACACAAGGTTTTAGATTCTTTCTTATAAGACCAAAACCAAGTTATATTGTCCAGTTGCTGTTAATTTGCTTTAAGATTCTTGTACCGTCTATTCAACCATTCGACTTCGGCTCCAGCTTCATCAGTTTTATGGTGGAGGCATATGCTGTTCACTGGAGACCACCTTGCCTAACTCAACTGGTTTAAAAGACAAACAGCTCATCTGTCTGAAATCTGAAAAGCGACACAGTGCTAGAATGAACCAACGCACAGAGATGAAAGGAGCGTTGGTGTTCTTGTGGCTGTAATTTATACTCTGCTCCTTGAGCGTTAATGCCAGTTCCCTTTTGGCTCTTCTCCTTTGTTTACGTTTTAATGATGTTTTTTAATATCTCTTTCTCTTCCTCACTGTTTATTACATGCTGTTTTTATTTTAATTACGTAAAGCACTTTGAAATGCCTTGCTGCTGAAAATGTGCTATACAAATAAAATTTGATTGATTGATTGATTGTCAAGTCTCACTTTAGTCAGTTAATGTCTGGTTCACCTCTGGCCAAGCTGGTGTGTCTCCAATGCTGTCTGTCCCTTTCTACTGGGGACGTGAACATGGGCAGGTTGAGAGCACACAGGAGCTGAGACTGACATGCCAACGATGTCATTTGAAGGGACGCTGAGCAGTGGAGAAGCTCGACGTTTTGTTTTTGATGGACTCAAATTAACACAGATATTTCATTTTGTCATAGGAGTTCATTGCTGGAATTATTAATAGTTGCAGCATGTGCAGCTAATCAGTTAATCTAAATAAAAAACCCCGATGAGATAAGTTTGCTTTACTTACAAATCTATCTATATTGTGACTATACTGTAACACAACATAACATAGTGAAAACCTGGTGGACTGTAATTATGTTGTCACTTAAAGTGTGTTTCTAAAACCTTTGATTAGTTATGTCACTTTTGTGTAGTGGGATCCTGTTGCCGCCTGCTGGCTCAGTTTGAGTTTCACCAAATCAAATCACTTTCCTCTAATAAAACTATCATCTGAGTTTGCACTTCCTTGCTTCAACAGTTGAAATCAATTTTTTTGTCAAATGTCTCATTTCCATGTTTTTTTTTTTATTTTTTTTTTTAGTATTTTGAACTTTTCTTCAGCTCTCTGTCAATCATGTGAGGCAGAAAAAGAATGATAGTAGACTGGCGATATTGAAGAAGACTTGGAAGCAGCTGAACTGACGTTTGTGTGCTAAATTTTTAAAAGAATGCCTTGAAGATCAGTCCGCATTGGTTAGATTGTTGTGACACTTGACTGCTTTTTCTCGAATGCACGTTTATGAAGATTTAATTTCTGTACACAACACATTTTAATGCGATGCCACAGGTGAATGGCACAAGGGATTACTGGTGACAATGAATACAATAAAAACAGGGGGCAGATTAATAACATGAAACATGATGAACCCAAAAAAGGCTAAGAAAAAAACACTAAATGCACAAATAAAAACAATGCAAGAATAAACTAAGGAATTAAACACAGAGCAAACCAGTATGACAAAACCTTTTGGGCATTCAGGAAATGAACAGCATATGAGAAGACCTAAAGAGATTTAAAAACACAGTGGATCATAATAGAGAAAAAGTGAACATAACTATGAAAACAGACCTCAGGGAAAGAGCTAATATGACAGAAACCATGCAGATATGGGTAGAGTAACTAAAAATGATACGCAAGCAGGAGTATTGATACTTCATATTGATATTACTCATGTAAAAGTAAAAAGCACTTTTTTTCCCCAAGTAAATGCAACAGAGAAAAAGTAATTAGTTACTATGTGCTCAAAGATACTTTGAACTGGTCTCAATTGGATTCGATTTAATGAATTTACTGATTTACTGATCTGTAAATCGACAGATCTACATAAAAATATTATGTACGTTTTTGTCCCATATTTTTATGACTTTAAGGGGACTGCAACATTTATTTTTTTCCCACTTACACAACAATGCAAAGAAATGAGGCTTTTTCTCAAGCTTTAGTTTCTCTTTTCTTCAGCAAAAAAAACCCCCCACAACAATAACATCAAAAGCAAGGGTATCAGAGGAGAAAAGGGAAGATCTCTTAAACAACAGTCCAGTGTTTCCTGATTGCTGTGGGTTGGATAAAGTCTCCCTGTAGGATGCCAGCTGTCAAACTGCCTGTATGAATTCAGAGAAGACACTCGAGAGGTACATAACGGCTTGTCAGGGTCTCTGCCAATGTCCATCTTCTTTCATTCATGGATCAATAGTTGTCTTTATTTTTGATTCTTTCTCCGACTTGTTCTTCTGTCTCTCTACATCCCTCTATTTGTCTTTGACAGAGCAGCCTTAAATGTCTGCTTTAACTAGCTGCTCACAGCCCTCCTCAAAACACATTTACATACACATCAATCACGCTGTCAAAGGTAAAGGCATGACGCCGTGTAAAAACCTGAATTGGATTATGGCCTTGTCTCATCCCTGACACTGATTGCTTGGCTGGCTGGCTGACAGGCCTGTTGATTTGCAAGCTAAACAGCCTGAAATGTTATGGGCTGCAATTTTTCCCCTTTGTGGTGATTGTTTGCTGCATGCAGATTTAACTTAGGAAAAACAAGCTCTGCAATTCCAAGAAGTAACTTGTGCTCTTAAGTGTTGCACTAACTAGATGCATTAAATTGAGAAAATGACTGTTCGTGAAATACAACATACCAATATGGAAGTTACAATATTAAATGAGTAAAATAATCAAATTGCTTACACACAGCAAAAAAAAAAAGTACCTTCAAAAACCATAACTGAACCCCTTCACAATATTCACATGAAAATATTTCATCCTTTGCATTAAAGTTCTCCCAGTAATCCTTATTTGCATATGGTTTGTAAATAAATATTTTGAATATTCATTCAGCTGTTTTAGCTTGACGACAAAACGTTACAGTTCTTATTGTTCTGCTTTTGTCTCACTGATGGTAATGGATGCACAGGCAGAAATGATAAATGGATAGGTTATAATTAACTTCTTTACGAAATCATCCCCATCTTTGGTGTCCTTGGACGTCTGGTTTAAAGTTGGACTGTGTCAAACAAACTGGGAGGACAATGTGTATTCGTTTGACTTAGCCATAAATTATTTCAGGCAATAAAGTGGAAACTCTGGTTGGGACAAAATCAGTAACTGTAAAAGGTGAAAATTATGACAGGTTATTTTAGCTAGGCTAAGAAAAAGATATGTTATGCATAAGTTAAGGAATTTCTTCTAATATTTGAAGATTTCTTTTACTCTTCTAATATTATGACTTTATTCTCGTAATTATTTTTTTTCTTAATCTGGCCTTAATACTCCATCGTAGAAAATGAAGTACCCAAAACATCATTGGTGAGGTAAAGTGTACATAATCATATCTTCTAGATAGTGAAAGACAATATTATTTCACTGCACTTAAAGCCACTGGATTCCAGGTCTCAGATGGTTTCATACCCAAACGCAAGGCTGTGATGAAGACATCAACCAAGCTGTACCGCGAAAACAAATAGGAAAATTTAGCTTGGTATTAGGCTGGAAATTTTAGAAACCTACATGAAAATGTTACAATTTGCATAGAAACATGAAGATAACACACTTAAGGAGCATTTTACACAGTTTGTCTTTAAAAAAAGTTGATTTGGGGTTTAGTTGCTGTTTAAGTGATTTAGATCAATGTCAGAAAAACTTATTCTGAACCTGATACTGATTCCTGGAATCTGCACACTTTTTACTTTAGTCACAAGAAACCATACATGCTTCCTAGGGAGCACAGAAAACGGGAAAGATTATATATGCAGGAGTTGTGGAAGTAGAAAGTGAGTAATATAATGTTGTGACATATAACTGCTTACCTCAGTGTGACTGAGGATGACCTACTAAAATGTTTCTTGGTGATGTAAAGCAGTGCATGCTGATGAAATGTGATAGAAACCCATCTGGATGGAATCCCAGTTTTCTATCAGTCACAGAGTGGCGAACCAGCCCACCACACATGAATCCCTAAACGTTCATACAGCTCTAATGGCAGCATTTTCACTGCTTTTATCGGAGATAAGTCACAATTAGTCCCACTATAAACACTGAGAAACATGTGATGTGTTTTCAACTCATCTTAGGCACTTGAAAATACGTCTTCATATTTCAACAGGCCCCTCGTTATTGGTCAATGTTAAAAAAAAAAAAAAAGCCAATTAACCAGCAGCATGTGGCCTAGTGAAACATTTTTCATTAAAAAATTTAAAGGTCCTCTGAAGTTGAGTTCAAACACTCGAGCCTGAGGTTAAGGGCCAGGAATGTGAGAAGAAGGAGGAACGGACTGGCATAAGAAGCCCTCTGTGGCCGAGGCTGAGAGGCAGCAGCGTGTATCACCAGACTCATCATCACGGCTCATTTGAGTGTTTGATCCCAGCAAAGGCACTCAATCCTAGACGAAAAGTTCATACCGCCCAAGGGTGGCATCTACGTAGCTTATGCTGGCAAACACAGTATGGTGAGAAAAGGAAGCTTAACCCCCAAGAAATTACCATCTGCCAGCCTTATTCCCTCTTTCAGATGCTGGTAATTACTCTGTAGTGTAAATGCTATTTTTTGCCGTATATTTGTATTGAGTGGGAAAACTTCATGAGAGCTCATGCTTCCTAATTAGTGTATATTTATGGCAATTAAATGTTCTGCTTTTGCGGCTTGGATGAGATTAACTAAAGGAATTCTTAATGTCTGACCCTGAGATATGTACTTTTCAACTAATGCTGCTTTGAATACCAACAACATCTGTCCTAAGCATTAGTAGCTTTTTTCGGTGTGATATCCACACTGCTTTTACGCCGCAACACAGTTGCATGAAGAGAAGATGGTTCAATCTACAGGTGGAACCAGTAAGTAGAAGTCAGTCATAAAAAGTTGACTGATATCACATTATTTTCACCATTAAGTGAGACGATCTTTGCAATGTTATTAGTCTCTTCTCCGTGTTATGCCAGTGTCTTACGGCAGAGAGCTTGACCACGTATATTTCACTATCCAATTATCAGGTGAAATTGGCTGTTTAATTTTACAGCCTCAGTGAAGGCGCTTTCTCTCTCTCTCTTTATCTCAAAATGACGGCGGCTCAGTTAGTCCCCGAACATCACCCTGGGCAGCCTGCTCATCTGAGACGGCGTTAATGTGTGTACGTCTGAGTCTGCACAGGTTTGTGTGTGTGTGTGTGTGTGTGTGTGTGTGTGTTTGTAAAGTGTACTGAAAGCACCAAAGAATTATAAATCAAACAAGGTGATGATAACTTTGGTGTTGACATTGTGATCCATCGTCTTTCCTCCGCACTGACTGTTTCGTTTTGACCACCAGCAGGCTGCGACCGAGAGGCTTTCTACCAAAATATAATTGTTTAGAAGTAATGAGGTGGAAAAAAGGACAGAGAAGAGGAGAATCACAAGAGGAGGGAGCTTGGTGACTAATAGATTGTAAGGGAAAAGGATGAGGCCATCGAGGTAAGCATATATGTGATATTCTGAATTCAGTTTAATTCGGTTTATGCACAGTCAATTCACAACAAACATCATCAAAGGCACTTGAAGTGCACATAAGATGCAATTGAGTCAAAATTCAATTTGCAAACGTCCAATTCATTTCAATTCAAGATGTAAATACTTATCCCAATCAAGGGCTATGCATGCATTACAATGCTATGCAATTGATCATTTATTGTCAAACGTAATGTGGGCTGTGGTGACATTAGAATGAAAATCAAGCATTTGACTCTGCAAGACCTAATGAACAAATATGCAGCATGCAGACACTGAATGCACACAACATTGAGGCAATTCTTTACATTTTAGCAGGAGGAAATGATGTCAGTAAGCCACGTAAACAACGTTGATACTATATGAATACGCACAGAAAAACAGGCCGTGTATTTGCTTTAATATGGCTAATGCTGATTACATAGATGCCTCAGATGTTTGATGAGGGTGAGGTGCACTCGTTGGACAGATAACACTGATTCTGGGAAAGTCCAAGGGGATGAGAAGAGCTGGTGCAGGATGGTGTCTGCAACACTTCTACCTTTCCACTCTTTAGATCAAAATTACCACCTTAGATGGGAATGAGAATTTTAATTAGAACTCGAGGCTATCTCATCTCAGAGAGTGTGTGGAGCTAAAAGACTTAATTCCCACCACGCGCTCCTGTATACCCCTCCCCTACCTTTGCCGGCCACTTGGTCCATTATTTAATAGGCTCTTTGTTATCCATCTACTTGGGCTTGCCAGGTACTTAGAGCCCCTCCACTGGAATATTAGGTATTCTGATGAGGCAGGCAGCTGTGTGCTTTACACAGATGGTGCTGTCTGTAATCAGCACTCTTGAAAGAATGGCTCTGCTATCTTCCCCCAAACTTATTCTTTATATGATTATAAAACAGAGCTGCAAATTGTTACGAACAAGATAGATGAATTAACTAGGAGCATAAAATACAGCGGCACCCAGCAATTCAGGACCTTTTTTGGTTGGATTTGTATTACTGGATGCCCTCGTTGATGATGACTTGTAATAGGACTGTTAATAGGCCAGGGAAGGCAATTGTATTGGTATAGTATTTCCAGCAACCATGCGATTCAAAGTGCTTTATTGGGATTGAATTAATGCTCTCCAAATATAGTGTAATTTGTTGGGATGGTTAGAAAGACCTTGTAAAAACTCTGTACAAGGCATTCATTGTGTTTGTGAGGCAGGTCAGAATCAGATCTATAACTTTGTCCCTTCAAATGGAGGAAATCTAAAAATGCTTTAATGTGTTTAAGAGGTCATGTTGTGCTTTATGTAGACGACTTAAAAACTATATTTTCTTTTTATATTTGTTTCACAGCTTTTACAGCTATAGTTGCAAATTATCTTAACATCTATAGTGTCTCATTCGCTGGTTGGTGTAATGTAGCTTACTGAAAGGCTATGTTCTATGAATATAATTACTTGGTTTATACACCAAGTAACTAAGTACTTGGTGTATAAACCTGAAAATGTCTAGGAAAGAAAATAAGAGATTGACACAGATTTATTTTTTGAGGTTAAAAATTAGGCAAAAATTATAGCTTCTACACAAAAATACCATTGATTATAATGTACAACACATTGCTACCCTCCAAATTAGTTTATTTCATATTTTTACACAGTTTTAATAATATTAACCCGGGAGAACTCGGAGAGAACCCACGCATGCACAGGGAGAACATGCAGAAAGACCCCGGGCTGGGAATCGAACCCAGAACCTTCTGTTTGCAAGGCAACAGCTCTATCAACTGTGTCACTGTGCAGCCATTTACTTAACTAGTAACACTAAACTAAACCACTGGGCAAAGATAAAATGATGACGCTAATAAACTAGGCAAACCCCGACCCTGCTCATTGTCCCATAAATACATTGAGGTAAGTTCCTCTAATGTAAACAAAATATGAAAAGTCCTGAATACTACATACAGTTAAATATTTGTATTATTAAAGTGAGTCAGGGAATAATTGATATCAGGTTTTGGTGGGGACCTTATCAGTGTAGCAGCTCAGACTGTAATTGGCTCTATAATCACCTCTCTAATTCAACCACTGATGAGAGTCTCATCCAGTTTCCTGTTGTAATCGCACTCAACTATCTTTTTATTTACTTTTTCCGTCCTCTCACCTTTTTGTTATTTGGATGCCATTCTCTCTCAACCTGTTATGCATTTATCATTTATCTCTCACTTGGTCTGCTTTTCAATACAGCATCTTACCATCTTTACCCATATGAATGAGGCCAAATCAATGGATTCTTATTTTAAGTGCAAAATGCCCAGAAGGGAACTCTGCGATCATGCCAAATGAAATCTCATTTCTTGGAAATGAGATTTCGTTTACTTTTTCTCTTACTGCTGAGAAGTTGCATATAATATAAAAAATATGTATGTACACTCTCAGCCTTAGACTCATAATACCTTTTATTAGAGTTCAAACATTTAACGACGTCATTGACTGTTTTGCATCATTTCTGTAAACAAAGTTTGTCTTCGTAGAAGACAGACAGTGAGTGAGGTCTAAAAAAAGAAAGACAGCTTTAGTTTTTCTGAGTTTACTCCACAGAGCTGCTGCAGGGCTACACATTGTGCACAAAGCCATGTTCACTATAACTTCATGTGCTCCCCCCCCTTTTTTTTAAATAAGAAAATACTTAAACTGAAGACCAGGTTGAATGCAGAATGCTGCTTGGTATTTATAATGATGCCACAGCCCAATAAGCAATTCACTAAGTTAAAAGAAAAAACATATATAGTTATGCAGTACAAGCTTCTCGGCAAATTGCATATATGCTGAAGAAAAAAAATACTGGAACACACGTGTTTGAAATAAACAAACAAGGTCTACCCTGAGGGAAGAGTGTGTCTCCCATGAATGCTCACAGCATGACTTATCCACCAGATGAGGGAGCCCACTGAGTATAAATAATGCAAAATGGGTGGAGTAGGGGACTGACTCAAGATGTATAATCTTATCTCTTTGAACGCTGACCAACGTGAAAGAAATATTCTTTGATAAAAGATGTCTGGCTGGAAACAGTGGCTGTTGGTCAGTGAGAGTTTAAAGATGCCTTCAACTTCCAGGTTTATTGTCCCGTTGCTGCACTTTGTGCCTTCCTCTAAGTTTATAAAAGTCAGCGTTTCACTTTTATAAATCAAACGCTGGTTCCTTCTCTAGCAGGTACATTTAAAAGCTTTATAACGTCTTGGTGTCTTTAACATGGAAGAGTCTGCATCCCAAACAAATGCAACTATCAATGGCCAAAGATCTGTTTTGATTGTGCCAAACTTGTGAAACATTTGAGGAAACAAGCACATTTATATTTTTTTTATCTCTACTTACGTCCACATCTTAATCTGAGGGGCCCGTAACAGCGGAGAGTGAAGCAAACACAGGTTCAAGCACATGTAGCCGTTCTTGCACTGCTCTGTAATGTGATTTTTCCTGCCTGTTAATACCCCAGAATGCCCAGTTCTTCTGCCCCTACCCTCTCGTTAGCCCCCACCCAACCCATTTCACCCCACCTCCAATTTTCACACTAACCCAATTAGCACCTCGTCAATAATGCTCAGCATTTCATTTTGCCGCTTTAATTAACAAATTCAATTTGCTTGAAACTGCTGTGAAAACAAATTAAAAGTGCAGCAAATTAAAAGCCCTCAGTACCAGCGGATACAGCTAAGGTGATTACAGATGCGTGAGGCGACAGTTTTCTTGTTTGTTTTTATCTCAGGAGGGGTGAAGAGACTCTTAAGAGAAGGGGAGACCTGGAGTGAACTACCAGTATAGGATCTGAAAGTCCAGGAGAGGGCAAAGAAGCTGTTAGCCCTTATGGTGGGGATGGGAAGAGGCTAAGGTAAAATTTATGCCCGTGCGTCATTAGCTGCAAAGAGGTTCCACTACCAATTAACAAAAACTATTCCATTGGAGCCGATCAACATGTTGCAGGACCAAACTGTAAACAGTCAACAAAACATTTGGAGGTTTGCACCAACACTAACTGCTAATTCCAGTCACTTTTTTAATGTTTTGCCTGCAGACTTCACCATCAGACTTTTTTTGTTTTGTTGCTGTAATTATTTAAAGTTTGAAAAGTATAACTTGTATATTTCAAATTTCTAAAGTACCTAAATATAGTGGAGGAAATAGCTCTTTGTGCCAATTTTTGTTTTTATTAAATTAGCTTTGTCTTATTTGCTAATGGCAAATTCATCATCACAGGGCACTGATACTTGACAGTGATTAAAATGATACCTTATTGATAAGGACCTTTAGTTGTTAGCACTAGAAATAAGAATTGAGTAATTTTCCCTTTGGTTTTGTTTGGTGATATTCAGGCAGCACACTGAATAATCAAATATGTCTAATTTATTAAATTTATCAAACTGGTAAGAGCAAAATCAAACACAGGTTGTGGATATGTACTGTGGTGCATAAATGGGGATGGTCTTGTAGTTCTTTCATTGTGTGTTGCATTTAGAATTGCTACTTTTATCAAGAAATCTTCAGAACATTTTATTTTTTTGTGTCTTTGTCCCTTTGAAAAAAAATATGGCTCTAGACAAAAAAAGATTGGAATCAGCCTGTCCAACCTCGATTAAAACTGGAAAGTACCAGGTTCAGAAAATGCCTGATGAGTGTATCTCTGGTTGTCTGCTTTTCTCTAACAAAGCGTTTATCACCTACGATTTAATCTAAGTTTTTATGTGAGAGAATTCAAATAGTTAATTTTCTTTAGTAGTGCAGCCCTAAACAAAAGACCAAGCACATTCATAATTTTCGAATGGCTGAAGTATCAGGTGAGTTGTTTAAACCAGCAAGCTAATAGGAAATATGAAGTATTAAAATTGACCTAATCTGTAGAAATCTCATCGGACACTTTTATGTTTTCTCATGTCTGCTTCCTGGTTGCCTCAATTCTTCCTCGTTGTTGTGTTTTAATGAAGATTATTGGTCTGTTTTGATGACTTTAAGATTTCCCATGATTAGGGAAGGCAGTGGTTTTTATCTGATGGCTTACTTGCCTCTTTTTCTGTCATGTGGTCAGACAGGTGTGGTATAAATGTGCATGCATGCTCATAACAGCCCCTTCTCACTCTCAGAAAAGTTCACATTCACTATTCTCACACATCTAAAGAGGGGAAAAAAGGCTGCAGTCATTATGAGCTGAAGTGTAGTATTTATTTTGGGCATTTATTTAAAGTGTTCTCAATGGTGTAGTTATTATAAAACAAACAAGTTTAATGATTTTAAAACTTGGAATTATGTGTGCAAGCAAGTTTCAATTTACTATGGAACATATAATATGTACATATAGCAAGTCTATCAACGAGCCTCTGGTGTAATTCAAATAGGAAAGTTGATTCTATTTGAAATTATCGGTATCCTTCCAGAAACCTGTTTCTTATTCACCGTCCAGCCCTGTCCTTATCTCTGTCCTCAGCGCTATTGTGAACATTCCCCATGAAACATCATTAAGAGCACAAAATTAATGACTTATACCGACCGTGGCCGCATCATATCGCCACAAAGATGAGCCCGTCTAAGCAGCCTCTGATTATTTGTAAATCACCATTGTAGCTGCCCTTATTCCACACAGGGTGCTTCACAGAACCACAGAAGTGAAAACATTGAGCGTTGCATATAATATGTGTGTTAGAAATGGCTCGTCAAAGCACAAATCTTAATTTTGTTTAGATGTTGTGAATCTGAATGAATCTATTTAGCTGCATATGGAAGAAAACTCTCAAACAGCTCACAGTGAGAAGCTTGGTAAACGTTTCTCAGGCTTTTGTCAGAAACCGAGGGGTAGACGTCTCTAATTGAAGTTATTTCACTGAGGATAAGCCTAGTTGTCGGGAGGTACAGTGTCCTAAAATTTTCCAAATAAGAATACACATTTTCACATTTTGCTTAATGAGTAAAACAAGGTTAATTTGGTTTACCTTTAAATAATTCATCTTCCTTTCCAGAGATAAATTTTTAAAAAAGGTTAGATATTGATTTGAAACCACAGCAGCACTGGGTTGACTCAAACCCAGCGCTGGGGTCACCTTGATCCCACAAACATGACCAGAGGTTTTTAAAATCTCATCCCCAAGTGTTTTGAGAAAGGAAATTATTGTGAACGCTGATGAGTTTGTGTTCTTCAAACAAACAGTGTTTGCTCACTGTCCTGCTTCATCTACATCTCTCTCAGCTTTTTTCTCTCTCTCTCTCTCTCTCTCTCTCTCTCAAAATTGTGATTAAAAGTTTCCAGACACCAAACAGTGCCTCCATCTGGTCCACACATCAACATCTGTAGAGGGTGTTGACTGTTTTGACACAGAGAAGACACACACACGCGCACACACACACACACACACACACGCACACATCTTGCCATTTAATTGTGTATTTTTCTGAGTTACCCACCGTTCCTCCCTCCCCACACTTCCATCCTTTCTTTTCTCTCCATGCAGCTAATTATTGTCCTGCTTAATTACCAGTAAACTCAGCGGCGCAGCCTGCTTCAGCTTTAAAGAACTGCTCAGCCCTTCATTCCAGTACCTGATTGAACTCCGCTAAATGGGAAAAGTTGTGCTGGAGTAAAAGGCTTTAGTCACACAACATTTTTTTTCATTTACTTTCTAATATGTCTCTCACTGTCTGCTCATTTGAAGATAACAGGCATTTAAATCAGTTTAGGCCATTATCAGAAAATAAAATAAAAATAACTGGTTTTGAATCGAAAACTGGAGGCAGAGAGTCACGAGCGAGCAGAACAGCTTTGGAGGCTTGAACGCAGGCACATTTACTACTGCTGCTGGATCCATCAAGGCGATAAACCAATAGAAGAATACACGTCTCCTGACCTTCAGCTCCAATTAGGCCCTGGAGGAGATACGGGTGAACTTTTCAACCTCGAGTCCTGTCTATTGATACGCCAATACAGTTCCTGTAGCGATGGAGGAAGTGGCAAGTCAACGTACAAGTTCATTGTTGTGAGAAGCAGGAGCAGCGGTTTCTGTCACACAAACATAAAAAGTTTGTTGACATCTCTGAAGGCTTGAGCTCCAAGTCCCAATGGAGGAAGCTCAGTTCCATTTTCTCTGTCTCACATTTGATTGAACCCACCTGATAGAAAATAACGGAAATATAAAACCCCCAAAGCCAGGTGGATTTTCCACTATGCTGCTTGTATTGTGATGTTTCTTAAAGATAACAACTTTTCAACCCACACCTGAATAGACAACACACCATAATAAAAATGGAAAGGTCACTCTCCTAAACGTCCTGATGGAGGACTGTGCTCAGAAGCTTGAAAATAAGGTAAAACACATCCATTTGGTGCACTAATGCAATGAAAATTGACCATATTGTTCGTGATCTTTTTCACATTTGTGCAATCAGTCGTGTCTGTTGAATTTGTAACTGATTAAAAGCTTAATATGTCGACCAGGATGTAAAGCAGTTCTTCTCTCTTTTTGTTTTTTATTTTTTCCACAGGTCAGGATCTTGTGACGTCTTGTTAAAATGCACATAATGTTGTTTGGTGAAGACACAAACACGCCTGTAAACCATCACCACGATTTATTTGAGTGGTATAATCCCGATTTGAGACATTTAATAAAACGTAGACAATCAGGCAAACTCGAATGATAAAAACCTGGGTTGCATTTTCTTTCATATGAAGAGAGTAATAAATGTGGCTTCTATTGTTTTCTAAATAACAATTCTTAGCTGAGTAAATGCACTCGTACTTGAAGTTTGGTTGTTCAAAATTTTTAGTTGTAGGATTATGCTACTTAAAATATTTCAACATTTTTAGAACATCTTTAACAGAGGTACATGAAAGTATAGACGGAGCTGAATACAAGATGTCTTGAGTTATTTTATGCAACGCATTTGAGAGGTTGTTC
This sequence comes from Poecilia formosa, assembly GCF_000485575.1. Classification (NCBI taxonomy): domain Eukaryota; kingdom Metazoa; phylum Chordata; class Actinopteri; order Cyprinodontiformes; family Poeciliidae; genus Poecilia; species Poecilia formosa. The sequence continues at coordinate 248,366 of NW_006799991.1, read as the reverse complement.
ACAAATAAGAACCAAGGAATGTAACCTAGGTTCTCTAGGTATTTCACAAAATCCTCTAACCCTCTTAACCCGACCTCACTCACCAATAAACTGCAGTATCTAGGTGGATTAAAACATTTCTTATTCTCAGATGCTTAGTGTGTTTAGCTACATGGTAATGGATAATCTTTAAACCAGTTTACAGTTTAATCCACATCATATGCTAAACATCCTGCAGTAACTGAACACTGGTGATACTTTAATTCCTCCAGCACAAAACGGTAACGTTTTTCATACCGAGTCCTATTGTTAATATTTTCCCCTCTGCTTAGAGCCAGTAATAGTAACGACAGTCCTTGATCCTAAGTCACAGTGCTGCGGTATTGTGTGTCTGCAACTTGACGAGCATTGATTCGCCGTTTCCTGGTAAACATCAGGTCACTCCTCCATCACTCCATCAGGCAGGGGTCAGTCACAGCCCAGTGGGGATATGATGATAGATAGAGCCCATCTGTATGTGTCCGAGTCCGCTTCAGTCCGCTTGTGTGTGGAAGTATCAAGTATGCTATCAGTGTTCTCAAGTCATTGATTGGTCCCCAGTGTCAAGATGCTTCCATTGATTCTTTGCCTGGTCAAGCTGAAAAGTCGTAGCTCAGCAGAGGCTCTTAGGTTACTTATCTACACACTTCATGTACTCCTAAATACATGTATGCAGTCAGACATGCACAGACTTAAACATGAATTGGTACGGCAAGTGGAAGAAGATGCAAAAATCTGATAATTAGGTCAGTTTTTTTTTTTTTTTTTTTTTTTTAAGATATTGGAGCATATTTGACCAAACTCCAAGTAGGTGCATCTTTGAATAGCATGAGAATTGAATAACATCAAACAACTAGATACAGACCCCAGAGTACCGGCAGCAAACCATTAGTGTCTTTTTGTGTGGTTGAAATGTCTTTGTGCTCCTGGATTAATGGTAAACATTCAGTCAGATGTAGCTTAGTGAGTTCTGACGAGAAATAAGTCTCGGAGCAGATAGTTGTGTTAAAAGATGTCTTATGCCCAATGAAACTGACATATTTCATTTGTTAGTTTTTCTTTCTTCAAAGAACATGTGTGGTTCAGATAAATAAAATAGAAACAACTACAGTGTGATAGTGATATTTTGGTCATTCATTCCTCCAATGGGCAGGTCAGAACTGCACAGCAGGGCAACACAGAGACACACATGCACATGTTCTCGTACCTAAAGGCACTTTAAAGAGACTAATTAACCTCAAATCCACATTTCAGACTGTAGAAGAGAATCTAGAGAGGATCATCCAGGTTTTAAATAATGTGTGACCAGTTAATAAAGGCACAGAACAAATGCCTTATTTTATGAGATGCAAGAATACAGCAAAACAATGTCACTATCTTAGCTTGTAGTTCCTTTTTTGTTGTTGAAAGCAACACTGCCCTGACATATCAAGTTGTTTTTTTTTTTTTAGACCGACTGAGCATTAATAACTTTGAAAATACATAAGGAGATCACGGTGATTATGCTGTGTAGAGTCCAGAGTTAGGGGGTTTTTAATAAGAAGGACTTCTAACCTGGGAGAGGGGGTAAACTCAGTCACTTTTTTTTTTTTTTTTATAAATATTTAATGATCAAGTTGTTGTTTTTTTCACATTGTGTGAGCAAAGATGGTTCAATGTGCTGTCAAAAACCTACCAGCTGTTTTGGAAATTGTCACAACACAACAGTTGATGATATTCAAGGTTATGGAGTGAAAATGGTTGAAGAAAAACTGTGCTCATTGTGCAGGTGGCCGTCCTCTCCGTCCCCCTGGGAAGAGGCTGATCTCTGCTCTCTGAAGGAATAAATGTTTTATGTAATTTGTTGTATTTTTAACTAAGAGCTCCCGGTCACGCAACATCGCCTTACATCCCATCCCCGCTGCTCCCATCATCTCCCAGCTTGTCTTTGTGCCACAGCTAACATTACCTGACACTCCTGTGTAAGTAGAGAGATGATCTCTTATTCTACTGGCAAGCAGCCATTTTCCACTACAGTTTACAGTTATTGTAACCCCTGTGTCTTTACTGCCTGTATTTCTGACTTCATTATGTATAGGATTTCAGTAGGCCAGACAGCTACACCCAGAAATAACCCGAACAGCTCATCCCATTAGCTCATTCTTACCTCACCTCCGCTCTGTGTTACCAAGGGACAATGACTATGATGACTTTAAGCACACAGACAGCATTTTTTATTTTTTTTTCCATTTTAAAGCTAAAGTGCATCATATAATTTCAGGTGTGTGTGTGTGTGTGTGTGCGTGCGTGTGTGTGTGGTTGGGGTTTAGCTTAAGAAATGCCAAAGTGAAAACAGTGACTCAGTCCAAATAAAGTATGCAGAGCTGATGCATGATGGAAATGCCGGAGGAAGCTGGATTAGTCACACTGTTGACAAAGATGCTCTCACTGTGAACGGCATCAACCGGTGACCCCTCCTGTAACCCTGTCTACATGATAGGCAGATCCTTGCATGTGATTTTGGCACTGCAGTGTGTCTCTGTGGACAGCCAGGACCTTTTGATGGAGCTTTACTCCAATCTATTGTACCTCTGCCTTCATGTTTAGGTTTCCTGTCATGCTTGAAGGTGAACCTCTGCCCCAGTCTCGGGTCTTTTGCAGCCTCTGTCAGGTTGAAGCTAAATACTGAAGCCCAGTAGTTAGCTTCATTTATTTCAGCAAAGACATGCAAATTTAGTTCTCTGTCCCACAAAACGTTTTGCATGTCAGCTAAAAAGTTTACCTTTGGCCTCATCTGTGCTGAGGGGTATTCCAGGAAGTTGATTCACCAAATTTTGTCTCTAAACTTTGCATTATTTTATCCTTAACCAATATATTCAGGGTTTTAAGTTACAAAACAGCTGACTTGATTCAAGCTCAGTCAACCTTGAGTATCTTGAACCTGATGAGTTACTCTAATATAGGGGTGCATGGAAAGTCTGCCAGCCATCGTCACTAGCACTCTGATGCATTGATTCACCAAAGTGACCACTACATAGGAGGTATGTAGTGGTCACTACAGGAGGGAGGAATTGCACATGTCCAACTGTCTAAACAGAATTACGGACACTAGCTGAGGCATTTATGCATGCAGGGAGGAAAACCACAAATTAATGTGAAATATTTGCCCTTTTTCTCGGCGTGGTTGTTTGTTGTAGATGCTTTAATCGGCAAAAATAATTATTTCAAGTTATATTCACCAAACATTTTTTCTAGTTAATTTAGTCCTCAGTTTATGAAGGGATAAAACTCATTCCATAGTTATACCTATTACTTCAAAAAATAATGGACAAAAATACGACTATCATGTCATCACTTCAGTCTCTAAAACAACGTTTTCAACCGCTTACTAATGTTTTGCTCACATTCATTAAAGGGACTACTATTTGGTGACCAACATGAAGTTGTTATTCTTTATGAGCGCTCCTTTTATCATATTCAAACATTACTATAATGAATTTGGACCTAAAGTGTAGCATCTCAGCGTCTAATTTTAGTTAATTTTCTGCCCAGATTAAATGGAAATTACTGGTCTTAAAATAAAGTGTCTTTTTCATGTCCTCAAATGTGTTTCACTAATTAATGTCGCTCATCTTTATATATATTTTTTTTTAGACTTTTGTGCAAGCATCAAGCTGTCATGTTCGGTTCTAGTCTTCGTACCCACATGCAAGAACACAATCAGGAGAAGGATTTGAACAATGACAAAGTTTAATGAAAACTCAAGGTAGAGAGGAGAAGGGGTGATCAGGATTCTGGGAAGGGAACCAGATCTTCAAACTGTCAACGAGAGGGAAAGTGGTTAGTGGTGGATTCAAGGTTCGTGGGAATTTTCAGTGCAGGCTGAAGGGGGGACGTCTTACGTTCTCAGTAAACTACAGGAATCACCTGAAAGAGGAGAACACAACGAGTGGTTACAACAGTGATGATACTCAGAGGGCCTTCTAAGAGTTTACCATAGTAAGCAAACACTCAGGCACTGGAGTGTCGGCCAGCCGCTTCTTAAATGCTCCACGGCAGCCTTCTCCAAATAGACACAGGTTTGTGTCTACAGGGTCGGTGACCGCCTATCTCCAGGGACCTAGCCAACCGGCGATACCTGGTGGAAGGGGAGGGAAGCAGCAAGCGCACCAAAAAAAAAAAAAAAAGGGGGGAGAAGAAACGAAAAAGAAAAACAAAACAAAGAAAGCTCGGACCATAACACAAGCTCTTGACATTAATGATTTCGAATATAGATAAAAATGAATTTATCACAGACTTAAATACAGCACACTCATTTGAAAAGTTTACAGCTATAAACAAAGCCAAGCGATTAAATATAAACAATGCAAATGTGTGTTGACACAGCAGGGATGACGGCGTAGCATTTATATCACTGCTTGGGGCTTGTTTCTGCATCTGTTCTCTGATGCACTTTTTTGCTTAATGAAAATCAAAGTTAAAGCTAAGCTACTTTTCTTTTTTTTCACATTACAATATATCCTTTCCAAATAGGGTTTTACTTTATGAATATCCAGATTTAACAAGATTGTTCTTATATGTACAACTGAGATTTATTTACTTATTTAAACTGAGAAAGTTGCACAATGCGTCATGCTGCAAAGTAATTTAGCCATATTGACTCAGAATTAATTTTAAATGAGCTACAATGTTGGCTGGGTTTTTTGTGGCTCATCATTTCTGTCCCAGACAGCCTTCTCCTTCCTCTGTCCTTCTCCTGCCTCCGTCTCTTTCATGTGTGTCAGATAAAAATCACCAAATATGAAAAGTAAATTCTGTAGGAAATGTTGGCAAATGGGTTTGGGCTAGATTGTGTATGAATATTTAATTTAGTCATAAAGCAGGGATTTAGTGCATTAATGGTTTTATCCACCTCTGACACTCCATTTCACTCTCTCCTTGTTCCTTTGCTTTCTCTCAGATTAGGATGTTGGGACGGTCTGCTGTCTCATCTGCAGATTGGTTCTTTTAATTACCATATTTATACTGATTAAAATGGTATGGATTTCTTTAGAGGGGTGGCAGTTGCCAGGTTCATATTAGAAGACAATTTGTTAAACCGAAAATGAATTCTGCTTGCATTCTAGAGAGTATAATAGAAACTTACTATAGAATCAGATAAAAACACTAATAGAGAAACAATGGTCTGTCGGTTGGTCAGAATATCAATTTTTTATTGTTTGGAAGTCTTTGCAGAGCTGAGCTTTTTCCAGTTGTGGAGGTAAAGATCGAACTTTATTATGACCTACAGTCATAAAACATCCAAGAATAGAAGGACTGATCCAGCCTTTCTGCTCAGATTTCATGTCTAGGAAAAAAAACAAAACAATTTTCTCTGCTGTAGCTTTCCAGACGTTGTGGGTTAATTTGTGATTTCATTCTCCTCAGCGACTGCGTAATATCTGGCCAGGGAAGAGAGACAGCTGGGCGCTTTTCACCTTTGACTCTCATCCGTAGTGTTGCTTTTTGACCTGATAACTGGCAGGTCCAGTCAGGAGTCACTTCTTGGAAGCATCTGCAGATTTTGGACGGATGGATTTTCAGTAATAATTGTTGACTAATCAATTCCATTCAAGTTTGGTTTAAATTCAATAACGAGTCAATCAGATGAGGTTGTGGGTTAAAGTCACATTAAATGTTTGTTTTTTTGTTTGTTTTTTTTGTCTGTTTTTTAAACTAATGAAATCAATTGAAATCAATTTTACTTTTAAACAATCTGTTCTTTACTGATAAAATTATGAAAAAAAAAATAAAGAATATAATTTAAGCTAATTAGGAGTTAGGAGGAGGTTACTAGTTTACCAGAATCCAAAAAGTAAAAGGGTATATGTCCTAGTTCTAAATTATAAGGCTATTATAAGGCTTATTTAATAGAAGACAGAAAGTAAGAATGGTAGATGAAATCAAATTCTCAGAATCATATCTGCATCACAAAGCAGGGACAGTAAAACACAGAGTGCCCCCTGCTTGAGGTCCAACTCTCATTTCAACATCCTTCTCAGACGGATCGACATAGAAAACTCTGTCTGTAAAACTTAGAAGGATCAGTTATCTCCATTTTTTCATTAAATTGTATTGTGTTTTGGTTTTATGATATGGTTATTTATTTTTTTTATTTTTATTTTTTTATTTATGCAGTTTTCATTCAGGGAAGCACATTGCACATTAGATTTTTATTTATTTATTTTTTTTTATCTTAGACTCCTCATGCTCCTGGTTTGACTTAATCTGCGGTTCTACGAGACCATTTGGACTGACATGCAAAAAATAAAAATAAAAATCTCTGAATGTTAAAGTTCTGACCCGGGTAGAGGGCGTTTCATTACAACAGTCGGCGAAGCTCTCTCTGTAAAAGAAAAATGCATCTCAAATGTTTCTCTTCTGAAAACTTGCCTCCAGGCAGTGAAAGACAGTCGAGCTTAAAGGGTTACAGGGTTGTCATTCATATAGCAGCTGAGGTTCTTTGTATTTTGAGTAATCTGTTGCTGTGTATGTTCAGGGAAGTGAAGCTGGGCTGTCTTCACCCAGTATGGGATTCCTCAGCTCTCAGCTATGTTCGATAAAGATTAATTCAATCCTATTTTCTGCCCTGAAATGCTTTTTTCCCTAATATTATTCTGTCTGACTCAGATTCTTCCTTCTTTCCTCTCTCTGTGTGCGCGAGTGTCTTCCTCCATAGGAACACTAAGCACCTTATCCATTTTGGTACTAACAAAAGCAGCAGGAAGAGAAAGTGGTGGTAATGTGTTGTAATTCTCTATCACAGATTCATTATCTGCGTTTAGGCGGTCCCAGAATGAACTCCGCCCACACTTCTCATTTGCTGGTTTAAGCGCAGTGCGACTGTTCAAGTGTCTGGGTGTGTTTTCATGTCTTTGAGAAAGGAAGTGTTAAAAAGTAAGGCAGTGTCTTGGAGGATGTTTCAGTTTTATTATGTGCAAGTGTGTTTACTATCTATTACGCTATACTTGTGCTGATAAAAATTAGAAGTTGGTGTGCCACATTTCGTTGCTGAAATCCTCCAGAGGAATGTATGGGAAAGTCTGTGTGATTGTCTAATCAAGCTAATTTAATAAGGTTTCAACAGGTCACATCAGCTTTCCCCTCTAATTTGCCATTTTCTCCCTGCGTTAGTCTACGTCAAAGCTTTTTGCTTAGCTGAAACAAAAACTGAACTTTGCCTTAATTTACATTTTTAAAACAGTTTTTGATTCAGTTTGTGCTGGAGGAAAGTTTATCTTGATGTGACGTTACAAAACTCATAAAGATGAGTTTGCTCTTTCACTTTAATAGAGGCTCTATGTAAATGAATGAGAACTGATGACTATATTATTTAAAATTAACATGGCAAATGTTTAAAGAGGAGTACTTAGGTTATTAAATTATTTGGGGCTTGTCCCTCTATTTATATTACACAAAGCAACAACAGTGTAAGGCTTTTTTTTTTAAATTTTGTTATTGTAGTAGTGTTATATCCTACTGAACATTTTAGAAACCTTCAACCTTACTGTGTTATTTTATTAAGTTTGTCAAACATTTCGTATTCCAAGTCGGGAAATATTTTTTTTCTTTTCCAAAATTATTGTTTTCCCAATTAGTTGAAAGCCGTAAAATACATGTAACTGATGCATTTTCCAGTATTCAGCATTAAATTCATGCTTTACTTTTTAAGCAAGCGACTGTTGGATGTGGTTGAGGGATTCAATACAATCCAAGAACTCATTTATTGTGCTTAAATCATAGTTTTTATTTACAAAAGTGCCACAATTTCAATGACGTAATCATTCACCAAACACAACCTACCCCACTATTTTATCTTAGTCGTTCTGCGCTACCTACTTAGTCACTTGTAGGAAATAATTGTCGTATTTCTCAATTTTCAAACCCACTCTTCAAGATTATGTATAATCCATACATTTCAAAACATGCAGACTTTAATGTTCAGTTTTTTGTCAACCTTTGCCTAACTAATCAGTAGATTTATGTCAATCTTTAATTATTTTAGTTCTGTGGTCTTACACAGCAGAATGCCTCTTTAAAAAAAACACAGAAGAAGTATGGAGAATGGCCATCTGCCTTGCACCATAGGGAGATTTAAAAAGGGTTTTCCTGGGAAAATATAGCATGTTTCTGCTATGAACAAGCACATTATTAATTACAGGTTTTTTTTTTTGGTGTAGTACCAACACCTGCTCCGTATTTATGTAGAAGGTTGGTGGGTTAAAGATATGTGGGTATAAATCTGTGTGAGCAGAGTGCACGGTCCCTGTTTGAGTCTCGTGTTGTCACAGTGACCTCTGCTGCTACGTTGTCACCAACCTCAGCATCCTTACCCCTTTAATAACCTGCAGTCTGACACCGGTTTCTGTTCTCACATACCTAATAGCCCATTTAGGATGAATGTTATTGGAATTCTGTTTCTATTCAGATTTATATGGACATAAAGTCTTGCTCCATATTTTTAGTTTCACAATTTATTTAGAATTGTTTTTTTTTTTTTCTGTCCATGTTTTTTGTAATAGGTCGACAGCTCATCTTGAGGAGGAAGGAAAATGAGGCTCGGTTTAGTCTGTCCCTGTGTTCAGGCTTCTGTGTAGTGTTTGTTTTTTAGTCTAGTCTTAATTTTAGTTTAGCCTTTTTCCTGCCACTCGACAAGGACAGATTTGAGGGGTGTGTGACTTGCTGTGACTAATTGATTCTCCCTGTCGAGCTGCAGATCTGTGCAGCTCCTCCAGAGTTATCCTGGGCCTCTTGGTTGATTAGAGAGTTGTTCCACGCTCTTTTCTTGTTTTGGCTGACAGTTGTCTGTGAGCTGTCTAAAGCTTAAGATATTTTATAACCTCACTCTCCTTTAAACTTCTGCATAGCTTCATCCCTGTCTGCCTGCTTTGCTGATTGGTCTCCATGATGCTGCTGCTTGTTCAGTAATGTACTCCAACAAACCTCTGCCGCCTTCACAGGGCTCCATGTATACTCAAATGAAATCATGAACAGAATCCATTTACTGATGAGGTGACCTTTGAATGTAGTTGCAATGTATTTTCTTTAAGGGTACATGAGAAATGGCAGCTGAACAAAGTCACGCTATGTGTTAGCTAAAGGCTAACTAACAGCTAACTAAAACAAGTGTCTAGCAGCTTCATGAGAGGATTTTTCTCTACAATGCAGAGCTGTCTTCAAAGAGAAAAGCCCCCAAGTGTGCTGCTGAACATCTCTTTGCTCTCTCCTTCGAAATGGCCAGAATGGGGCTTGAATGTTAATGCCGTCCACCGTTGTAAATGTTGCAGCTGACTTTGACCCACCCGCACTGTGTCACACACTCACTGCCACACTCTGTATACATAAGCACAGACCCTTCATGCTCTCCTTGGATGTGGAGGTCTTCTTGGCTATCAGAGACTGGTAGATGAGGAACTCTGAGGTGCTGATTACTTACAGTGCTCAGCAGTCAAGTATCTGTCTACGATCTGCTATTGTGTGTGTTCATGTAGGCTTGCAGCAGATTAACAAGGGGAGCCAAAACCTAACACTTCCTCCACACTCCTTACCTGCAGGAGAGATCAAGTGTAAAATTGGACGCTTTATTGAAACACAACACCATACGTACAAGGTGCTCAACACACAAACACAGTAATGGGCAAAGGGTCCTTACAAACCAAGGCTTATCTTGATGGTTCTACCATTTTCGTAAGAGGGTATTTAACCTGTTGCAGAGAGCTTCTGCAACAGGTTTTTTTCTTCTCTTTCATATTAAAATTCATTTTCAGTGACCACAATTTTGCTAAAATGACCTGCACTCTGAATAAATTTGTACACATTAAGTCTTACCATTAAGCAGATGGCCAAACTGTTGCTAGTTTTATTCAGAGGTGCAAATCAATTTCATACATGTGAGATAAATCAATATACTTCTGCAAAACTAAAATATTAGAATTGATGAAGGTATTGATTTACCGTTTTGTGACATTTATCTTGCCTTTTCTTTTTTCTTCCAGCAACAAAGACGTCTGGACCTGCTAACCATCACCAATTCTGGTAAGTCCCTGGGATTTTGTTTCCCTGGCTTCATTGTCACCTGCAATCGACCCAACAGAGCAACACCTCGATGCAGAAATAAACATAATTTGCTATGATCCCCCCACCTCCAAAAAAAAGCTCAATATTAGCCAATGCTCAGAATCATACTTTTTTTTTTTCCTGTTCTATAACTTGGTTTGATATTGATTTGAAATGATGAAACGTGCCAGCAAAACTGTGAGACCCACTTTGAGGTGTTAAAAGGAAGAACATGCTGTTTTCTGGGTGCCGTGTGCACATTTCTGCACAGTTGGATGGAGGAGTAAGAGCAGAGACAGCTTTGCTTGTGCTGTCAGAAGCCTTGCAGCAGGACCACTGCTGAGTTGATGCCTCCTGATCTGGTTTTTGAGCCCGTTTTAAGGGGGCTGTCTGTGGCTGTGATGTGGTAAATGTCAGAAGACCGTGGATTTTTAAAGTCGCAATGTGCACAGCATACGATTTTGAAAAAAATAAAATAAAAATACATATATATATATATATATCAGTATTTTTTCACTTCTGTCTGTGTTTCTGTGCTCTTTGTGGGTGGCATATTTAAAGCCTGAGTACTGTTCAATGTACAACAAATCATTATTATGAACCTTTATGTCTAAGAACTGGGTTGAAAGGATGGATGACCCTTTAAAATGGTCAAACTCTGTAGCAATAAATCAATTCACCGCGGGATAAATTAAAATGAACTCAATTGTTTCAATTTGCATAATTTGTTTTTTTCTCTTTTCTTTCTCTCTAAAAAAAATCTGGATGACAAAAGTCTTCAGTCTGGTTGTTCAGAATTCGTTTTATTTATTCTTTCAATTGTTTTGTTTATTTATTATGGACATTTAAAATGTCTTCCAATTCCAGCATTAAATTTTCAAAAGAATTTAAAGTTTATTGATCTGTGAAAATGTGTTCTGCATTATTATTATTGTTATTATTATTATTATTATTATTATTATTATTATTATTATTACTATGTGGAAGTAGAGCGGGTGCCATTATCTACCGAAGCTGTTAGTCCTTGACGCAGCTGTCCGTAGTTTGATTCTTGATCTTGGGACCTTTGCTGCCCGTCTTCCTGACTTCTCTCTCATTCCCTGTCTTACCATCCACACCAGCCACTTCTGCCACAAAAACATTTAAAAAATATTTCAGAATTTTATTAGAAACTTATAGGAACACAAACTTTTGATAAATATTTGTCAGGATTTGCCTGGACTGATACTTGTGTTTAAATTATTTTTTCTCGCTTAATGTGCGCTTTCATCATCTTCAGAGTCAATATATGCAAATATGGTGATCTGATTTAAGCCACGTATTTGTACTGACTTCTTTGTCTCAATATTTAAGCAACAGACACATGGCCTCTTCAAATCTCTCCCTAAACACCTGCTCGCTTTCTGTCACTCCTTTAAGGAACCAGGTTCTGTAAAAGTGAAATAAAAGTAGTTCTGTGTTTCATTGAACTCACTCACGTCAAGGGATTATGTTAAGTTGTGAATAAAAGATGCTTCTACGTCCAAATGTGCATCTTTCCATTACTCAGAAATACCAAAGGTTGTGATTTGTTGAACATGCCCTGTTCTCAGTTTGCTTTTTGCATAAATCACTCCTGCTCTACTATTTATTTATCTCGAGTGATGATGAGCGACACATGTTACTATAACAACTTCAAACAGTGTTTTCATGAAGATGAGAAAAATGTTGCAATCATAATCATATTTTCCCTGTACCTCAACAGATCTCATTATGATTCAGCACACAAGCCTCATATGTTAGCCTGTTGTTTTTGTTTTGTGCAAAGTAGTTTTGAACTGTGTCCAATGTGCAGCTCAGAAACACATCATGCAGTCAGCCATGCATATGGCGCTTTAAGTTTGACTGAAAGTGGGAACATGTCACAAAGTAGCTGCTCAGTTAGAAATCGTTGCCAGCCTCTCAGAGAGGCAGCTGTGTGAGAGAGGGATCCACTGAGATGGAGAGCGAGGAGAAGTGGGGAGAAACAGATGGCAGCGGCGAGGAAGATACCGAGACCCATATGTCTAAAGTATCTGGATGATCTAATATGCTTTGATTAGAATAATGTGTATGTGAGGCTCATGGAGACCCAGTTAATTTAGCATGTTTACGTTGCAGCTGTTCCTCAGGTCCAGGGCAGAGGCAACACTCTTCTGTGGCCTTGACTGTTTGACAGAGGGCAACAAGGAATTTGGGAAAATACGAGCTAGTAAGAGAACCGAATCAACAACTTCATCTCCGATTGTGAAGTGAGAAGGAAAAACGCGCTTATCCCCTTAATTTGATGGCTAAATAAACATGTTATCTGATTAGGCAACTTTCTGTGAAATGGCAGTGGCTTTCAACAGATTTTTTTTTTTTTTTTTTTTTTTTTTACTATTTTAAAAAAGAATTGATCTTTTCTGCTTTTCCAGCCACTTATTTTTCAAGCTTTAGTTACATAGTGGTTACAGTGTCTTTCCTTTGTTACATCTTGTTTTCATCCTCATCTTAACTAAAGAAAGACACTTACATAGGGATATTTTTAAGGAATAACTAAGACCAAAATAATTTATGCCACTGGTAGATTTAGATTTAAAGTAATATTTTAACTTTCACAATGTTTTATTTGTGACTGAAAGAAATTAAGACGTGATTCTGACTGAGAATCTGTGGAGTAACCCAAAGATTAGGGTGATGGCACTTTTAACCTTAAAAACTTTGAGCTCATCACTTATATAAATCATAAAAACTCCAGTGGAAATATGTTAAAAAAAAAAAAATCTGTTCAGTAATAAGTTTTTATAGGATTTCTGTAACTCAGTAAAAAAAAAGTTCTAAATTGGTACTTTTATGAAAGTTTACATATTTTATTATCTTCAAAATTCCTGTCTCATTTTTGATAAGAATCAAACTTGTTTTGTTGAAAGAGCATTTCAAATCCAAAAAAAAGAAAAAAGAAAGCATGGAAAAGTAATTTTCATCTTAATTGCAATGTTTCCTATTTTGAGCTTGTCGTACCTCAGAAAGCTTGTGAGTCGTATCATAAGTTGTTCTGATCAAAGCCTTTTCCAACCAAACCGTGTCTAAATCCGCTCCGCACTTTAAAGGAACCTGAATCTATTTATGTGGATCGATGGAGCTGATATCTTCCTCTGAAAGGGCACGCCATACTGCGTGCAGCCAGATGGCCAATCTTTGGAGTTTTGGTCGTTCAGAAAGTTTTAACACCTGAGACTTGCTTGTCCTGGCACAGTTTCTCGTGTGTCTGTGTATGAGTCACTGATCCTGCAGAAATAAGTGAGTCACACTGATCTACCTCGCAATGAAACACTTCCTGTCTGGGTGAAAAGTTAAAGCTGTTGCAATATTTTTGCTATTTTTATTTTTTTTTTTTTATGTTTTTTGGAAACGTTTATTGGAACTGAAAGTTTGAATCGTACAATTTATAACAATATCTAAGTTTAATTTTTTTCAACGTCTTTGTCTTATTTGTGTTTAATACTGTATTTATCTGATAATGTTATTCAAGCCTTAATGTGACTTTGATTGAGAACCTCTTGGTTCTATAATAGGAAAGAAAATATGCAATGTTATAACTTCTGTTTTTCAAATCAATGAAAAATTGAATGAAACAAATGCTGAGTGTACGCATTCATGTTTTAAATTGGTACAAGTTGCAGTTTTTCAGATGTGTACAGTGAACCTTGGGCTGAAATCCCTGATAATCTGAGACTTCCTTTATACACACACATATAACTGCTTATTTTAATAGTTTGAACTCCAAATACAGCTTAATACACTCGGTGGAGCGCGCTTTCACAGTAGCATAGGAGCTAACATCCGAGGTGTTCTGGATCTTCAGGCTTGGGTGGGTACAGCCAATCGCTGCCAAGGAAAACAAACGGTGCTCCTGGATTGGCTGGTTTGTACATTCCTGCTGATGATGTGTGAAGTAGCATTGCATCTGTGGATAGCTACATTTTGTGTGAATTACATACCACAGAAAAAGCTGCAAATACTGAGTTAAATGAAAATTCTCAGATCTGTCACCACAAACAATTACTTTGATGTTCATTTTGCAACATTTTCCCACTGAACCAAAAATATTGTTCAACTACAGCTTGTGGAAGTTGGACCTAACCAACTGGAAAATAAAACAAAAAAAACTCAACAATGGTTTAAAAAAGAAACTTGGAAAATGTCAGCATTTAATGATGAAAATTTTTAACACATTATGTGATAAATTGATCCCGTGTTGGGCTCCGGATCCGATCAGAACGTACTGTCAGCCTTTTGTGGAGACACAACCAGAGTAAGCTGCAGAATTTTAAATGACTAATTTATAATCCATATTACTCGTGACTTTCTTAACCTTTTAACCTCTGCGTTGCTGCACTGACTCTTCACAAAAATTTGTCAAGAGTTAACATCTGCTACATTATGTAGCAGAAATGAAATAAAAGCCTTCATTTTCAGATTTCTAGCCGAAAATTGCAAAGTTTGGGTGAAAAACATCAAACTATTTATAATTTCATCCACTTTGACAAAAACCTGCGTTTCATCACTGGACAAGTAATGACAGAGCATGGAGCTCCACCACCCTCATTCTCTGTGGATGTGATGTTCTTTCTCTGGTGCTGTATTGATTTGGGTCAAATAAAGTATTTGAAATTCTGGCCCAGGTGGTTTTGTCACAACCCATTCAA